>NW_021939396.1:11832609-11985860 GCF_001715985.3 Manacus vitellinus | reverse complement strand
CCAGCAGGCCTGGAGGTGCTGCCCCACAGCAATGTGACTCTACAGACACGAAGCACCTCCTGGACTGCCTTTGTTTCTGCTCCTTGCAGAGCAGCTCTGGCTTCTTCCTAAACTGGAATGAAAACTTTGGCAGTTCTGAACCATTTGGTGTATATAGGAGCAACACTTTGGGAAGATTGGGATAGCTAATGAAGTTATTAGTCCCAATCATTTTGGCCATGTGAGTCATGTGGGTCCCTAAATACAGCATCTTGCTCCTCTCTGAAGTGATGCCATTAATTTCTGACACCAAGGTTTTACTTCCAGGTACTCACACATGCCCCAGATTAATGTGGGCTGGGCAATTTGGGATTCACCTTCTCAGCATGGGGTTGGACCTACATGTGGGATTCTCCCAAGAAAAGCTTGCCTTGGTTTAGTGGAGTCTGTCAGACCACGCTGCTCACACTGAGCTACACAGAACACATTCCCTTTCCTCCAAAGGAAGGCAGAAGGAGGCCCCAATCCTCCTTCATCTGCAGCCTCACCCAGGCTGCGCGCAGGTCCCTCCTCCCAGTAGGAATGCAACCCTGCACCTAGGGAGAGCGGGAATCCACGGGCAATGGGTTATTCAAGGATAATGGGTGGGTGGAGAAAAAGCAGTCTGGAGAGAGGTCTCTTCATTTCTCATGTTAATTAATGCAAGGTGAAAAGCTATAATTAAGTTTTCAGGACTGTGAATCCAAAGTGAAAAGAAGCATGTCCCGTTAAACCTGAACAAGGCACCTAATCCCTACACAGGAGAAAAACACAACACATCCTTTTCTCCAGCTAATTCCTCACTACCTGATTTAGGTAGCTCATGTATAACGCTGGATGTTTGGGTTGGTGGTTTTTTTTAGATACCATTCCCAGGTGCCAAACATAGTTAATGAATGTGCTTGCTCAGTTGCAGCAGCTTCAGGTAGGTGAGAGAAGGATGGGAGGGAAAAGACAGGCTTGCAAAAATTGAATGCTATGATGCCAGTTGTCATAGCACTCATATTCCTGCATAGCTCCAAGCCCAAGTGACCAGGCCAAGTTATAAAATCAGGCACCTCTGCTTGGTAAATTGGCTCTTACCAGTTATTTAATGTTTCTTCTTTATGAATTACTAAAGGATCAGTGCTGCTTCTAATGGGAATGTATCTTTTTAACATAGTTTCAGAAAATTCATAAGGAAAGGATATTCAGGTGTTTCTGTCCTGTTGTGAAAAGGTAATAGAGAAAGGAAAGTTAATGTTTAATGCCTCACACTTCTTCCACACACTGCGCGTTTGGGCCGTGTTTGCTGAGTGTGTCTGGTTCTCCAGTGGGGATCCTGTGGAACTGCCTGGTGTAGACAATTACACTGCATGTATCCGAGAGCTGTGCTTGTTCCAGCTATTTTCCTTTCCTATTCCAGCACAGGTAAATAATAAAGTTTCCTAAGGCCAGCATGTTATATATGGGTCCCTGGTACAAAAAAGGCTTTGTAGCAGTCTCCATTGCTTCCTCTTCCCCTTTCCTGCCCACCTTGGAGCTATAAGAAAAGAGAGGTGATGTTTTAATCTTGAAAATAGAAGTAGAAAGAAGATAGTATAAGAGATGCTAAGGCACAGATCCAAGGCAAACAGTGTCCCAGATCATCTCCCCTCCTGGAGACAGTGCAATTGATACCTGATGTCTGTGCTTCTCTGTCCTAGGAGTGCAGGCTTGTAATTGTGTTTGTGTACCCTGAGTCTTTGTGTACCCCAAGAGCAACTTCCGGCAGCTGAACTACAGGTGAGAAAGAAAAGGTGCTTTGAGACTTCTCTGCTGGTACCCCTGGCAATATTACTATCCCCAGCCCTGCCTCAGGTCTGCCAGTCACACCTGCAGGGGTAGTTTCTGAAATTCAGGTTCATGCAGCAAGAGCAGAAACAGAAGATAAAAACAGGTGTTTAATTGGGTTTACAGCTATTGGATGCTCAGGTTTGCAACAAATAAAACTGTTACTTCAAAGTCAGCTGCTGGTCCCTAGTAGTTTCCAAGGCATAGCAGAGTGCAATCTCCTAATTTCAGCTGCAAGCTTCTCCTGGCGATGTTTCTGACATCATCTATAAATATCCACACTACAATTGCAGTGTTCAGTGAGACTCTTTGCAAGGAAACTGGGATGCATGGTGGGATTGGCAGAGGACTCAGTACTTCCAAGCTCCCATCTCTAGTCACCAGAAAGGCTTTCAGCACAGACAAAGCTTAGCAAAAGTCTCTCTCCATCAGTTGTCCTTCTGAAAGAGTCTGCTGTGAAAAGCAGAGCCTTTCAAAAAAGTCAAATAATCATCTTTTGATGTTTGTATTTTAGCAGTGTGTAAAAGCTTGAACTAGATTAGTGTCCTTTCTCATATTGTATAAACAAATTGTTAGGCAAGATAATGCTAATAGCTGCTGTTGACCTGGGGGGGCCTGTGGGCTCAGCTAAAGTCAAGGGGCCAAATGGAAGAAGCGATTCAGCAAACTGGAAGAAGTCAGTGCATTGGAAAACACAGCAATGGCTTCCCGGGACAAGGAGCACCAAGGCATGTCCAGGTCATAAAGGGCAGCAGTGATGTCTGAGGTGTCCAAGCAAGGTGAAGGGATTTGGGATCTGTGCATGCATGCAAGAACAGAAATACAAGAAGAACCATGAAGAAAGGGTTGTGAGTGTGGCACTGAGGATGTTCTTCAGGCTCAGCTTTACTGGAGAGGCTACTGGAGATAGAATGAGGACCCTGCCTGTTCATGGGGTTTTCCCCCCTGTTTTCAGGCAAAGAGGTCAGTGTTCACATCTTATATAAATAAACTGTCCTCCTGATAGCAAAATCATTGCAAAGCCTCATATGCAAGCTCACCACTCACATAGTGGTGCAGGGAACACAGCTCCCACTCCCATCACAGGCAGAGAAGGTAAGGACACAAAAGAGCCTTTCTATAGCCATGGCTTCTTTATGACTGTCTGTGCTTTTCTATAGCAGAGATGTAATTTTTGAAGGACTTTTGGGACATGCTCAAACCCTTCTGGTGTCTTTTTTTCTTTGTTTTTGCATTATTAGTGTTGCAACAATAGCTCAAAGCCAGCTCAGCTGAAATTCCTTTACATTGGAAACAACAGGGTTGTGATCCTTGAACATGTTTCAGATGATAGAAGTTGGAAGAAATCAGGTCTGGATAATGACATTCCCATCTTGTTACCCTGACACCGACCAGCTCAGCAGACGGATCTAGACAGGAAGGAAGTCCAGTGTCAGAAGGCCAGTACTGGAAACCCGACAAAAAAGGAGAGAGCTGGAAAGGAGTCCAGTTCCTCCAGTGATCCCAAACACTGTTCAGCAGCCAAGTTTAAGTTCCTTTTTGAGGAACATGCCTGAACTACTAATTCCCCCATGGCAGCCCCTCCTATGTCTGTGCAGGATGGGATGCAGCAGCCTGATGCGGATGTCCCTGTTGCACAGTGGGGGGGCCTCTCACTTGGCCAGGGTCATGCCTTCCAAAAGGCATTGCTGGTGGAGGGCAGGCAGTCCCACTAATCCTCACAAGCTATTCACCCTTTCTCAGTGTTAAGGGAGCCTGTTGGCTTTAAAGTCAGCATTGACCAATCATTGCTCATTGGTGCTGGTGGGGTTATGAGGATGTCAAGAGTGCCTGAAGATCTTCGTAACCCGGAGGTTGCATTATGGCTTATTTTCCAAATTACAGAAGCATTGTTTTTCTTTTACTGGTTTGAAGCTATCCAGGTTTTTCCACACATCGTGGTATTTAGAAATAAAATGAATGCATAGCTGCTTGCCAACAAATGCTTTATGCATTCAGTTTTTCAAAGCAGGAACCTACTTGTGTGCACATGAAAGAAGTATCTGTGTGAAATCTCTATGTGCACCTACCTAAGTCACATGTTAACTAGGTAAACTGAGAAAATGTTCCCACAGCCAGGGAGTTATGGGCCAGGCTGCAAACGAACATATCCCTTCTGCAAATACAACTCTGGCACAAGTGAATGCAGAAGCTGGTGCCAGGCAGCGTTCAGGTTTCTTGCGCGCTCACAACTGGGGCTGTTTCCTGATACAGTTAAGATGACTTTTGAAAAAGACAAGATCAAGCTCAGAACTCTAGAAAGTTTTGCCTTGGCTTCAAGCAATTTTATGAAAGAACTAAAACAAAAAAATTCTGAAAATAAAGGTTCATATAATAGTGTTGACACTATAGCAGAGTTTGTCCTGTTTTGGTGTCCTGCACTTGCTGTGCAGATCTCTCTCAGTGCATTAGTTTCTTAACTTTTTCATTCCAAGTTACTTTGATCTTGCAGTTTCTTGAATTGGTTTTTTATCTCTTGCATACCGATCTCCCCCCACTCCCTAAGCTAAGCCCAAGATGTTTTAAATGCCAAGGTGAGAGGTTCGCATTGCAGCAATTCTTGAACATATAATAAATAATGAAAAAGGTGGTGGAACCCTAGATATCATCCAACATGTTTCAGCTCTGGTTTTCATTTTCATCAGAAGCAGATTAATCTGTTTGGGTGTCAAAGCAACAAAAGCATTTTTTACTATCCTGTTCTTTCTTGGTCTTAACCTATGGTTTTTTAATGTTGTAGGGGTGAGATATGTTGTGCGTTACAACAGTGGTCCTGACCCCACAGTCCAACGACTTCATGCCCTTGTCCTCAACCTGTCAAATCCTGTGCATTCCTGCAAGTCTCACTTGGAGGTGTCCTGCCTTCCACTCTGCTGCTGCCATGGTGCCTCTGAAACACACTGTCCACGAGGTCTTTGGACTTTTCCTGTCCTGGGATCTCCTGTGGTGTTTACTGCTCGGGTGTCCCCAGGCATCTGTTCCTGCAGCGTGCTGCTGACAGCAGGAGAGAAGCTGGCTGCTGTGCAGGTGCCAGAAGTGTTTGTTTCCTTTGTGCAAAGTAGTTCAGCTAGAAAAGCTAGTTTGCTCCTCCTGTAGCCTAGAGCTCCAGCTGTACCCTGTCACAGGTGAACTAAGGTCATTTTCCCCCTTTCCATGCAATTCCCAGGGTCATAAATCAATCTGTTACAATGGTGAAAAACAGCAATGGATTGCTCAGACAGAAGGGAAATGAAGAGAGGAGTTTGCAATTTGGAAACAGACTATTCTCCAAGATTGGTCCTGCAGAGATTATGCTGAGCTCGTGCTGTGACTTCAGCACAAGTTTGCCTCCCAAGAGCATCCCCCAGCCCAAGAGAGGGAAACAGCATGGTCCTGCTGGTTACCAAAGGAGAAGGGCTCTCTAGGACTCCTTCAGGACCTTAGCAAGGCTCCCCTACCTGCCTGCCCTCATGGAAGCAGCAACTTGATACTCCAGGCAGTAGAGATGTCCCAATTCTGTGTTCTCCAGAAGCACCTTGCTTTCTCATTGCCATCACAAGAGAAGGCAGAGAGGTCAGACAGTTCCTCCAAGCTCTGCACAGTGAATATGCAGTGAATGTGAGCTGCAAACCAGCAGTTGGGACCCTTGCTCCCTCCCATGGCAGGGCAGGACCTCATCAGAGAGGAAGTAGTGGATTTTCCAAGAAATGCCTTGTGATGTACAGAAAGCCTGCTCCATCAAGGAATAAGAGAGTACAGAAGTATTGCTGGAATGCTAGAAATAATAGTGCTCACCTCCAGGTCCTCTATAATACTATTCTATTATTTTGCATGTGTAGGTGCCATTTTCACTTTTGTTTGTTTGTTTCACTTTTGAGCTCTGCAATGACTTAGTTTATCTCTTGCTTCACACAATATCTGTGCTAGTTCTCTTCTCACAGCATTGTAAATCAAGTGTAAATCCAGGGAGGGCAATGGAAAACTGATCTCAGAGAAATAAGAATCAGCCTCACTGTATTTTTGATTCTTGGATGTTTCTCCTGTGCTCTAGAAATAAGACACAAAGTCCTTACAGTTAATTAAGATGGGAACCATCACATTCAGGGGACTAATGACAATGCACTTCTTTGCCCAGATCAAATTATAAGGCAGGTCTAGAAGGGAAACGTTGAACGTGTGTTCTTATTTTGGTGTAATCAGTCTGAGTTAGTGTTCCATGGGCAGGAACCTCCTGAAAGAAAAATAAGGTCAGACCCAAGCGAGGCAGGGAAGGTGTGTGAGGCAGGGCAGGAGCAGATCCTGTACACACAATAGATACATTCACTGCTAAGATTGTAAAATGGACCAAAGTTCTTTGCTAAATCAGATATTTCTGTTGGAAGTAAAACCACTGTATTTACAAATCATAGACAAAGTTGATTTAAATTTCATTTTGAGAAACTGTGAAGGTATTTGACACTGAAATCTAAGTGAGATTGGTTCTGTGACATTAAAGCATCCTTTATTAATCCCACCTGTTGCACAATGCA
Source organism: Manacus vitellinus (assembly GCF_001715985.3). NCBI lineage: Eukaryota > Metazoa > Chordata > Aves > Passeriformes > Pipridae > Manacus > Manacus vitellinus. The sequence continues at coordinate 11,979,483 of NW_021939396.1, read as the reverse complement.
TTCTTGGACAGATGTTTGAGCCCTTTGCCCATCTGCCTGAAAGATTCCTTAAGCAAATTTTTTTGATTGTTGTTTGGTTGTGAATTGTCTTTGTGTCAGTATTTTTTCAAGTATAAGCCCTGGCCTGCAAGTTCTGAAAGCCAGTGTTGAACTGCCTGGCCATGGACAAATCCTTATTTTGTGTCCTAGTTCCCTATCAACTAATTGATAAAAGAATACTGGATTTCTTTTTAAAGTACTTTAATTTTCTTTAATGGAAATTATGATATGAGCTCACAATGACATTTCTCAATATTCAGGGTGAAATTAAGAGTTGAGAAAGTCACGGAGGATGCAGGAGCCTCTAGATGTTATCTCTTCCTCACCACCCTGTACTGCCAAACCACATCCCCATCAGCTTTTCCATCCTGTGCACGCTCTTGGTTGTGTGATAAGGACACAGGCTGCCCTACCCTACCCTAACCTACCTTACCCTATCCATTCTGTGTACCTTTCACTGCTGCCACTGTCACTGCTTCTGCCCAAAGAGTGTACCTGGATGTAAAGCTCTTGGTGTTGGAGCTTTCTGATACATCACTGATACAGGTAACATACTAACTAGATCTGGTTTTGTATATTTAACCCAGAACTAATATCTAATCCAGAATTAAAAATCATATTTATTATGGAACATGCTGACTAATTTTCTGTCAGGGTGGAATAGACTGAATCCTTTTTAAAATTAGTATTATAGTGAAAGTGAATTTTTTCCATCTTTTTATAAGAATTTTGGTCTTTAAGTAGGAGATATTAGTTAGATTGTGCAAAACACACTAAATGGAAAACATAGTTTCAAAGGCTGGGTGGTTTTTGAAATATTTGGGTTTCGTTTAGTATTTATATAGTATAAATTAAAAATAGTTTGTTAAAATGAGAGTAGTAATAGAAATTGCATAATGTATTTAAAAACTGGTGGGATAGTCAACACAGTTATTTAGCCAAGTATACTTCCTCTGGGAATCTGGTTCTACCACACAAATGAGAAAAAACACAGGGGGGAGAAGGGGGTGATTTTAGCAGAATGTGTTTCTTCGTGCTAATGCAAATACAGAACAACTTTCTCACTAGATTTGAACTGAGACAAATAAGCGTGAGCCTCTGAAATACAGCACCAAGAACACACAGGAGGGTAGCTCTGGACCACTTCCCAGTTGCCTACAGCAGTGCTTCTCTTTTTTTTCTGGGTGGCAATCCATTATTAAAACATAACAATAAAAGCACGATTGATGAACATTTAATATAAGAGTAAAAATGCATTCATGATAACAGTGATAAACTTGTATAATTGGAGTGTGTGCTTGGCCAGGGAACACAAAATTCCTAAAGATAGTGCTGTTTTGAGCTGTGGGAATGAGTTTGGTTTTTTTATCCAGACTCTTTAATGTTGTTTCAAGGCTGGGATAGAATAAATGTAGGGAACTGCAACCAGCAGAGCTGGGAGCAGTCTGGAAAAATAACTCTAGCCTTGTGAAAGAGCCTACATAGTGATCGGTAGCACCAATTCAGGGCAGTGGAGGTTGAATTCATGGAGCACAGATCTGGAGAAGGTCTTGCATCGGGAAATACACCACGTGCTGCAGAATGAAGATCCACTTGTTGGTGGGCAGTGTAATATGTGACTCCTGCTAGTCTTTCACAGCTGTCCCCTGCCCTATCTGAGGGTAGCAGCTACATCTTACTGAAAACCAACATTATTTGGTGGCAGGATTATTTTATTTATTTTTTTTTTTACATTTTGTTCATACAATACTGTATTCCAATTCCATTTACTGCCAGGAAGCTCTCTTGGCCCACTGTTGGCAGCAGCTGCAAAATCATTGTGAACAGTCATATATCTGAACAGCTGTTAATGTTCACCAGGGTTTGTAAGAACCAGACATCCCCAGGCCCAAAAGACCCAAGACTTACAGACTTTTGTGTGCCCTTTTGCAGACAGTCTGGCAGCTCTGAGCGTTCATCCCTCCCTGACATTTGCGAGACTCTCACAATCTCTGGTGCAGTGATGGACAAGAAGGTCTAGATGGGGATAACTGTAGAGCTCTAAGGCTTCAAGCCTTGCACATCTGCACAACAAATGTGAAACATCTGTTGTCTCATGGAGAGTGTTTGTTTCCTTAAGAAAATCCCTTAACTTATTGGGGTCTTGGCTTAGGGTAATGCTCCCGTGGGAAATCACGTCTCTTGGATGTGATGTTTGGCTCATGGAGTGGCTATTGTGAGGGTCCCTGCAACAGTGTCTTCTGACATATCAGAGACTCCCTGAACCACCATCCTACTTTGTTGGGGTTGGGGTCCTACATGACCTGCTACAGATTATCTTAAACCATGAGCAAAACATCCCCTATCTGTCCTTACTATGTGCAGAAGGGTGTTCTGCCTGATCATTTCTGAAACTTCAGGAACAATTTCTACTAAGTATTTAGAAGTAGCTCATCAATATGTAAGTCTGTCAGTTCTGGAGCCATTACTTCTTGGTGGAGTCCCCAGCATGGGCAGATTTGTCATCCTATATACTAACGCATTGACACATCAAATAGTGCCTATAAAATGATCTAAGTAAAGCAAGAACTGCATGGAAGAATCTCTGGGCCTGTCAAAAAATTCCCACGTGGACTCCCACCTAATTCTTCCTGAAGGAATTAGACAAAGTCTTTGCTGTGAGGGTATCCAGAAACTCAGGCAATCACCTTGCCTGATTAGTCCCTTCTGTCACCTCTGCAGAGACTAGTTGAGAGCTTTGGAACCACCCAGGGAACTAATGCCTTAGTGCACAGGGTGTGCACCCAGGTGCAGCCCTGGCACCAGCAGCACTGTAGCTGTAACTATAGGTTTGAATGTCTGTAAATTAAATTCCATAACTCACTAACACACAAGGCTTCTGGCTCCATTGCAAAAGGCCTGGAAGTCCTGGCATTATAAACTGCTTCTGAGTCCCAGATGAAGCCCTGGGATTAGAGCCAAAGACCCTGGAAGTGAAACATCACCTCTGCACTTTCTTTTAGATCAATTTTAGTGGTAAATTCAAGGCAAAAACTTCTGTTTCCATCATTTTGCTGCAGGAGTTCCTTGGGGATTGTTTTTAAGACAAGGTGTGTTAAAGAATGAGTTAGGGAAGGGAGGGAGACTATGCATACATCTCACCTTCCTTCAGTGGGATGTGCCCTGCTGAACTGTGCCTGGTAGGCCACACGCTTATCTGCCCTTGCAGCAGTATCAGGAGACAAGATAGCAGACAGTCCTTCGTGGGAGGGCTCAAGTTGTCTGTCAGACAGTAGACATTTGTAGGTAGTCTAAGTCCATGTTTCAAGCTTGTCTTAAGGGTGCAAATTTAATCCATGTCCTGGTCACTGCACCACTTCTGGATTCTGTTTGAAATCCGACTTTGGTTGTGGCGAACTGCCATTGTATTTGGACACAGTGCATTGACATGTTTGGATAAAAAATGTGTCAGCTTTTGTTGAGATTCACTTATTGATAAACACAAAGGATTTGTGCTTCTCTTCTGATCCTTGGAATTATTCTCAGAAGGTTTTCCCCAGTAGCAAAAAGAAAATTCAAGGTTCGTTGTAATTTTCTTGAAATACTACTTTGGTTTCCCAGGAAGCTTTGAAGGGAACACCACTGTCCAATAGATGAGTGTAGCAGAAGGGAGTATAAGATTGTAAATAAAGCAAATTCCCTTTCTGTGCTTTCCTAGTCTACAACACTCATAATTTTTTCCCCCATAGATCTTCGTATACATCAGGTTTCCCTGAGTTGCCCATGATATCACTAAAATTGCCCAAGTGCTGAGATACAGACTGGATGAGCGGATGACAAGGTAGGTGGAAAATTAGATTGCTAGTGATCTGTGACCTGGAATGACTGTCAGCCAGTTACCAGTGGGGTATCTCAGGGATTAATACTGGAGCCAATGTTGTTTAATGTCTTTATTAATGAGATGGTGGGATGATGTGCACTCTCAGTGAGTTTGTGGGTAAGCAATCAATACCCTGGAGGGCAGGGCTGCTATTCAGAGGAACCTGCACAGGCTGGAGAGGTGTGCTGACAGGTACTTGTGAAGTTCAGCAAATGTCAATGCACATTCCTGCAACTGGACCAGAATAACCCACTTCACCAAAACAGACTGGAGTATGACTGGCTAGGAAGCAGTTTTGCAGAAAAGATCTGGGGGTCTAGTTTAAGTGTGTCCTTGCAACAATGACATACTGGGCTGTATTACCAAAAACGTAGCTAGCAGGAAGGAAGTGATTTTTCTTCCTTTAATTAGCAATTTTAGGAATGCATCTGGAGCAGTGTAACCAGTTTTGGTTACAGATTTCAGTGCAAAAAAACCCATTAACAAACTAGAGTAAGCCCCACATAGGTTCACTGAGATTGTCAGGGACTGAAGCACATGTAAGAGGAGAGCCCTGAGTGAGCTGCTCTAGCCCTAACCCTGCTCTGAACAGAAGGTTGGACTAGACACCTCCAGCAGTTCTGTGATTTTGTGACTCTGAGTTAGGCAAAGGGAAGATAGAGTCAGGGAAGACCTGTGCTTTCCTAGCCACGTCAGTCGGCCTGTTCTTCACAGACAGCAGGGCAGCAGAGCACACTCCACTGCATATCAGCAGTGTCTCTCCTATTTTTAGCAAATGCTGGAAAATGAGTAAGTGATAGATACAACTATGTTGACTGTCCGTCAACACTGTTTATGACATGGATCTAATCCACCTCCCACTGAAGTACATTGTAAGATTCCCACCCACATAATAGGATTTGATAGAGGTCCCATGAAAACAGTAGGATTAAAAAAATGTGCAGCATTAGAGGCAGAAGTCATAATAACTCCATACAGAATTATGCCCTGCCCTTTTCCAGTGCTCCATCAGATAAAAGCACACCCGTTCCCACACACAAGCAACCTCCTTTGTCGTATCTGCAGTTCTGTACTGTAAATCCTGCAGTGCTAAAATTAATTAAAAGGGAGATGCATATTTACTGCCAATAAGAGAATAAGACTGTTCATTATAGATAAAAAAACTGCTTCAAATCTTCAAGAACACCATGGGAAAGCTGGAAGGTTAAGGCTATAAAAGAAATTAAGTGATCAAGGAATATTGGTTTCATGAACCTGTGTTGTTTCATGATACTCATAATTCAGAACAGAATGTAGTTAGTCAGATGTGATTAACTTCTTCTGAGATCTGACATATTACTCTCTTTTGCAGCAAGAACCAAGTAGCCAATTAACAGAAACGTGCCATTACCTGAAAGAATATGTTCTTCTGATTCTCCTCTGCTGCTGCCGAACAAGTGTCTTTTGTTCCTTGAGTAGAAGAGTAATATAAAGGGTTTTGAAGAGAATAATATAAAGAAGAATTAGGCCTTATATAACATTCTCGGCAGGAAAAGGACAATTTGGGGAAGGGTTTCATTAATGCCCTGATCTCTGCTGGAAGCTCAGTGGGAAGGAAGGGAAGAGCAGCAAACAATCAGATGTTTGTTAGGTGAAACAGGACCTGTGAGTGTATGAGAGGCTGTGCTTTCATTCAGACAATGCAGTAAAATAAACAGAGTGTGAAAGCAAGAGATGAAGAGGAAGTTAATTCTGTTCACATTTACAATATTTCAATGGCAATATTTTCTGAACAATGGTCTCTACTGATGCTACAAGTGCTTGCATATTGTGCCTGCTACTTGCTGAACAGACATGACACTATTCAAGCAGCTGTATTCTCTAACTGGAAAAGGGAAGTTCCCAAAAATGATGAAAGGCTATATCTCATCCATGATGAAACTATTTGGAATCTAACTTATTTTGGTGCCTGAATTTTTCTTTTGCTCCTAATTGGGATCTCTTGGAAGATTTGTTCTCTCAAGTGGCAGAGCAGCTAGAGGCCAAACTCTAATAACTTTAAGTCTGATACTTCAGCATTGTGTCATGGGCTAGTGCTTATCAGAATACCAAAATAAACAGTAGTTTTGTCTACATTAGAAGGAGTTTGCTGTTATGAGCAGGCCATTTAGATATACATCTCCTTTGTCTTTATAAACTGTGTCTCCACTGAGAGGATTTGTATATCTACATGGTTGAACTGATTGGCAGACTTCCTCTGGTGCATACAAGGTCTCTGCACACTTTCTTATTCTAAGAAAGTACTTGGTCATTACAAAATACTTGGGAATTAAGGGGGGAAAGTAGGGGGGAAAAAAAAAGAAAAAAAGTCCAATTTCCCATGAAATAACTTATTACTCCTGTTATTAAAGGACTTCCAATATACAGATGTACTGTTTGGGGGTATGAATTCTTCATGTTTTCAAACAACATAGTTCTTGCCAGCAAAAACTTTAGCTGTAAACAAGACAAACCCTTCCTGAATTCTGAGCCAAGTTCAACACCATCTTATGTCTTAAAGGCCAATTTTTACCCCATTTGGCTACAAAGGCAAATTTACATTACTGCTGTGCATTCTTTGTGTTTGTTTGCTTGCTGTCTGTACACCAAGCTGTCTGATTTTCTCAGCGTTTTGTGCTAAAATCAGCCCCTCCCTGTCTGCAGGGACAGCCAGCTGCTGTAAGCAGGCCCAGGTGCTGGCTGACATCTGGAGAAACTCTGCATCACTTTTAATTTGGGATCTAAAAATCACTGACCAGAGCTCCAGCATCTTCCCTCATCCCTTCATTTTGATACAGCCCAGCCCTCTTTGATTTTGAAACCATTGCCTCTAATGTTTTGGGTCCCTGGGGGCTTACACAAGCTCCCTGGAATCTGGTCCCATGGCAGAGCTGCACTGGTCATTTAACCCTTGAGAGACTCAGCAGGGAAGGACAGGAAAGCTTAGAAAGAATTTTCTTGACTACAGAAACATTATTCTTGAATTATGTCAAATCAGTGGTAATCCTCCTACTATCCCTTCCAGTTTATAATCTGATCATCATTTTTTCTGTCTGTATCTTAAAAATTTACCTCATTTTCATGGTCCATTCCTCTTCTGAAATAACACTTTATCTTTTAAAGTCCTCTCCTCAAGCACAGTCCACTGTGTAGCTCCCCTGGAAAAGCACTATAGCAATAACAGAGGGTGGTAAGGCTTCAGGAGACATGTCATGTTGCTGCAGATGAAAACCTAAAAATTAAGAGGAATAACTCTCATTTTCCACCTTCACTGTGACTTTGTCATCATCTTTAATCAGTAATATATTTTATACTGCTTTAGATTTTCAACAGAATGAACAGTAGATCCTCACAACAACCATAGGGATTAGTTACAGAGATATTATTATCTCTGAACTAGATTGAAAGAAATGATCTTGTAGCAAGAGGACACCTCTACAAACCAAAAAGATATTGTTTTGATTCAGAGAGGCCTGATTCTGTGGACTAGTAATTTAATTTCCATGCTTCAATTTCTCCATTGTATTGAAACAGGAACACTGATATTCATCTGCCGTGGAGGGGCATTCTGATGAGGATGAGCAGGGTAATGCAGGGCTTTTACACTGGGAAGCACGAGCACAAAATAAAATTAAAATTTAAGAGATGAAGAAAAATAGCAGGTGCAGAAAGGCTGAGCAACTTTCTAAGGTCTGTGCAGCGAAGCATCTGTGGAGGCAGGATCAGAAAGTAGGAGCTGCCAGCTACTGTTTCTGTAGCAAGCAGCTTCTGGTTGAAACAATGGACTCTAGAGAATAAAAGTAGAGGGGTTTTTTTCCACCTGATTTGTTATTTTCTAGTTATTATTACAGATTGTGCCCTACCTAGGAGCACAACCCTGGGCTGCGTGGCTGGTGACATTTTGCAGTGGTGGATGCCATGGTTAGTGAAATGCCTTTTAGTGAAGTGAAAGGAATATCGCTCCTTGACCTTTCGGTTGAGACTTCTGTCCTAGACTATTGCGTATGTTAGTCAAAAGACAGTCACATGCTTCTTTTCCCCTTTTTCATACTTTTACAGGCCAGAAAACCCTGCAACCTCCAAGTGATAAAATAATTTAATTAAATGCTCTGAAGGAGTCATTTCTTGTGTGACTAAACCAGAATCAGGAAAGGCTCTAACTTTCACAAGAAGTTGAAGAGAAGGGAAGGACAGACTGAAAGACAGGACAGAGAAGGTTACTAGTGGTCTTCCACTAGCAGATTTTCTGAGGGAATAGGGAGGTGCTGGGCTGGACCCAGTGCCATGTCTCCCCAAAATGCCTTTGCAGCCTGAGCTCTGAGCCTTGGTTTTGCAGCTTGTGCACCGAGTTCAGTGTTAAGTCTGGTCAAGGCCGACCATATCCTCTGATGCTGAAGGCAGCAGCCTCTGCTTCTGCTGCTTGCAATAGATGAAACTTTTTGGTGAAACTCCCCCTTGTTTTTTGGTGTTATTTTTTTGTTGTTGTTGTTTTTTATTTTCTTCCTTTATTTTCTTTTATTTCAGATTCAGATCATTGCTCTGTTCAGTGATATTCCCTTTTTTTCTCTTCATAAAAAAAGGCATTGGATACATGTATCTTCTACAATAAATTTAGAGGGTTTAAGGATATTGGATAAGCTGGAGTTTTGCACAGTTTTGTACTGCAGTTTGTGCTGCCACAGCCTTAAACTACTCCAGTGTCTGTGCTGAATAGATCCTCAATTTTTGCTCTTAAATCCCAGTCAGCACTGAGATAAACTGCTGCATGTAAAAGGCAGGTGTGTTAGTGCCACCCTGATTTCCCATCTGAGTTGCCTGTAGAGGGATACAAGTTTAATCACTGGCATTTTTATGATTTCTCAGTAGTATTTTGGAAACCTGTGTTTGGCTAGGTTTAATCGGGAGGCTCCAGGTGGCTGCTCTCACTCAGACCATGTACTTTTCACGGTCATTTCTGTGAAGAGATTTTTGTGTGTGGAGGGCGTGTGAGAAAGCCTGCAGCCTGAGCTTACAGACAGGACTTGTTTAGTCGTGGCTCTTATTCACGTTAGTGACAAAAATCAAATCAAAGTTTTCCAGTCAGAAAAGGAATCAATATCTTAGGTGATCAAGGGCAGAGCTTGAATCTCAGAAATAAATGTTCAGTCTGCAAGCAGCTCACAAGCTTGAATGTGCTCAAACAAGTTTTCTTAGACCAGCTATTTAAATAGCCTTTGGTAGACAACAAACATAAACACTGCTGCCTGTTTGCAGAAAAGAAACGTGTCTAAATTTCCCTGCTTATTTTTTTGCTGTGAGATGATCACCAAGAGGTACTCTTCCTTCACTTCCAGTTTGTTTTCTTTATCAAAAATATATGCTTTATGTGGTCACTTTCAATGTATATCAGACCAGAGATCATTCAAATGACCTTTTAATGCTTCTAGATGATATCCTGAAGATATAATATGACAGCTAAGGAAGCTCATGTCTTCTGTGAAAACTGGGAAAAAATCAGTTTTTCTCCCAAAGGCTTATACACAGCTGATACTGATTTTTCAAAGGTTTGCTCTGAATTTGTTTGAACTGTGTTTGTTGAGACTGAAGAGTAGAAAGATAGTAATAGGAACAAAATTACACTAGCAATTCAACATGGGTTCTTTTCTTTTTTCTCCTTCACCTCAATAGGCAAAGTCTTGTAGTTTCTGAAATATATTCAATCCTGAAGGACAAAATGGGGAGCTGGAAAAGACCTAGGATGCCGAGTGGCTGCATAGGAATATTGACAGTGGTTGTGAATTTTCTGAACTCTTTTATGTCTCAGAGTTTGCACTTCCAAAGTGAAGACAAATTATTCACTGCTCCACAGGTGTTTCAATAAGTCACTTCATTGATGAAAGGATTTGCAATTAAGCTCATGCTAAAGCACTCATTAACCATAACACCTTTATCTCTTTAATTACAGGAATGGGAGATGACTATCAACTGTATGAGTTAATCATTGAAAAGTGTCTGTCATTAATTCCTCACTGGGAGCTAAAGCTTGCAGGGGCAGTCTACTCAGCTGAAGCCCTCAATGAGGACAATGTGAACTTTGACAGAGAGGGTCGAATGGAAGCAAATGGGTGTTTTGCCTGAGTTAAGAAATAAATGCATTTTGTTGTGGTTCAGACTTTTCACTTCCCCTTAATGCTGTACAAAATCCTGTCAGTCAGACCTTGCTGCTGCAGAGAGCTTTTGCAGCACAGCCATTATACACCTTATAGTGTATAGCAATTTCCATAAGCAAAATGTCCTTTCACTCATCTGGCCAGCAGCACACTTTCCTGCCTTTTCACACTTCCCAGTGAACATCCCCTCTGCATAGGCAATCCCAGCATGGAAAAGGGGTTTGACTTGCAGCTCCTCTGTTCTGTTTATTACCCACTACTGGTTGTCCAGGTTGGCAGTGATGAGGTTGATGAGAGAAGTACCGGGATAGTCCAAAAGGACTTCAAGGCACTGGGTCACCTGGTTACAGGGAGAGGAGCATAGGTGGTGTTCTCCTTAATTCCATTGGTAGAAGGAATGAATACTGAAAGGAACTGGAAAACCCATGTGAACAACAAGTGACTTAAATTCCACTGGTGCCATAAGTGGAATTTTGGTTGTTTTGGTCGTGGGCTGGTTTATACCGCACCAGGTCTGCTGGAGACAGGTGAGGTTTACCTATCCAATAGGGACAAAATGATTCTAGCCTGTGACTTGACAGGGCTGATTGAGAGGGCTTTAAACTAGGTTTGATGGGAGGAGGAGATGAGACTCAGCTCTCTAGGGATGAGCGCAGAGAAGGGGACAGGAACAAAAACAAAGCTAGGGCTGCTCTGGCTCAAAGAGAGGGATAAATTTTGAACAGGCACCTTATGGTCAGGACTGTGCCCAGCAAGCCTGCACGCAGCCTGGCTCTTGATCATGCCTGACCATGGCCCCTCCTTGGTTACCTTGGTGACAACATGATTGTCACCAGCTGAGAGGGTGGACAGCGGTGGAGAGAGCTGGTAGGGCTGCTTCCACAGTTACCCTGAAGAGATTACCCAAACTAATAGTAGGGCTTTTATAACTTCAGCAGGGTAAGATTATTGTTTTTGAGCTCTTTAGAAGTCGGGGAAGCTGCTGAGAAACATGGTATGGGGACACATGATAGTATTGCTACTGGACAGGGATAGTGTGATTTTTCATCCCTTTCTCACACAGGACAAGGCCATAATTTTCTATTTAAAGGCAAATGGCAGACACTGTTATTATCACATCAGCAGATTGTTCAGTTATTACTGTTTGCATTGCAGAAGCCTCCTGAGGCTCAAACTACGTTGGAACACCTATGTGCTATGTACAGGACATACTTTTAGGGAGACTGTCCCTGCCTGGAAGAGCTTCTGAACAGACAAAGCTGATCATAATTCACTACAGCAATGAATAAATGCTTGGTTTAGCCAAAGTTGTAACTTAGGAAGCCCTTGATGGAGCTGTAAATCATTTTAAGGACAGACTCATTACTGAAGCAAGGTGGAGACACAGCAGAGCTGATCAGTTGATGTTTTGGTTTTGAGTCTAGGAAGAAAACATGGTATTTGACCAGAACAATCTACGTTAAATGGGGCAGTAGGAGTGTCAATTCCACGTGTTAAGAGAGTAGACCGGTCATGAGAGGCTTAAGGATTTTTGTACACTTCTTTGCTAATGATCTCTTTAATTACTTACTTAAGTCATCTGGAATGAAAACACCAGCAAACTCTTGTAAAGAAGAAAGGTTTTGTAATGCTGTGTGATATGTATGGATTTAGGGCTCTGTGGATTAAATTTGGCAATTTTGAGCATGCAAAGTTACTAATCCACACTTTGCCTATAAAAAATAAAAAGGAGCAGTGAGGCAGGCGGATGCCCTGAGGACGGCTGGGGAATTCCACACATGCCTGTCTTCTGCAACTCCCATCCAGGGAGCAAACATTATCATCCATGTTGCAATAGGTACAGGCAGACCAAAGAGACACACTTGCAGCAAAACATAGGTGCTTTTATCAGGTCCTTCTCCATGTTTTCACCTCATGGTTATTTTTCTTGACATTGTTCTCCCAGTTTCCTGTGTTTTAAAGTATGTATTTGTCACATTTAATTCTATTTTCCTGTAATAGCTTCATCCACAGAGAATTCTCTTAGAAAAGAGCCCAGAGATTTTTCTGTTTCTTCTTATGCCTTTATTTTCCCCACATCTGTTATTACATCATTTATATGTATTACATCTATATAATTTTAGCTTTTATGTCAAACTTATAATGCCACAGTCAGGCTGTCAAAATGGCTAAGTCCTGAGGATTTTATTCAGGCAGAATTTCCACTGAATTATCTGTGATTGTGTCAGTAAGTTGAATGTTGTAATATTTCCAGTAGGTAGGAAAAATAATATAAGAATAGAGCATCAGTAATAAATAATTTTAGAGGCCAGTAAATGGAATAATTTTGTACAGTTTTCACAAGGTTAGAAATGAGCTTAGAAATATAGGAATCTTGAATTTAGGCTTAATTATAAACCCTTGCCCACACTTTTTGTTTCATAATTCTACTGTTTATTGTCAACTTTCATTTAATACAGAATTTAATAAATTCTGTATTTTTTTTCCTGCATCTCAATGATAGATCCTGGAATCTTGTATCAAATATTTAGTTAGCTTAAGTTTCTTGTTTGTACTTCAGTTGCCTTTTGAAGATCACTGGACTCCACCCTCCTGTACTTATTCTGTCTTTCTGTCTGCCCAGCCGCCCTCCACCTGTGGCTTGCTTAGCCCTAAATCCCACCCAGCACTCAGTGTTTGAGATTTGGTAAATTTGTGTACCAAAACATAAGAAGAGGCAGGAGGATTATGCTAGATTTACAGAACCCTTGTAACTATTGTTGCGTATTTGAAGATCCTGCCATTGATCTGCAAGATTCTGCAGTATCTACAGGTAACAAGTCACAGTTTCTGGAAAATGTGATTTTTTTCTCTCCCTTTCCCTTGTCTCTCTCTCCCTTCTTCTTCCTCATTCCGTCTATTTCTCTGAGTGGGAATTATTTGTTTAAATTAATTCAGCAAATCGAGAACAGATTAGGGATACTCATAGTCCTATACCCCAAAAGTAATCAAACGGAATAAAGGCAATTCCAGATTTTATTTTCCTTGCTCAATCTCCGCCTATCTTCCTGTTTTCATGTGCGATTAACCTACCAAACTTTTCGAGTTCTTTCTCGGAGCCCTCCCCCTAGACTTAGCTAGAATAATAATTAGTAGCAAAGTGTGAAGTTTGTCAGAGGATGAATTACACCAGAATTGCTGCCAGACTGTCCACAATACCTTTATTCAAAAGTCACACTTCATAAAGCAAGTGAGGTATGATATTAGGGTTTATCTGAAAACCAAGATGTGGGTAGGTTTCATGGTTAACATGACTGTTGTGTGACATCCTATTTTTCTGGTAAGTCCTCTGACTACCTGGCTACTGAGTATTACAGAGGACACCGTCTTCTCCAGCTTTTAAAAGAGCATGGTGACCTCCAGTGCTATCTGCATGCAGGCTGGGATATGGGAGAACATCACCCAGTGGGGCTTTTTAGGAGAAATTCCTGGTTGATGGACCATAGTGAGAGCAGGTTCTGATCTGCCTAGGACAGTGGAATCCCATCCCCGTGCAGATTTAGGAGGAGGTATCAGCTAGGCCTAAGGGATTAGTGCTCTAGATCCCACCTCTGAATATCTCTCCACATCTCATTCCTGTAGCTTCAGTTAGTTATTGAACTTGGTCCTAGAATGTCCATGAGAAGGCAGATTGTTTATAAAAGCAATTATAAATTACAGGGGATTAGAACAGGCTTATGAACACCTGTGGGAAAGTGCATCGCACCAGTGGGATTTGAACTGATGAAGAAATGACCATAGGCATGCTGGGTTGATTGGCTCCTTTTTAATGTCCACGTACAAGTAGGTGTTACTGACAACATTAAAAGAACCTGGCTAGGTCAAGATTCGGTGGAGTAGCAAATCCTTTAAGACTTGGGGGTCAGATGCAGCTCAGATTGGCACACCAGGTGATCCCACTCCATGTCATTGGTATGAAATAGCTGGATTTCACCCTTAATATATCTTAGCATTGTTTGCTGCTAGGGGATACGAGCTGTTAAATAACTTCTGTGAGGCACTCATCCTCTCAAGAGACAGGAGCTGAGGAGGGCTCCAAATTTCAGATTTGCCTGCCAGAAACATTTTCCCTAAAAATGTCCCACAGCAGGCAAATCTCCCACTGCTGGGATGGTGCTGTTCTAGTGACTCCTAGGATAAAACAAAGAAACAGAAGGGAAAAGAAGAAAGGAGAATTACACCAAAAGACAGAAGCACTACAGCTTTCCCTGTCCTTTTTGGAGAGGAATAGTGAGATGATAGAAAAGACTTGAAAAGGAGAGTTGCCGGCAGTGTCATTGCTCTCGGGGCACAGGCACGTGATCCCTTGCAGCTCGATACCACTTCCCTGCTAGGCAGGGGACAAGTTGCAGAACAGGACTAAGTGCTGCAAAGAGCTTTCCTGTCTGGCACTGCAATTAATTGTGTAATTTGTGGCTGTTTGCACAGGCACACTCTATCCACTAGTCTCTGCACACTCATTTGTTAATGGGGGTCATTGGGCAGGGTTATTTCCCATTACATGTCATCTTTGCTGTCTCTCTAACTCATATTTCTTTTGCTGTGTTGGCACCCACTGTGTGACACTTCAACATCAAGGGCAGTCATTTCCTTTGATACCAGAGGAACCCACTCCAATGAGCAGCCAGGATGAATTATCAGTCTGGAGAGTTTCAAATGGATCATAATCAAGCTTCAAAATCCAGGGCCCTCATTTCTCACAGTTAGACTATTCTGACACTTGTTCAGATGGTCATTTCAGAGACCATCTCTGATCATTTAAGTAAGAACAAGACTGTTAACATTCACTTTATACTAATAAAAAAAATCCTCCATCAGTAGGTGAGTGAGTTACAGCAGCAGATGATTAAACACACATCATTCCTATCCATATATGAAATTGAGACTTTGGGGGTTAAAACTGTGACCCATTTAAATACTTTGGTGGTTTGCAGTCTAGACTTTTGGCGTTTATTATTTTGCAGAGATTAAGACAAAATGGGGCCAGGATACCATAAGCAGGGATAGATCCCATCAGGGTCTCGGGTAAAAATGCTACTTCACATTAATATACACAAAGCCCCTTCTTCTGCCTCTTAAAGGTTTGTGTTTATGATTTCTGCCATGTTTATCGGTGATAAATTATAACAAAAATAGCCTATGAGTTTATATTTAGGTGCTTCCATAAGGATCTGCTAGGCTAAATTTTTCTGTGGTAGGTTACTTTATTTGGCCATTTGGCCCTGAGAGGCACATTTCTCATACTTTCTCAGCAACTCAATTTTTTAGGTCTTACAAGAAAGGAAAGAGTTAAAATCTCCTTAGAAGAGGAGTAATTTGCATATTTGCCTCACTTTTCCTGAAAAGGAACAGAAAAGAGTAACAAGTTCTCTTTTTGCTGCAAGTGCTTTGTTGCCCTTGCTAATACTTTTAGTCAAGCAACCTTAAGGTATTGTATAACTAGGGACAGGACACGCCATCAGTGGGTGCTTAACTTTTTTGTATCCAGTTAATAGCCAGGCAAAGTGAAGCAGAGCTGGGAGGTGAAAGACAGCCACCAAGTTTTCTGACTCCTTCGTGTGCTGTCACTATGTTAGTGTTTTCATTTTGAGAAATTATTATATTCTCTGTTTGAGGCACTTCATGCCTCAAATGTATAAAAATTCTATAAAAGGGTCAATTCTTTAAAACTGTAAAGAATCATCAAGGTGAAAAATGAAAAGACATTTTGAAATGCAGATTGATATTAAGAAATACTAGAAAAAATCCACAGAGATTCTTTCTTGTTTTGAAGATTTGGTATCTCTGGGCACGTTACTATGATGTTTACAAAAAACAAGTTTGAAATTAGTGGGCACAAGCTTCATGAAAAATTATCCTACTCCTAAAGTTTAGGAGAAAAGCCATCCAGCAATACCCCTGCAAAATGTAAGGGTTGCCTGCCACACAACTGAGAAGAGATTGGTGCTGACAGCACAGAAATTACAGCACATGGGTACCTACTCCAGATGCTCTTCCTTTATTGTTCAACACTGAGTCTTTGTATATTGTCATATGCATTGGAGTGGCCCTAAAATGGAGCAAACAACTCACATAACCAGCTGGATAAGTGCAGTAAAGACAATGGTGCACTCCAAGTTAAATTTGCAATAATTAAGCTGAATGTCAGACTTAGACTCGTGTTTCAAATAGGTTGAGTCACTCTTCCTCCTACTGAGTTGGTCTTGGAGTGGCTTTTGAAGGACTCGGTGAATTTATAGCAAGGAGCCTCCTCAAGGTGCTTAAGGAAGGTCAACTCTCAGGGTCTGTGTATATTTTTTATCACCATAAATCACAGAAGTGCAGAATCACAGAATATGCCAAGTTGGAAGGGACTCACAAGGATCATCGAGTCCAGCTCCTGGCCCTGCACAGGACCATCCCCAAGAGTCACACCATGTGCCCAAGAGTATCATCCAAATGCTTCTTGAACTCTGTCAGGCTTGGTGCTGTGACCACTTCCCTGGGGAGCCTGTTCCAGCATCCAACCACCCTCTGCGTAAAGAACCTTTTTCTAATATCCAACCTGAAACTCCCCTGACACAACTTCAGGCCATTCCCTTGGGTCCTGTCACTGGTCACCACAGAGAAGAGATCAGTGCCTGCCCCTCCTCTTCCCCTCACGAGGAAGTTGTAACTGCAATGAGGTCTCCTCTTCTCCAGGCTGAACAGACCAAGTGATCTCAGCCGCTCCTCATACGGCTTCCCCTCAAGGCTTCCCCTTCACCATCTTTGCTGTCCTGCTTTGGACACTCTCTAAGAGCTTTATATCTTATATTGTGGTGCCCAAAACTGCCACAATATTCAAGGTGAGGCTGTCCCAGTGCAGAGCAGAGTGGGACAATCCTCTCCCTCTCTCCGCTGGCGATGCTTTGCCTGATGGCCCTCCAGGACATGGTTGGCTCTCCTGGCTGCCAGGGCACTGCTGACTCATATTCAACTTGCTGTCAACCAGGACCCCCAGGTCCCTTTCTGTGGCACTGCTTTCCAGCATCTCATTCCCCAGTCTTTACAAACATCCAGGGTTGCCCCATTCCAGGTGCAGAATCTGACACTTCCCCTTGTTGAACTTCATAGGGTTGGTGATTGTCTAGTCCTCTAATTAGTGGAGGTCTCTTTGCAGGGCCTCCCTGCCTTCAGGGGAGTCAACAGCTCCTTCCAGTTTTGTATCACCTACAAACTTGCTCAACATCCCTTCCAGTCCTACATCCAAGTCATTTATGAAGATGTTGAAGAGCACAGGGCCCAAGACAGAGCCCTGTGGAACCCCACAGGTCGCCACTCTGATGTTCCCCCAGTCACTATTACCCTCTGTGCTTGACCCATGAGCCAATTGCTCACCCACAGCATGATGTGTTTATCCAGTTGTGGGCTGGATATTTTGTCCAGAAGGATCCTGTGAGAGACAGTATCAAAAGTTTTGCTGAAATCCAGAAAGATTACACTAACTGGCTTCCCTTGATCAGCTAGGTGGGTTGCCTTGCCATAAAAAAAAATTAGTTTTCATAAACAGGACTTTTCCCTCATGAAGGTGGGCTGGCTGTGACCAATGACTGCATTGTCTTTCAGGTGTTTTTCAATACTTCCCAGAATAATCTTCTTCATAACTTTACCAGGCACTGGTGAGACTGATAGGCCTGTAGTTTCCAGGGTCCTCCTTCTTGCCATTCTTGAAAATTGGGACATTTACCAGCTTCCAGTCAGCTGGGACCTCTCTGGATTCCCAAGAGTGCTCAAAAATCAAGGCAGGTTTTGCAATGACATCAACCAGATCTTTGAGGTTTATGGGATGAATCCTATCAGGCCCCATAGATTTAGGGATCAAGCTGGAGCAGCAGATCCCACACAATTTCAGGCTTGGCACTACTGTGGTTATAGAGAAGGAGCTTTGGATCCTGATTGGGTTTCCTTTGCTGACAGCCTTTTCTGGCTGCCTCAGCAAGTGCCTGTGATACAGCCAACAAGAGTGCTGCTTCCCTGTCTCTGAGATCACCAAGTTTCAAATGGCTGATTGCCCCTAGCACTATAGTTTTCATCCGGATCATTTGTCCCTGCAAGAGGTTTAATTTATTGGAATTAATTTCATACAGCTGCTGGAATACATCAGAGTACAGTGAGAGGGAGTTGAGCAAACTCAGCCCCCACGGTGCCTGTCAGGAGGGAAGCTGCCATCTGCCTCTCTGATGAGCTGCATTAAGGTTTTTTTCCCATGAAATCTGTGCATTTTGTTTCAGTCTCAGACACTTTTCCTCAAAGATACTCTCTTTAAACAGCCAATGCCTGATGACAGTGGGCCTTGGTGTAATCACCGCTGGTAAAAATACAGTAAAGTTGCAGCTTAGATTTAAAGCTCACCTCTGTAGTAAGGAGGGAGAAAACCTGCTGCTGACAGATAGCAGGTGGGATAATGTGGCTGCTTTAAAGGCTTCAGGCTCACTCTGCTGGGCCAAACCATTGTGGGGTCAGATCTCCACCGAACCTTGTGCAGTCATTTTCTCCAGGGCAAAGTTCTATGTGTTACACTGCCTGATGGGAGACAGACAGTCTCCACCTGAGACACTCTGTGAGATACAAGGCGACAGAGAATCTCACTTCCAGCAGTAGCTTTACCCTGTTCTCTCAGCATTTGAGTATTTGTTGTTTATTTTGTCTTTTCTGATCTACCCCAAAATTAAAGTTGTGCTAGTTCAGCTCAAAGCAGTGCAAACATATGTAACTGTAGAGTTGGGAGCCCTGTGCACGCACTGTACTCAGGTACACGATACCTTAGCTCAGGAAGGCTCAAGCCTCTTCCCACATTGCTCAAATGTTGAGGTCAGATGAACAGTTTGAAAACATATGGTGGTCCTGCCTGTGAGCTCTGCTCTGCTGAGTGACAGCATGATATTGCTAAGCCACTGCAGGATAAAGTGTCTTTGCTGAAGGCTTTGCTGGGATCAGCAGCTTTGAGGATGGGAAACCCAACAGTTGTTCAGCACTGTGCTGTCAGAGCAGAAGTGACTGTTTAACCACGCTACAATCAAATAGATTAGATTAAGGTCCCTTCCAACCCAAGCCGTTCTATGTTTCTGGAAATAGAAATATATATATTTCTGTTTTCTCAGCTACAGAGCTGTTTGCAAGGCTTGAGCTTTAACGGGTACAATGTTATGTAGGCTTTAGATATCTTGCAGGAAGAGGGAAAATTGTCACTCGTGTTTGTGTAGAGTTCAGCACATGGAGTCCTAACATAAGGGGGCTATCTAGATACCACTGCAATTTACATGGTAAATAATAGAAATGCAATATCCTACCAAGATTAATAGTAATGAAGTAGAGGCAAAGTGACCACTTCAATGATACAATAACAGCATTTTGTGACTTACAGACATTGTAGTTCAATAAATAGGTAGTCAGTTGTAAAGCAGAGTAATCAGGCATCAGAGTGCTCATTCCAGTGTATTTTTATAATGGTCTTGGATCGCTATAAAGTGCATTTGTACTTCAGTCAGCAGGAGGAAAAGGTCCAGCGCATCCTTAGATTGTGACAGCATTTCTCTGTGTTTCTCTGCTTTCCTTGTTGAGATGCAAGTCCTGTTTGTGCGTTTCAGGGCATGTGGATAGCACTGAGATTAGAAAGAAGTTAGGAGTGTTTTGTTTTTCCCTGCAAAATGGAATCAAGAGCATAGTAGCATAGGAAGGGGAGGGACCTCGTGTGCTTCTGTGTCCAGTCTTGTCCAGCTACAGGCTGTCGTTTTAGTTGTTTTGGATCCCCACTTCCTTAATGAGTAGAATCCTGCTTCTAATTTCCAGCCTAAATCTATTCATGGACAGATAGTTCATAACCATTTGGTCTTCTGCCAACATATGCTTTTCTAGGTCCACTGGTACTGTTAAATTTTGGTTACCCAATATGTGCAATAGTTGGAGGTCTTATGGAGGAAGATGTCACTCAGTTCTCTAATGGCCATACCGTGGGGACACCTAATGAGCTGCGACATGGAAAAAAGGATACAGTTCACATACCCATCTACTGAGGCTCAATGGGTACTCAAAAATGTGCCCCAACCTCAGGACATGAGTTTGGAGACCAAAATCCTGTAACAGAGACTGGAAAGAAACTTCCACCACTGGAGAAACAAGCATTTTTGCAAAGCTCTCTCAGAAAGGATAGATTTCCTACTTGATGTTCCCTTCCTGGAAATGTGGTTTACCTCATATCTGCAGGTTTGTATTTGTCACTGTGGAGCCTGTCTGAAGGAAGATACTCTTGTGCAGCATCCTGCCTTCCCGTGTCTGCATGGAATATGCCAAGACTTATTAAATGAGTATTTCTTGGACGGTAGCTTTTCCTTCATTGTGTGGCTGGCTGGTATGCACAGATAAGGTAATCACTGGTACCACTGCGAGGGAAAACAAAACTACTGCAAAGCAGGAAGACTTTCTATTCTTGGTAATTTCTGTTGGTATAGTGGCTCATTCACTTGCTACTGGCCTTTGGGAGAAAGCTCAGTGCTGGAACTGCTCACTTCAAATCCCTCAGTTATGGGACTGCCCATCTGATTGGCCCAAAAGCTGGAGCTAAACTAAACTCTGGTAAAAAGCAAACAAAAACCCAAAAAAACCCCCAAAAAACCAACAACCAAACCCCCCCCCCCAAACACCAAAAAACAAAAGTAATACCCAGCTGAGCATATTTTGCACAAGTAAATCCATCCTCCTTTCATTTTTTCATAATCCTTTTCCTACCTATAATCCATTATTTTTCAGAAATGAAAATGGTCATTTACTTGCTGAGGACAATGATTTACAGAGGAAGGTCAGCTGAGCTGACAAGATGGTGCCATGTACTGAATTTTGCACTCGGGAGAGTACAGAGTATGTCCCACTGTCCTGAAACAGAGGCACAAAATTTTCCTGGTGTCATGGAGACTTCAGGTTCCCGGTGGCACGAGTGGGAAAGGAATGAGCAGTAAAGGAGAGTGAATCAACAATAAGATGTCTTTATTCTGAATTTTTTTTTGTCATTAGGGCTGTAGCTTCAAATAAATCAGCATATTTTGGTCACATTGTTTGTCTCTGTTGCTCTGCTGAGTTACACAAACCCTTCACTTTCCCTCCCAAAGCCTCCCATATACAAAGTTCTTCTGTACCTCACCCACAAGGCATGACTTTTTCTGGTTGCTTTCCTACACCAAATGCTTTGTGCCGTCACCCATGAAAAGAAATACTGAAAACCCTGTGACCCTCAGGAGTTTCCATTTGTAGCTGTCTCATCTTTAAATCATTCCTTTTCTGCCTCGCCATTGCACATGAAGCATCTGAGAAAATAGTGGGAGCACTGGACAGTTGGTCAGCAGCCTTGATACCAGTATCCAGCCCTTCTGGCTGTGGAGGAAGAGACAGCTGGTTTGCATGTGGTGTTTACAGCATTCTTTCAGGGACGTATCCCTGCCTCTGCAGAGGATGTGTTTTGGGATGCTCTGTAAGGCAGCGAGGCACAGCATTGCATAGTCAAAACACAGACCCTGTCCTCATGTGAGCAGGTATTCCCACATCAGGCTAAATTATACTTTGAAATACTTTGTTTGTCTCCTAGAACCGTTGTACTCAGGATCAGTTCAGTGTTCAGGAAAGAAAGTCCTGCCAAGAGAAATGGTGGCAGCCATGACACAAGGAATGTGGGAAAGAGCAGCTGTTCCACCACCACCTCTACACGGCAGGGAAAAGGGGCCAGCTTTGGTGGGAGGCAGTGAGGACTGGGTCCTGATGGAGGGGCTGGATTCAGGAAGAGCTGACTGGGGAGCAGATAAGGATGCCCAGTGGGCATCTTAAACAAACCCAGCTCTACAATATCCAGCAGAGCTACCTTCTCCACAGTATCCCTTTCCCTTCACAGTCTGGGAATCAACTCTGCTATCACTAATAAAATAAATTAGAGGGCTCTCTTGAGGATAAGGACTGCATATATTTATCCTTATGGCTGGGAAACACCAATTATTGCTGCGTGTCTGGGGAGCCTTTAGACAGCTTGGATTGTCCCAGTGCAGCCAGGAGAGTGATTTTCCATGATATCTTCTTTGAGAAAGGGTGGGACGCCTGGAACAGAAGGTAAAATGACATATCTTTGCAATGAACATGATATGAGTTTTCTGTTCTTCTGCTTTTGTCAGCCACATCATCCAAATATCAGCATTTGCACAACCAGATTGTCCCAGGAGCAGCAGAACTAATAGCAAATAATTTTCTAAGGGTTTGTCTTCTGAGGTCGAACTTCTGTTGCAATTGCTGAGTTTCTGAAAGCAGCTGAGGTCACACTATTGTCTTTCTCTTGGTAGGCGTATTAACGAGGTCTCTCTCCTCTCTCTGATTACTTAGTACTTCTACAGAACTTGTCAGAAGCTTAATTATGTTGAGACCTTTATCCCTCTATTAAATTTGAATACTGCAAGCCAAAAGATTCAAAAAATATTTTGAAGGAGCTGACTGTTCAACAAATTAATGACATAATTCAGCTGGAAATTGGGCCAAAAAAGCACTGAGGAATGAGGAGAAACTTAGCCAACTCACTAATGATGTTCATAATCATGGTTGGTCCCAGGTAGGAAAAGGAAAGTGGGATCTTTTGCATTAAAATTGCCCCAGCAAGGCAGAAAACACTTGAAAACCCTGAGCCTAAGTGTAAAAATGGTGTTTGCTGTTCAGTCACCATTCCTGGCTTCTCTGCAAAGCAAACTTCTCTCACTGCGTGTGTCCATTTGCCTTTCCCAGCATGTGCCAGTTTTTTTCTGGTCAGATCAGAAGCTCTCTGAGCAGGAGCTGTCTGTTGCTGTGTGTTTGTACAACACCTCTTATAATGAGAATTCCTTCTTGGTTCAAGCTGTTAGGCATTC
Organism: Manacus vitellinus; assembly: GCF_001715985.3. NCBI lineage: Eukaryota > Metazoa > Chordata > Aves > Passeriformes > Pipridae > Manacus > Manacus vitellinus. Next base: position 11,956,489 of record NW_021939396.1, on the reverse strand, counting down.
CTATATCCCAGTAATATATACTAATAAATAATGAAAGTGGAGCAGAGCGACTATCAAGAAAGCTGAAGCTTGTTTAGCTGGATAAATGGCATTTCACTTCACTTCTGAGCAGGTTTTGAAAGCAAACTAAAATTTTTGTTACTTGTCAAGATCCATGTCATGGCCATCACTAACACTTAAAGCAGTGCAGAGCTCTCTTCCAGAGCCTGCGGAGCTACCTCAGCCACTCTAACAAAGATATTATGTACTGTGATAGATAGCCTTAGGTCCAATCTCTGATCATGACAGATAAGCAAAGGAAAAAGTGATCTGAAATAAGTTAATTTTAAAATATATTTATTCCTTTTGGGGTTTGCTAGTCTCTGCATGATGTGTAGGATCAGAGAAGTTAGCCTGACTTCTCCTTCTTGTGAAGTTGACTTCCTCAATTTAGCTTCATATTTTTTGACTACTTTAACTTCATTACCCCAGGTTACAAATAGTCCCACTACTGCTTTGTGGAAAATATTTTTCCATGCCATCATCTGCTTGTCTCTTCTTTGTGTTTATGTGTTTGTTATTGTAAATTTTCCTTTTTTTTTCTCTAGGCTCCTGCTGTTAATGGAAGTCCTGTAGTGCAGGCGGAATGACAACTCCGTGTGTGTGTCTGAGGAGCTTGTATGATGGGGGAGATATATGGCATGGCACAAGGCCAGGTTCCTTAGACTGTGCAGAAGTGCTTTAGGAAGGGCAGGGGGTGTTTCTGGTACACTGAGCCTCATGTCCTTGATCAGAGCAATAGGAGCTCAAACTGCTTCACTTCTCACCTGGTTTGTACCACAAACTACCCCCTTACAAGGGCTGTCTCTGGCAAACAGGGATTTAAACTGTTAGTGCTGCAAAGAAGCATTATAAAAAGTGTTTGGAAAAAACTGTCTCATCTAAGGAGGGGCCCACCCTCCAAAGCTGGGGAACACTGGGTCAGCAGCTGTCTTGAAATGAGAGCAGCTCTGAGTCTTGAATAATTACAGCAGAGACCAGGCAGCTTTCAAGATCTCTTTTACCTCTCTACAGCTTCTCTGTGCCTGGTAATGTCAGATGTCCTGCGTTTTTTCATGGCTACTTAAAAGGACTGTTTAATAACCAACCTTTAAATATATCATATAATGAAGTAAAATATCTTTATTTTATTTTTCCTTAGTAACTTTAAGCATTTTCATGCAGCTATAAAATTGCCTATTTTTAAATAACTGCAACTTCGCAAATCTTTTTCTCATGTAAAGATTCAATTTTATTACACATATTTTAGTAGGATTTTCTACTTTCATTTAATATCCCACTGGTCTATTTTAAAACATTCCATAGGCCTGAACAGAAAGGCTCCTTCTCTATTCCCAGTGAATGAACTTCTTGCCAAGCAAGCAAGTGCTTCACAGGCAATGCTCAGTATCATCAAATCCTCTGCCTCGCTGGCAGAGGCTGCCTGTAACCTGTGTGTCTGCTGGACCCTCAGATGCTTCAGATACCACCCTGGCACCTCCCTCCAACCCTTCTGGGGAGATGGCCTTCATCCTCACCTTCTTCTCATCCTGTAGCATTTTGAGTAGGAACATCTGAAGACATGGCAGGTTAATCTGGGGAGGAAGAGTATTAGGGCTGCTGATGGAGTATTGATTTGTTATCATTTAATGTTCCTCCTGTGAGAGTGACTCTGCACTGGGCTGTTCCCAACACACCAGCTTGTCGGCATGACCCTATGACACTTCCTATAAAGTGGATATTAATATATATTAATAAGTATAATTTACATCCGGATATCCAAATAAAGATTAGTTCTTCTCCATAGTTTAAGAGCAGTGTTCTCATGATGGACTATGTTGTTTAACAGAACTGCCTTAAAAATAAGGTAGTAAATTTTGCTCTCTACACACAGAGTTCACTCTCTATGCATGCAACTACAACTACATGTCAGCGGATTTTATAAGGAAGAGAGTCCCAGAAGTCTTATGCACACACTTTACTACAGAATTTTAAAATGTTCTAGTTGATATCAAAACTCCCTTTGCAGCATTCATTTAAATAGTGTGAAACCTCAGGATGAGGAGATCCTTCTCAGCCCTACCAGAGGTTCTCAACACCGGGGACCTCCATCCTATTGGATATGTGACACTGCAAGAGGGACACTTTGTGCAGATATGAGTCTTGGCTTTCATGGGAAATGCTTCCTTTTCTGTTCCTTGGTTCTGTTTCTCTGCTACCTGCCCATCAGTACAGTGGGCAATGTAGCATTTGCTTGTATTTCTCAGCCATGCTGGAGACTGGATAAATATTTGTACAAAGGTTTTTGAGATCTTTGGTTCATGCATCCTCTCTAAGGGCTGAACCCTTTGGTGGCTCTGTGAGGGCAGAGTATGGATCAGGTGGGCTCCAGGAGGATGTGGAGGCCCTGAGCACCAAGCTCCATGCCAGAACAGAGCTGCTTTGTCTTTTCTTTTCCAGATGCTATTACGACTGTTGGTTTTGCACCTTTTTTTTTTAATATACATAAGTATATATCAATGTATCTTTAAAATGTTCATCACATAGGCTTGTCTTCAGAAGTGAATTTCTCTTGGTACAACACATTCCAGTGAGTTGTCTGATAATCAGGACAAGAATGTAATTGGCACATTTCTGCTTCAGGTGGAACAATTAAGGAAATTTGGTGTTGAGAGCAGACATTGTTTTGACAAAGAAGAGTTGCTAAGACCCTGCCAGTCTGGGGAAAAAAAAACACCAGAGACATTATTGCTAAATTATGTAACTTCTGAAAAAGAAAAAGAAGTCTTTTGTTTGCCTAGTTGCTGTTCTAGTCTTAAAGTCAATAGAGCTGAAGCACAGTAATGAAAAAGATCACGTAGAAAATACCTTGTCTCATTCAATTCTCTTGCCTTGTCTTTCCAACCTGCACTGAATAAAAATGTTCTTCACTTCTGGACAGATTATCAAATTTAAAGTGTATTAGCAGACACCAGCTGTGTGCTGTAATTATTTGGCTGAATCTTCTGACGTTAGAAGAGAAAATCTGAATTAGTGGTTCAGATGGTCTCCTGCCTGGTTCTCTAATATCCCCCACCTTGCACCTGGTGTATCTGCACAGAGCAGGGATAAAGCAGCAGGAGGGCAGAGCAGTACCGTTGGGGACGTGCAGCACAGAGAGACAAGTGACTAGTCATTTTGCAAGAGCTTTGTAGCAAAATATTAACCATTCCTTTAATGGCCCCAAGTGAGGAAGGAAGAACTCAGTTGTATTTCTTTCCAGATGGCTGTAATGTTTTTGCAACTATCTAAAGACAGATGTCTAAAGTCTTTGGATGTTCCCAAGTGTTGAATTTGTGTCTTGGATGATTTTCAGGGAATGGCCCAGTGCAGATCTAGCCAGGCTGTTGACCCCAGGGCTGGAGCAGATGGACAAAGGAGCAAGTTTGATTGGCATCAGCATGGTTTTGTGGGTTTATCGGTTGCCTTATTTGCCTTCTTTGAGTTAAATGGTCAATGACAAAATATATTGCACTTTTAAATCAGTAATTCTTACTGGTGGAAGTTAATTCAGAGCAGTAAGAGAGGTTCAGTATATAGAGCAGTGGGTGCTGAGGCTTTTCATCTGCGCTTTGTGTGGTTCTGGGCTTTTGCTTGGGACTAAACTCAGTCTTGTTGTTTGGCCTGACTGGCACCCTGTGTGTGTGGGAATTGATTCTGTCTGCAGAGTTGGTCACACCTCCTGCCTCCTTGAGGGCCTGGAGAGCTCTGGTGTGTGTAGTTTAATGTCCCCTGAAAGGAGCCTAGTTCATGTGCGACAAAACTATTCTGCAAACTGAGCCAACGTGAAGTAAATACGGGTGATTGGAAAATTTGCTTTCCGAATACATGACAGCCATGAATCAAAGTCCCATTCGTTGGTGGCACATGTTTTTCCTCTTAATGTTTTTTTCCTGTAGTCATGGGGGAAAGATCTCTGTTCTACCACTGGGGCCTTCGGGCAGGAAACTACAGAATAGGATGAGACTGGAGATAGAATTGCAAAAGTTGGCAACCTTTGCGCATATATATTACAGGGATACCAGAGCAGTGTTTGCTAGTATTGAAAAAGCCAAAAGGTTTTGACATACCAGCTCTTGACCTTCAAATATAAGCCTTTAGGAGCAGGGTACAGCATGTACACAGGCAGTGCTATTTTAGTAATAATTTCCTTTTCGGTGCTCTTGTCTGCCTTTGCCTCACTTCTCTTAGTGAGAAAGGCTTTCAGTAGTAATTAGAAAAGCAATAGCTCCTATGGTGCTCTGAACAGTAAGAAAATTTCCAAAACCAGACAGACTACTGTGTGGATCAAGTTATTGCATGTGAAATCTTGTGCAAGTGCTACTTGCAGTCGGTTATTCCTGGCAAAAATATTTCGACAGTTAATAATGTAAAGAGTGGGCAAACTGGAAATCTGATATGAAATTTATTAGTTCTGCTCTACTATTTGGAAAACAGCCAGTATGTTAAATTGGAAATGCTGGTATAAATTACCATGGTACATCCATTTTGATTAAGTGTTGTAAATATCCACTGTTGGTTAAATGAAAAGAGCACTCAGAAGATCACCTGGATTTTTCTGTGACAAAAGTGAGGGCATCTGGAAATTCCAGGGTAAATTACATATGAAAAATGCCAAAGGAAATTTTATAAATGGTTCATTGATGTCAAATTGAGAAGAATCTGATAAAAATGGACAGTCTGAGATACTTCTTGTTCCACATGTTCTGCATCATTACCAAAGAGAATGCCAAATATCCTTTTTCAGCAAATATAGAATTCTTGTTATAAGCTTTTCACATCAAACACGTGCAAGAACACATTTCTGAATAGGTTAAGAGAGGTTAATCAGAACCTTTCTTGCACTGAGATTAGAATCATACCTGCTAGTCCATTTGTTAATTCTCAGGGAGTCTCCCATTTTGGCCCAGCCTGTACAGGTTAGGTACACATGACCCTTGCTTTGTCTGGGACAAAAAAAGCTCATACCCTCTCTCAGTCAGAAAGCAGCTTCGCTGGAAGTATTAACTATGTGCCAGGATAGCACTGTAGGTAAACTTTGGTCAGCCTAACTAAAAAATGTTAGTTAGGTATTAGGAAAGAAAATGATTCTTTATCATTTCACAAAGAGTGTCTCATGCACATGGAATTAAAATAGATTTTTTTTATGCAGTTGTCATGAACCACAGTCATAATGAATACAAGGAAGGGTTCATAGGACACTGTGTTGTAAAGCAGGGACACACTTAAAGGCTTTCCATTTTTTTTCAATCTCACAATGTAATAAATTGGAAAAGAAAATGCAACCTAATGTCTAGTGCAAGGTCCTGAATGATAGGATTCCTATATTTATTCCTGGCTCTGACACTGACTCCTGTGCTCTTGTGTGAGTCATTGCTTTACCTGTGAATGAGATGGCAGTGAGAAAAATCAATTTTATCTACATAAAAAAGATGCAGTGGTTTCACAAGGTTTAATTCTGATTTTAAAACATGTTTTGAAGTATTCTGGTAAAATATTGCAATGAGGTATTATTCTGTTTCAAAAAAAGCCCTGCCAGAGTCATAGTTGTACTTTAATCCACAAAATGACTCAGTCCTTGTGAAAAATTAACATTTCAACTACAAACCACTGGTCTAGGAGACTTTTTAATATAATTTACTGTAGAATAGTATGTACATTTTATGGTGTTTTGGACATGCATTCCTTTAGCTCAGATATATGTGTAAACTGAAGATGGGTAAAGACAAATTTAAGGAGGATTAAGCACTGTTATTAAACACTAGTCTTTAGTTACTAAAAATAATGGTTTGGATACTACCCTTCTGAATGCTTGAGGCTGTAATGCAGACCAGGCAATAACCACTTTATATTTGTCCTGTTTCCTAATATGCTTTCTGCTTCTGATCACTGCTGACTGCTGCACTAGGTAGGTCTGTTGTCTGAGTATGGGGGAGTCTCTCCCTAGTATGTATTTATATCTGAATGCTGGACAAAGCCCATACAAATACAGTTTGTGTATTGCTCTCTTTGCATTGAATGTTCTTTACGGACAAGGTAACAACCCAGTTACAAGAGGTTAGATAATTTAAAAGCAATGTTTATACTCTTCATTCAAAGAGATGATGGGCTAGAATATGCACATGCCAATATTCTGACTACAACCTCAGGGGGTTCAATTTTTGGACATTTCAGTCCATTTGCCCTAACTGGGAGCCAGTGGCTGAAACCAAAGAGCAGTTTCTATCTTCTTTTCCCTTCCCTTCTTCCCCGGTAATGTTCAAGGACTTGGTTAGAAAAAATTCAAATGCAAAGACAAAATGGGCCTAATTAAATTTAAAAAGATCAACAGGAAAAAAGACTGGGGTACTGTTATGGTAGTTATTTTCAGAAGCTATTAGTTTGTAACACTGTTCTGGAGACAGCCAGGGAGGGACTTCCTTGAAGCTCTCCATTGCTCAATTGTTTCCATATGATGTATATGTGTCTGGAATGGGAAGGACTCATAAATCTTCAGCAAATTGAATCTTGCACAGGATTCACAGGATGCTTGAGAGAAGCATGGAATGAGACTAGCTTATAAACCTGACCTAAATAACCAACAGTGAATCTCAAAGCAGACAGAAAGTGTCTAGAGGTAATAAAATAGGCAGAAGAGCTTGGGAACTTATTGTAAATACCAATTGATTCTCCTCTTCTAATAGCTTTCTGAATCATTAGCATGGACTGGGGAAATATCTCTCTATAACACATTTATTCCAGTAGGATTCTGAATCTTGGTCAAAGTAGTAGGAGTTGAAGACAAAATTGGAAGTGGAGAATAATTCTGAACTGAAATTGTGGCCCCAAGAAGTGACTTGTTACATTTTTTTGTTTGGTACTGGTAAATGCAATATCATTCATATCATGTTCCTTCTGTAAAAAGCTAATAAAGGAGAGTTGGAAGTGGCTATGGCAGTCTGGTGGGAATGACCCCACACCCAAATACCAGAGGATTCTAGGAGTGGCACAACTTGCCACAGCTATCACTTTAACATTTCACTAAATAAGTGCTACTTCTGTTGTTTTTCTATTGTGGCTCCTCTAGTTTTTAACAGAAAGAGGGTCTTGAGCACAATATAACCATGTACAGGCATTAGGCAGAGACATGTCCATCTGCATATCCTGCACTGGAGACAACAACTGGGAGAGATGACAGCCTTGGCTTGCCTGTCCCTCTGCCACCCCAGGGATAGACAGAGACATCCAGGGAGCCCTCAGCATGCCTGATGCAGGCATGTCGGATGAGTGGTCAAGGAAACTGTTTTATGTCTCTCTCCTCATGGTTGGGGAAATCTCTAATTTAAATTAGACATTATATTTTTAATGGCCAAATCCCTCTGTGGCCATATAGACAATCCACTTCAGTGCATAGGAATATATTTTATTTTTCTTTCAGTGGGATATTACCAAGCATTTAGAATCAAATGCTGTCTTCAATTCTTTGCTGGCTAGAGGTAGTTGAAACATGACTTCCTGAATTTGGACAAAATGTAAAGAGGGAACTGACACTTTTAATTTTTTTTTTTCCTTTAACAAGGGCTTTTGAGGGCAGCTGATGTAAAAGAAACTATATAGAAACAGGAATCTGAGTCTGAAGCAAATGGTGCTTTAAAATAACTTAATTACGAGCTGTTAGCCCACTTCTTTCCAAAGTGTCTCCACAATAACATTTCAATCATTGATAAACAAATAAAAATATTTAGAATAAAAGTAAATACTTGATATGAAGCAATGCAGCAGAAAATGGTTGGCAAATGCACTGCACCAATAGTCTGGCAAAAATATTACTTCCACAAGCCTTGGAAAAGCTGTTAATTTTGACCATTTTGAACCATGCTTGAATGAGCCCTTGGTTGTTGTGAGGTAGGCTGATTTTTGTCCTTGCACCTGGAAGTGAACCCAAGAAAAAAATGCTTGGAATTAGTCAATATATGAAACACATGATGAAAAAACCTCTTGCTGACCATGCTGGTTGTGCATCTTTGTGCAAACATTTATTTTTTCCTGGGATTGATGTATATTGAGCGTGGCTGGCTGTTCCACTTGCTTGCTCTTTTTACTCCTCAAGAGTCTATTGTTCATCTGTTCTGCAAACACTCTTAAGTATCTGCTCTGATCTGCAGTCCTGAGAGTTGCTGCAACTCTCCCTTTATAGCTTTCTTGTAACTGTTAGGACAACAAGAGAAATTTTACAGTGTGATTGAGGTTGTACCATCCCACTGGTTTTCTGAAAAAGCGTTACTGAGGTTCAAGAGGGCACAGGGAGTCAGTGGTGTACCTATGGTTGTTGTTTTATATCAGGTGATTGCATATGACTCCAATTGTGGTAATCTTCCTCAAAAATATTTTTAATGCTTTACTGAAGTTAAGGGAGAAATAATAAGAATGGAGCTGAACAATTTGACATATAAAGTATGAAATATGTTTTTGACACATTTTCTGTCAAAAATTATTTTCCCTCCAGCACTGGAAAAAGTTGTTGTAGAAGAATCTCTTGGCTGGTATTAAAAGTAGTAGAAATAGTGCACTTGGGGAGGAAAAAATAAGTTTATTTACAATGCCTGGAACTTATTTTTGAAGTTTGATCCTGCTTCCTTTTAGATAAAGCAAGACCAGCAGACACCAATGAGAAGAAATGACAGGGAGGAAATACGTTGTACTGGTTTTCACTTACAGCTCGCTGTGGGAAGGAATTGACCCAGCTCCTGGTTTGAAGAAACATCTGGGGAAATGAAAAGCTTCTACAAGCATTGCACTGCTTAAGACATTGCTCCTATCTGGCCTCTCTAGGACCTGCAACAGGAGTCAAGTTTTGTGTCTGTATTTTGCAAGGAGCTGGGACTGAGTTTTCCTAGGGGACTGGTGTCTCTTTTGGGTGTCTCACCCTGACTGCTCTGCTCTTCTCTTGCCAGGAGCCCTCACAGCCTCCTCAGCAAGGGACTCCCCCAGAGAGCCCAGGAGATGGTGAGGGAGGGACCAGCCAGGGTCTGTGCTTCTTCCAGTTGTTTTTCACTCATGACATCATGTCAGCATTGCCAGCTGAGGAGATGTGGCCCTGAGCTTGGCTGCCATCATCTGTTTCACATCCCTAATACTTCTGCGTGTTGTCCTGCTAGTGGATGCATTTCTTCAATACACCTTGCTGAAATTAATCCTGCTTATACTGTGTGTTTTTTCTTTCATCTGTGATTGCTTGTGTTTGCAACTCTACAAAACAAGCTGGGACAGGTCCCTCTCAGGTTGTGGCACTTAAGTAATGGGTCCTGTGTAATTGCACCTTTCAACTCTAACTGAGGGTCCCTGAAAACTATTTATTTCTCTTTTATCAAGTCTTGTTTTCCTGCGGTGGCTGAAATCGTACTCCTGTGGCTTAGAAGGAGTCTCAGGGGTGACTTACACATTCATAACAGGCAGGATGGTTTTTGTGCTGAGTATGTGACAATCTGTACCCCGTGGTGGCCTCTTACAGGCAGCGTGGGAATAGTGGGAATTCACTGGCCTTAACAGCAGAGTCTTATTCTGGAAAGTGAGGCTTTAGGACCCTCTTGTGGTAAGAAAACAGCAGTCCTGCTTGTGAAATGTGTGCATACTGTAGTCACCTTTTGGAGGGTGGTACTATACACGTGTTTGTGACAGCCCGAGCATCTTCTGTTGGTGCCCAAATCTGATTTCTACCTGCAAGGCTGGAAATGAGAAAGGGTTGTATTTATAAACCTCAGTCCTGCATATGGCTGCTGACATCTTCACCTCTGTCCCTGTTCTTTCAGACTGTTTTTCTCTTTACCCTAGGCAAGGGTGCTAACTCCTAAACCCCACTTCTCGGTTTCATTCAGCTAGGCCTGGCAGTGGTGGCACTGTATTCATATTTGGATGATCTGAGTCTACGACTTGGTCATGTCATGATCTGGGGACCTGCCACCTCCCCTTCTCTCTTCTAGCTGCTGTGCAACAGCCCAACCCAACTGCGCTCCCACCAAGGAGGAATGTGTCTCTGCTGCCTCACCTCCTTGCAACATGCCCTCTCCTCTCTGCCACTTACCTCGTGGCTCACAGAGACTCTGGCATGACTTCTTGGAGGCTTTAAACACTTTTTGTATCTTTGTGCCTGCTTCAAGGAACTGGAGGCCTCATCATGGCCCAGAGTGTTATCCATATGTTTAGAGGATCTGTGAGCTGGCTCCAAACACTGAAGGATACCAGAGCTGGGGCCCACAGGGAGGCAGAATTAGGTATACAGCTGCTTTCTGTCAGATCTGTGGACAGGAGATGTCAGGTTTTAGCCCCTGAGCATGCCTGAAAAGTCAGTGAGAGGAGCTGCATCTGTTTTCACTCTGGGCAGGAAATGGCAGGAGCTGGACATTGAATCCTGGTGAGACCACACCTTGACTACTGTGTCCAGTTCTGGGCCCCTCAGTTCAGGAAGGATATTGAGGTGCTGGAGCAGCTCCAGAGAAGAGCAACAAGGCTGGTGAAGGGTCTCGAGCACAAGTCCTGTGAGGAGAGGCTGGGGGAGCTGGGGTTGTTTAACCTGGAGAAGAAGAGACTCAGGGGAGACCTCATCACTCTCCACAACTACCTGAAAGGGGGTTGTAGCCAAGTGGGCATCAGTCTCTTCTCCCAGGCAACCAGCAGTAGGACAAGAGGGCATGGTCTTAAGCTCCGCCAGGGGAGGTTCAGGTTGGATATTAGGAAGAAATTTTTTACAGAGAGAGAGTAATCAGATGTTGGAATGGGCTGCCCAGGGAGGTGGTGGATTCACCGTCCCTGGAGGTTTTTAAGGTAAGACTGGATGTGGCACTTGGTCTAGTAACCATGGTGGTTTTGGATCAAGGGTTGGACTTGTGATCTCAGAGGTCTTTTTCAACCCGGTTGATTCTATGATTCTGTGATTCTATGAACCACATTAGGGTGGCTGATGGACTGGTGATAGGCAAGGCATGACAGAAATTCCAAAATATTTGACCGAAGCCTTGAATTGCTCCCCAGCACGATTTTTTTTATGATTTGATGATACTCCAATACTCCCAAGAGTATTTGAGTATCTTACTCTGCTTCTCTTCGTCGCATCCAAAAGCTCTAGACCTTTTCCTATAGACCAAGACCCATTTCTGACATCAAACACTCTTTGAGGAAGCATGATGCCTGTTTTCTACTCAGCACTCTGACAGCTCTATGGTACAAGAACAAAACAAAGCAACAATCAACTCATCTAAAGCTGAGGAGTTGTTGAGTTGAGTTAGAAGAAAAATAATTGTATTATGTCATTTTAATTACTATATTGATAAGTGTTTGCCTATTTTTATCTTCTATTCTGATCTCAGTCTGTGTGCCTCTGCTGTGACATCTTCATGACTTTGGGCATCCCACCTATTTAGCTGCAGCAAATAAACTCCAAAATTACAATCGGATAACACCTTTTCATTAATACATACAATAAAACTTTATACTAGTTATCTCAAATATTTAACTTAATCAAATATAAACCAGTAAAGAAAATCCTTGGAAATGTTTACATTTTTGCAAAATATAAAAATCAAAAATATCAGAAATGAGATACTGTGAATATACTTGGAAAACATAGCATGTACTTAAAACCCAGTTTCAGAATAATTAATACAAAATGAACTTTTGTCTTTCTAAAATTACTTTCTGGAGTACCATTTTAGTTTCTTTTTTGATGTCAAAATGACAGATTTGGATTAATTTTCATGAAGAAAAAGTCAAACTCATAAATAAATATGAGCCAGTGTTGTAGTTACATCTCTTACTGATTTATTAAAAATGTTATTAACGGGTTCTAAAATCTACTTGACCCTGACACAGTTTGCTGCTTTTTCTAGATAAAGGATTCTCTGAATATTCCCTCCTTGCCACTGTTTTGGAAGGATGTAGAAGCTAAAGAGATGTATCTTGAAAGAGTTGACAAAAATTGCCAAGCCATTGATGAGTTGGGGAGGAATGCTTCAAGAGAGGAGGTTATCTAATAAGAAAATTTTGTATTGATGTACAAGGATTTTGGGAGAAAATCCTGTGTTTTGGCAGGATGTCTTACCCTTGCCATGGAATCAATGAAAGCACAAACTGTGAAGATAAGGTTTTGTGATCAAGAGTAATGCTGTGTAGGAGTATGCTGAGGGTTTTGAGGGGAGTATTGCTGCTTTTGGAACGAGCTATTGATGAGCTGTTGAAGTCTAGTGAACCTGATGCACTGAACTGCACTGTATGTGCTGCTGACACTGGCCCTGAGCCTCACAAATGGATATAAGAGGCCAAAAGATAGAGCAAATTCTTCAACACCTCCACCAACAAAGAAATACAGATCACAAGATCTAGAACTAGCACAGGACCTCAGAGAACACCTAGTAATATTACACCAAAACCCATTGCAAGCCCGGCTCCATCTCTGAATTGTCTTGTTCATGAGACTACCACAAACTAAATTAAAAAAGAAAAAAAAGATAAAAATCTCTAGTTTCTTATGTGATCTGCTAAACATAATATCTAAGAAAAGTAGCATGACTCAGGAGAGTAGTGTTATTTGAATTAGCAGCAAATCTTAGGAAGAAGGATCAGGCAGCCTATTGCTCTGACCTGGAGGCAATAATTTACAATGCTGCAAAATCCCAAATCTGTATAGCTTTGGTAGAGCCTTATATTTATTTTGTGCAGTGTGTAAGGTATTAGAAGAAGAAACTCAATTCACCTTAATTCCATTCTCTCCCTTCAGGACAAAAGGTGCTTTGAATTCACATAGCATTTTAGCCAAAGCATGCTATGGAAATCCAACAAAATTTAATTTTTGAAGCATCCTTTGACCTGTTTGCTCAGGTCATGTGCTAGCTCCGGGTCTTGTGATCTGTATCTCTCTGTTGCTGGAGGAATTGCACTTAGAGAACTGACATGATATTTTATTATTTCTTTCTGCAATTAGTTCTTTGCAATGCCTGCCTTTTACCTAACAGGCAATGGTACAGCTTTAAGAGTACTGTTGGTCTTATTCCACATTATGCCTTGCTGGCAGAGTCCCCAGTTTTCTGGGCTGCTGATAATCATTCTCTTTGTGTGCCCTTTTCATCCATCGCAAGTGTTTACAGTTGCATTCCAAATCAGTGGTTGTAATGGAGATCCTGGTTATGGAGTTGTTCTACTAGAATTTATTTAGACACAGTTCAGCAATGGTCAAAAAACGTGTCTAAATCAAAATATGGCAAGGCAGCACCACCCAGAGGTAGTTTAGCTGTCTTGGAACAAGCTAATGCTGTGCTGGAAGCAGTTATGGTCATGGTAGTACAATGGTCTCCTGGGGGCATTTTAGCTCTGTTATGGTCATGTATGTTAGCCTTGTCACAATGTTTTTGGAATTTGGCACATTTCCTGATCATTTCCACTAATTTGTTCAGGTATGCTAGTCTAAGTAGTGCTGTGTAGTATTGTAGGTATGATTTCTGTGAATGTATTTTCCTTCCTATGCCCCAAGGCTAAACACTGTATTATTGGACTGAGATGGGATATTATTGTCTGATTTTCAGCATCGTAGCTTAAAACACTCTCCCATTTTAGTGGGAAATGTAGTGCTGAAAATGGTATCCAGAGCACACAATCCTGCACTGTCAAGTCAGTTGGGGTTTCACTGACAATTTCCACTGGGGAAAAAACAGGGATCCCAGAAGTGTCACTGCAGTATTACTCGAAGACAGTGGTAGGCAGCTGCAGGCAATATGATTTGGAAGAACAAATTTGAGCAGACAGGGGTTAGATCAATATCTGAAGGATGATTATCTTGGTCAACACAGTATTTTTCATAGCCTAATGCAATCTAAACAATCTCTAAATATACCACAGACTGTGAAATTTCAATTCCTGTCCTGTCAACCTGTTCATGTGAAGATAGATGACATGCCTGCTGAAGTCAAAGAGCCTGATCCTACTGGTGTTGAAGTAGCTAATAAATCTCCCATTAACTTCAGAGAATCCCCAGCAGAGTCACTTTGTCAAATTTCTCAGTTAAGCAGAGGTAGCAAATACCTTACAGGTGTAATGGGTTCACAGCAGCTGCATGTGCACAGGCATCCTCCCCAAAGGACAGGAACATCTCTGCGAGCTTTTGGAAATTGAAAAACAAACCCAAAAGAAATGATCATAATGGGAGATATCTTTTAAATGGGAATGTATCTTTTAAATAAAGGCTTTAAACCCCTTTTGCATTGCTCACGGGAATTCATTTTGACTGCTATTTAAACACCAGTGCCTTAATTATATTAATAATTCAAATCTCTACTTTTACTGCTGCCTGTTATTTAAAACTTAAAAGAGTTATAAGCAACTTTGGATATCTGTAAGGCTTCAACAGATGTTTTCCTTATCATTACAATGCAGTCTTTTCATTTCTCACTTCCAAAATGCTATCAAATATTGTCAAATTATGCAAAATTTAAAAAAAAAGTTGAGCTGAATAGTACTGGGAAAAATGAGTTAGTATTCACCTTTTTGGGTGTATAATCAAGTGACTAAGTAATGGATTTTGAAAATAATCATGTCAGCAGTGACACCTGGAAGCTCACCTGGGTTATGGATTAACCCCACGGTTATGCAAATACTTTTCTTTTATGGGCTGTCAGCTTGGATCCAAGAGCACACAAATGGGCTGCACCTTTTCCAAGATATCGCAGTCTACCCGCTGCTGCTCAGTGTGAAGATGAAGTTGGTACCAGCTGGCAAATCCATGCTATGCTCATCAGGAATTTTTAGGCATAGCAATGACAGTTAATTCTCTATAGCTATAGCATTTGTAAGTAAAGCACACCAGAGAGGTTGGTCAACTCATTAATTAAAATAGGAAAAAAATGCATTTGAAGAGAAATACAAGGTAATAGCTGCATCATTCCTTTGTAATTCACAGCACAGTGGTTACTCAGGCCAGGTCCTACATTCACTAATTCAGTAGCAACTTGGCCACTGTTTCAGCATAAATAGGATTAAACCTGCTCAGGCTCCTCTTAAATCCTAACATAAGGCTAATATCAAAGAAAAATATTTGCATTCCAGTTGGGATTTAGCATTTTCCAACACTACCTGTTCAGAGAGGTACACTTGCGGGGTGGCTAACTCTCTTGGGCATCCAGGACTCAGTAGCCCTTATGAGGGCTCAGCTTGGTCCAGGAAAAGTGGGTGCTTCCAGTGATTACATGGTGGGGACAAAAGTTAAATAGCAGCTTGAGGCTTGTTGTAGAGGGGTTTCATGATGGCCCCATAACTTCTAAACAGAAGCATTTTCCTTTTCTCCCAATGGGGAGGCTGAAGCAGCGCTACATGAGGGCAGTTGGGCTGCTAGATCAACACATGTATGACCTGATCTGGGCAAGATCAGCATCCTAGTTTGAAGTGAACTGGTTTTATCTGGAGAACTGAAACTCACTTTAAGAGAAGAAATCTTCATCTTAAACAATCTGCCATTGTTTAAGAATGGACTTGATGCGCTGGCTGATGAGTTGGCTATTTAGCTACAGTTTACATTAATTTTACTTTGGTTTCACAAAAAAGATTAAATCAAATTGTCCATATCTGTCATGTGTTGGATTACGGTACATACTTGTTGTTATTTCTACAGTGATAATTAGGTGATGTCATGTCTGTTCTTTGGGCATTCTTCCTCACATCTGGTATTTTGGGAAGAACATAACATTCACTAAACCAGCAACAGATTAATCTAACATCTAATCCTTCTTGTACAAATTAAGGCTCTGAGGATTTATTCATATGCTTGCTTTCATATACAAGGGGTTGTCCTGCTGAACTTCAAAATGAATAAAGTTATGTTTCTGCATAGGTGCTAGAAGGATTTGTGCTTAAATAATGAAACTAAATGCTGGCAGTATATAATTATCTGTAAGATTCAGCTATAAACACAGCAAAATTCACCTCCAAAATAAATGCAGGAAATGGAATGAAATGGAAAAGTCTGTGAGAGTATTTTTACTTTGCCTCATTCACAGCAATTTTGCACTGTTAATAATAACCAAACTGGTAATCTAAATTGCCTGCTGCTTCTGGTATAGATGAACTCTGGCACATGATTTGGTTTCTGCATCCTTTTAGACATTTAATATTGCCAATGGATGTTAAAAGTAAAAGGGGGTGGAAAAAAAGGTCTCTAAATAATTTCAGTGCCCTTTGAAGACCTCAATACGTTGTTAACAGCCACTCATTGCTTTAAGAAAATTAATAGACAGGATTCTCACCCCACACAGTCCGTTGCCTTCAGAATGACTCTAACATTGCCACTCTAGGTATATTTTGTCATTTACATGTCCTTACTTTTTAGGTTTTACTTCAATTCGGGTTTATTGAGAGTTGGACAAAGTACAGAATTTCAAGCTGGCAGACAGTAATAATCGTTGCTAGAAAATATCTAGTGAGCTGAAACTTTGAACCCAAAAATTGCTTACAGAGGTCCCACGGTGTGAAAAAAAGTGGTATTTCTGTTTCTTTCCTCACTGCCAAGAAAGGAGTGTTCGTTGAATGCACAGGCTCCAGAGGTCTCCAAGTTTACTGTCCATCACATTCCCTGGCAAGGTACAACCCTCCCCGGTTCCTGGACCATTATCTTCTGATTTTAAGGCTGATGTGGTAGGCTGTGAAGTTTTAATGATCAAGAAATTGTGGGATTTTTCCTGGAATGGAGCAGGAGAGCTTGTGCAGCTACTTCCAGCTTCATCATCCTGGTTCTGTGATCAGAACATGGGAACCTGGAGACCTGTGGCTGGAGCCAGGACTTTGTGGTTCTCAGGCAGCCGAATTCACAGCACTGTCATCTCTCCTACCAGAGGCACCATCGAGGGAGCCATGCATGCAAGGGACTCCAACCCGCCATGGAGTCACAGCCCTGCATGCCCCAAGGTCTCCATAGGCAAATGATCCCAGGTCTTGGCTCTGGAGGACAGGGCTGGGAAGAAATATGTGCCTGAGCCTCTCTGACTTCTTGTAGAAGCATTGAGTCCTTGTCATTACTCTCTGAAGCCAGGCAAGTTTCTGTCAGAGAGATGCCTGTGGTCTACCAAGAGCATAAGAAACTTGAGGTATTTCAGTTAAAGGATTTTAGTTAAATCTCAGCTTTTAAAATGAATTTCAACAAAACTTTTCTGACCTGTTATAGCTAGGGCATGTGATAGAAGGCTAGAACAGACTCAGAAAATACATTCTGAAAAAAAAAAGAAGAATATAACTTGAAAAAGCCCCACTGTATTAAATTAACATGGGTGAAATACTGTTTGTTGTTTGGGTTTTTTTTAATTAGAAACTGGTTACAGATAACAAAATGTTTCCTGCTTAAAGACAACATCCACAAAGACCAAGCATTTCTAAACAATAAGCAATATACAAATTGATGGTTAATGTAAATGTCTTGAAGACATCTTTCCTAGAATGTATATGATGGAGTAAATATCATACTACCTTTCTAGAAATTAAAGGTATTTAGAAATATTTTGGATTTCTGCCACTCAGATATTGCTGGGACTAGAGAAAACCAGAAGCCGGAACACTTTTAAAGTACTCTTTACAGAAGATATATTTCTTAAGTGTGTCTTTGAAACATTTTAGTTTCTTAATATCTATCTATAAAGGCTATGGCTAAACAAGCTGTGCAGAAACTGAATGAAGGAGAAAGAAAAGCAGCTCTGAAGCATCACTATGTCCCTGCCCCATGGTGTGGCTCATCACAGTTTCTCTACAAAAGATCTAAAATCTAGTTTTCCAAAGACTTTGAAGGTCTTTGCAAGTTATCCTTGATATCTGGTTATCTAATATATTTCTCTGTCTTCTGCAAACAGATCAAAGTTGCATACAATCTGTTGTGGCATGTCTCCCCAGCAATCCTCTGTGATGGGCATGGAAAAAGAAAGGGATTTTGTCTACAGCATGGTTCTTGCAGAGGTAGCACAGCCCAATTCAGCAAACTACTGCATTTAACTTCTTTAAGTGTCATGGATTTTTGCTTGGGTCTCCATCCTATTCTGTGTAATACTCCCACATCCCACAGCCTTTCCTATTTCTCTCAGGGGTGCAGAGCAATCTTCATTTCTCCTCACCAAATCAGCAGGGGCTGATATTTGGCAGCATATCGATGAAAAAGGGTAATTACATGAATAGCAGAAAAGACATGGAATAGCAAAAGTGATCCTACCATGAGTAGCTAGGCACAGAGAGACGATATACCAAGACTTAATTTAATTTTCTCTTCTGCTGAAGGAATGTGATAGGATGAGTAGAGGACATTTTCATTTCAACATATATTGCCACTCAACTCTCAGGAAAATATCCCATGAAAATGCAGTCTTCCTTGAAGACTGAGGAGGACTGTTCCTAAGCTTCACGATTTGAAGTTTTGAATTTTTAATTTCCTTTCCAAATTGTAAAAATGAAGATGACTTTGTTATTTTTTAAGCAATTTTGAAGATTTCAGAAGTTCTGGTGTGAACCTTTAGTATTATAAGTATGCCATGAACTTTTATCTCTTTTAAGAGAGAGGAAAGACTCAAATATAGTCGGAGTCAGATTTGTCTCCTTCCCTTTTGTATGAAATGCCAGGATGCCTAATAACCTTAAGTATGAAAGAATGATACTAGTTCTGTTTCATTTTAACATTCCATATATAACTGCTTAATTTTATGTAATTTTTGTAAAAAATCTGAATGTAGTGTTTTTCTTCCCATGAAGACTCTGGGGATAGTTTGTTATTCTTTTAACCTTCATAGAACCTTTCCACTTGGAAAATGTTTTGTGGTTACGTATTCCTTCATGCTCCCACTTCAATGTGAAATGTTTGTTTCATGCTTTCCGCAAAGTACATACCTCAAGATCTTGCAGATATCACAATTCTGAAATTCTAAATGATATATTCATTGAAACTTACATTGGTCTTGTGCTTTTGTTCTGGATTATTTCTGATTCTAGTGAAGGATTCTGTGCAAATTACAGAATTCTTTTGCTTTGTTGACTGGCTCTTTCCACCTGTGTCTACAATATATTGAACTATTAATATAATCCATAGGGGACATTACATGAGGCAGCAATCCTTCACGTAATTAAGGATTTTACCATGATACATCAGCAAAGGGAGGCCAATTTAGTGTGACAAGGACAATCTGAAGTCTAGCACTTTCATGGTTTAGGAATTGCCTTTACAAATAGTAAATGAATTAATCTTATTTCATAATTACATACCTTTTTTGTACTAGGAGGAGAAGTCAGAGGGTACATTTTTTGAATAAATTCATTATTACATCTTTAGAAAGAAAAAAAGAGCTTGAATTTTAGTTAATTAATTTTCCTAAATTATTTCTCCAGCTTACTATGTGCACTTCATACCTACAGGAGTAGAACTTTCAGCATAGTAGAGCTTTCTAAAGCCAGGTTCTCTAGACAGGTACTGAAGCTCAGTGGTAGTTTGACAATGTTGAACAAAACAAGGAAATTATCATCTATTTATGCTGTCTCTGGAATTTCTAAGCTCTACTTGACTTTGAATTCTTGACCTAAGGTAGAATTAACCAGAAAAGATGTGTTTACACTTTTCCTCTAAGGTATTTGATAAGAAGAAGCAGCCGGACTTGTATGTTTTTTAGGTTAGGTCTCTTCTAGTTTTCCTTATTTTTATTTTTAAATGGGGTTGCCAGTTTGCCTGATCCCTTTCCTTTACATATATTTCTGCAGAATGTTAACTGCCAGCTCTCTGAATTTATTCTTCTTACTTTTTTTGAAGGATTTTATTCCATATTTCTTGTTTGTTACAAGAAGACCCACTAACCTTCCCTAGTCACTCTAATCCCCTACCTGCCAGTTCCATGATTTTACTGCTGTGAAAAGCAGATCTAAAAAAGCCTGTTTTCCAGATGTATTTTCTAAAACTTGCCCACAACACTTGCTGGGGAGTCTGGGTGAGATTCCTCAAGCCCAACAGAGATGTATGTGAGCAAATGAATATAAGCACAGGCCTGAGATCACAGTCTGATTCTCTTTATGTATGAAAGACTATTAAATAACAATTTGTACTAAGCAGCAGCAGTAAATGGTAATTTTTTTTGAGTATCATTCATCCCATCTTAAATCAGCATCTGAATCAATGATGCCCTAAAAGTTCCCATTTTCACCACAGAGTAGCAATACCAGGCAGCACAAGGCAATACAAGGCAAACCATGAATTGTTAGTTCATATGTAGACTTCAAGGCTGCAGGTCCCCCAGGTCCCACTTTCTACCATCTGCTGCAGCCCCTTAGTGACAGACTGTAGAAGCCTGGGAGATAAGGGGGCTAATGTGTGTGTCTCAAACACCAACAGCTGGACGGCTGTGGAGCCAACCCAGGATTGTGGGTAATAATATGCTGTAAGAAAGAACAGGATGTGGCTGGAGAAGGAGGCCACATAGAGGTAAGGCAGCACTTTTCTATGACAAACATCCTTGCTCTGTCTCCTGGACATAAGCACAACACAGTACAGCACAAGTGCAGGAATGAGGTTGAGAAAAAGGCACGAGTTGTAGGGGCGATCAAGACCACCAAAGGCCCCAAAGACCTCTGACCCATTTCCAGAAAGGTCTAGAAGAACGGACTGTGCATGAGAACTATTTTGTGTAGAAAGTGAGAAATTTGTCTCCAGGGTGGAGAGAAGTTACTTACCTATACAAAGGTATCCTCTTGAAGCCCCGGAGTGAGTGTGCCCCAGAACCCTGGAAACTGCATCAGCTGGAGTGATGGTGGAGCCAGAATCTTTCTTTCTTTCTTTTCTTTTCTTTCTTTTCTTTCTTTTCTTTCTTTTCTTTCTTTTCTTTCTTTTCTTTCTTTTCTTCCTTTTCTTCCTTTTCTTCCTTTTCTTTCTTTTCTTTCTTTCTCTTCTTTCTTTTCTTTCTTTTCTTTCTTTTCTTTCTTTCTTTCTCTCTCTTTCTTTCTCTCTTTCTTCCTTTCTTTCTCTCTTTCTTTCACTTAGTAAGCTTTGTTGATCCTCTGACTTTTGTCATTCCTTTTGACCACAAGCATCTCCGAATCTTGGACCTTCCCTTCTCCTTAGGAATGGGATGCCAAACAGATATCTGGGGGAAGTGTCCCATTAATACCCAACCTTGTGCTTGCATGGCTCTGTTAGCTGCAGAGAAAGAAAAACCTTCATCCGTCTGGTGCCAGGTTTGGTCGACAGAATTGTGCAGAGGTCCACTTACCTCCCTGTGTGTTGTTTCAGTGGTTGCAGTCCATTACTCATGGGTAAAGTGGTGGTCACAAAGGTCTTTCTGATGTTTTCATAGTCCTGTTGCAATATAAAATGACATGGAGAACAAAGCACGGTGGTTACCTGCAGTTATCACCTTCTCAGCATTTCTGTCCATCAGGAAGAGAAGGTCAAGGCTTCACCAGGTTATATACTACTCTGATTTCTTCATTTGCATCTGATTCATGTCAATGGCTGCTGAAGGTACTGGTTGTCTTGTGTTCAACAGGTCTTTTGAGCTTACACAAGCCACATTCAAGGGAAATGAGAGCCAAAAGCCACTACAGTGCTGATTCCAAAGCTGTTGTCAGTGTTGGAATAAGTCCCATTTGACTATAATTTCTTCTTAGCACTAGGACTCACATCTTGGAATCAAAACGAAATGCTGTCAGACTTTTCTGCTTACACTGTAATTAATGCTATTTAAAACTCAGAAAAGAAAGCAAGGAAACCACTAAAGGTTCAAGTTTAGGACTAGCCACCTTTCTTTCACTGTTTATCTCAAGAGAAGTGAATCCGTTAGAAATGGAGTTCCGGATGCCAAAACCAATAAAAATGCAGACTTTAAGGTTTAGCCAAATTGTGGTTAAAGTTATTTCTCTATGGATCACACTCAGTCATTAATTTTAAGGCTGGACATTCTCCAAACTCTGTGGTTTTTTTGTAACAACGGGTAAGAGCCCAGTTATTAGATGCCTAATATTTCATTTTTTTCCCTAACATATCCAGTTGAATGAAAATTAGGATTTCAGAATTCTGTTTCTTTCTGATGAAAAAACAAAGGAGTTCTGTAAAACTGTTGGAAATGGACACAAGAATTCAAAATAGAGCAAAGCAGTTTAGATGATATAAATCAGTATGGCTTAATGGTTTGCATCATGTATATGTGATGTGGTCTTCTAGGATTTTCCTTTTTATAGGTATGAAAGGGCTGTGGTTAATTGCTTTCAGCATAATTAAATTCATAGGAAATAATTTTATTTCAGTATGGATTGTCAGGAAAAGATGTGTCTTTTGGAGAACGTAGGTCAAGCAGCACATGAAAAACTTGCACTTTTGCATAAAACATTGAGAAGTGCCATATTCTTCAGAGGTATTTGCATAAGAACTCGGTAAGAAAAACACCAAAAAACCCCAGCAGAATGGTGTCCTTTGAAAGCAAAAAGAATCCTTTATGAAATACTGTCCCCCAAATTGAAGTCATATTAGTAGTTGCTACTGAAAAGCGTAAGGAAGGCTTACAGGTACTTTAATTTTTTTTTAAAATATAGTAAGCCAGTAGAAGTAATTTATATTGTAAACTTCAAAAGAATATAGTGAATAGAAGCATAGGTCTCTCTGCTGAGAAGTATAGTAATTTAATGACAGAATTATTTTACAGATTATTTTAGTATAGGGTTTTTTTTGCAAAAGACCACAATTATGTTAAGCTTATGTTTACAAGTCTGAGATACTTTGCTCAAGATTTTTTCAAAAATATTCCTTGACTTCTGCTTACAGTCCTTGTATTGTATGAGAATATGGCCTTTCAGGTAATCTAAAGATATCCTGTCACAATTAATGTAACAACCTTAGGCTAAAACTTCTGAAAGAATATTAAGGTTTTACTCAGAAAATTTATCACTGCAATATAGGGAGTATCTTTATAACTAACCTTCCTCTTACACTCCTAAACTCTTATACCCTTAAACACTTAACCTTTGCTGGTGGCCACTATGTAGAAAGGACAGTAGATGAAATAGATTTGATCTGACCACTGTGGATTTCTGCAGAAGACACCTCCTGGCCCTTCTGAGGTCAGTGTTAAAAATCCCACCCAAAGCAGGTGAACCCTCAGGTACTCCTGGGATGATTTTTGGGGTGTCTGTGCATTCAGGATGCAATATGGATTTTTGGGGTGTCTGTGCATTCAGGATGCAATATGTGCCAAATGCTACTGGCACCACAAGCAAGCAGCAATATAACCTGTGTTGCTCTTAGACAAATTTGTAGGATTGTCCTCTCTTCTCCCATCTGAAAGAAAATTCAGGCAAGTCTCCTTTCCCTGCAAAATCATGTGTGAGCTCACTCTACAGCTGGGTGCAAAGCCCCCAAACACCACTGGGTTAAAGCTGGTATGAATCCACTGCCAACCTCTCCTGATGCTGTAACTGGCTAGGTTGTCCACACCTTGTCCTTGGTCCAGTGCTGGGTCAGCAGCTCCACTACATTGCTGATAGTCCATAGCTGAGCCGCTCGCTCCAGTGAAGGTTGGCCCAGTGCCTTTCTCACTGACCCCATCCCTTCTGCTTCTGAAAAAGCAGAACTCAAATTAACTCAAATGGGTTGAGTTGAATTTGGATTCTCATGCTTGGCTTTGAACAGCCAGACTTCAGTCAGTTTAAGGAAGACCTTTTATGGTACTTTCCTCTATCTCCGGTGGTATTGTTTCCTTTGTCATTATTTTAGTCCCATAGTGATTTAAAAACTAAAAATAAATGTCATAACTATCATTACACATCAAATAATATGCAAAGTATCCTCCACAAAGCAGTGCAAATATTTTTGTATGTGTGTCAAACGTTTGACTGCTTTTTAGGAACTGTTACAGCCTGTGAAATAATGGTTGGATATTTTTAAGTCTTTTATTCTTTTGATAGTCTAGGAAGTAGTTTTTATGTAAATCGACTGTACAGAATTATTTTATTGTTAATATAGACTATAAAATACATGAAAATTAAATTGGACTAAATTATTCTGGGCATAAAAATAGGAAGTAGACTTTAATTTTCAGAGGGGACCATTATAGACCCCAGCCAGATCCTGTCAGTGTACTGATGGCTGTTGAAGTTATAGGACCACATGAAACTCCCTGTAAGGTGAGGCTACAGGTGCTTTGACTAATTTTTTATTTTAATTTTCCAGGTGGGTGAACCACATGGATTTTATGGAATAGGAAAGTCTTAAACAGCTAATTAGACCAAGGCTTTCCAAAGAAACCATTCATTTGGCTAAACCATTTGGGAAAGATTTGCTCACCTGGGTTCCAAGTACTGTAGGTTTTGCGTTCCCCTCTTGCAGGAGCTCCCTTGCAGATACACATGTGAATACCCAGATTTATGGCACTGTCAGAAGGGACAGTCAAACCCAGACATGCTTAGGATCACTAGTCTTTTCTGAAAGATTTTGCTGGAAGTTGTCATCTGAAATGGTAGGTAGCAGTGGTCTGTAATGCTGGGTCATGAAGCACTTGCAGTGATTCCTGTTAGTGTGCAGCATGGGCTGTAGGGAATATGTAGGGGTCCAAAAGCCTGCATGGGAATATATTGCCCCAGATGTGCTTAAAGCACTGTTTGAAGTTTCGGTCCTGCAAACCCTGTGTGTGCACTTAATTTTAAACATACAAGTAAATCCTATTGATGTCAAAATATAAAGTATCCATTTAGAAACTGTAAAAATGACATCAACCTTTTTGGTTTTGCTTTTAAGTTTGTATGTCTCTATTACTGAGCAGATTGTAAGACCCAGTTGACACTGAGTCATTTTTTCCAGCACTTATTCTTATTTTGTGGGTTGTGACAGTACAACTAGAGGATGGAAAGTTGAACATCTCTGTAATACAGACCCACGCTGGATGATTTATGAGCAGTGTGTGGGGTAAGATTTTAGAGAAATATAAATTATACCTGTTCATCATGTTGACTTCTTTTAATGTTTCCCACATGTTACTATGACAACATTCATGTGATATATATTTTAATTTCTTCTGCACAGAGGAAGTGTGTCAGCTCTGCACATTTCTCTTGATTTTATGGCTGAGTGCTGTGTCTAATGTAGGTTGTAAATCTTCTTGGAAAAATACATAAGAGTGTTTTCATCACAGTGGCTCTGCTGGCAATTCTGAAGGTTTTAATAAGCATAATTTAAATTTAAAAAGAACATTTACACCCCTTGTGATGTGGAGACTTCTAAAGTGGGGGCAGTAAATGCTGTACAGAAAAGCAGGAGCTTCATGCTAACAATTGCTGAATGTGTTACACAGTTAAACACATTGTTAAAACCCTTACTTCAATAAAACTCAGAAAAATGTCTTGTGGCCAATATTTAATTTCCTGTTTTCCTCATATTGGGTACAGAATAGTTTTCAAACTTATTTTTTCCTTGTGGGAAAAGTGGGTTAAAAGTTCTTTATAGTTCTCTAAATACATTTTCTGTAGGACCTGGAGGGTTTTCATGACAGTGAGATTTTTCTTTAAAAAACAAATATAAAAACTAGATGGAAATTTCTAAATTGGGTTAGACAGTCTCAGTTTGTGCACCATAACCTCTTGTTCTATATGGCAATTAGTTTGCATATGCTTCTGAAACCAATGCTGAGAAAAGTGACAGCAAGTTGTGCTGATAAGTGGATTAATGGAATTATTCAGCAGGCCAAAACCCATTAATCACTGGGAACAGTCTCCCTGTGATACGTCAGTGTGTAGTCAAACAAGACTCCACTTATTTATTTACTTTTCAGTGTAAATTTTTTTTAATCAGAGTGGGAACATTAACTGCAGAGATTCCTCCCAAAAGTAAAATCTCCTCCAAATCACGAAGTTAGAACTAAAACATAATTATTCATAAAGAATGAAAAGTTTTAGTAATTTCCTGTAATTTCCCAACAAATTAAATTTTTGCTTTACAATACTGCTATAAAAAAAAAATCACTCCCATCTCACGTATAGTAAGTGGAGCTCCCTATGTGGTGGCTCCATTCTCACTTTTCCTGTTCTAACACACCTATATTTATAAAAGAAAGGAGAAAGTCCACATCCCATTAGTCTTCTTCTTCCAACCTATTTTTTGATATCACTTTCATCTTGCCCTTGTAGCTGCTTTAGTTTTGCACTTGGACACCTAATAATTCAGTGGAATATCAGTTTGTTTAGGACAAATGGCTGCAGCTGTTTATTTATATTCATATATCCTATTGACTGTATTAGTGTAATGCTATACAGGTCTAAACATTTTGCCTGTGTTCATTGCCTGCAGCCCATGCTGTGCTATACCTCTGGTCATACCATTGCAGCTGGGGTCTGTTCTACTCTGACTTTATTACTTCTCGTAAAGTTGTGGCATTTTTAAGAAGTGTGTCTCTAGGGGAATTTACACCCTAGAAACTCCTGACAAATGTAACTAGCAAACGGTTTTCTGAATTCCCCAAAATAGTCCTCACCTGGCCTTCCATCAGTGGGAAGTAGCACAACTGGAAGATCAGCTGATGCTTCATCACTGTGCCAGAAACAGCTCTGAGGGCCACCTGGGAGGAATGAGTGACCTCCCACGTGCTACCCACCTCTGCTTTGGGAACGGCTGCTATCGGCAGGAATAACAAATTTGGAGTCCAGTGTGGAGTGCAGCTAACACACTGCCCAACTGTGGCAGAGCTTTTATAAAAGGCTGCACCTTTATCGTGATTCCTGAAAGTGCAGGCATGCTGCTAAGCTTTCATTTCAGGCTCTAGAACCTGCTGGGGGTTCCTGTTTGACATGGACTGTTAGGAAAGTCCCTTCCTAGACCTCACCAGAGTAGGAGCAGAGATCTGTGACATTGTTTCTTCACAACACCAGCTGCCGGGATATGCTTTCTTTGTCCTCTGCAGCAACAGTGTGACAGTATGAATCTGTCTATGGCCTTCCCTTTAGTTTGTGACTGGTTCATTTGGATTATTGCAGATGTTTCAAATTCATCCTGTACTTTGAGATTTTTTTTCCCCTCATTTGGAAAGTTATACAAGCTTCTTTTTGCAGTTTTGCTTCATTTGGTAACACCAGAAAAACTGACAAAACAGGAGGGGAAAAAAAGCTTTGCCCATAGTTTCACAATTTCTTCATAAAAATATAGACATTAATTTCCCATGTGATTTTCAGTCTAGCCATACCAGGCTCAGTGCAACCCCTTGATTTGGCAAACCTAAGCCAAAATTGCAAGTCTATGCCAAAGCATGAAGGGCAAATTTCAGTGGGGGAACTTGAGTCAATACTGCTAATCCCACCTATAGAGAACTTTTATAGACATGGCTGGAAAGGGAACTAAATTTTGTTAGAGCTGTTTCACCACTGGTGTTGTGGGGAAACACTGGTGATAAGTTTATATATATCCTACTGGAGTTACTGCAGAAACCAATGGTGTTTTTAACTGTGTTGGTGCAGGAAGAAAAAAAATGAATGAACATACTGGTGTATATTTTGTCTCAAAAATATGCTGGAAATTCAAAAGTACTATAGTATAATATATATTTCTGTTTTTTCTACGGGGTCATGCCAACATATGTTAATATTGCTAAGCATTTCTCAGATGGCCTTAATGCATATCACACAGCTTAAATTTGGCAAAGAAATAGGAACAGGGAGAAGTAAACCTCAGTCAGTTTGTAATATTGTCCATGGTGGAAAGAGAATTTCTAGAGCATGTAAGGGATTTCGGTACAACGATTCATTGGAAGTCAGTCATAATAACCCCCTGTTCCCCATTTATCACAGGATTACAAGGAGAGACCTAGAAACTTTTATTGTTGGTATTTCAAAAGATTCATGTGCCTTTACAGTAACATGGTAGGGAAACAAAGCACAGTTTTAGCAAAGATAATTGCCTTCATGAGGTGCCAGGTATTAGCGAAGAGGGTAGTGGCAGCTGTCCTGTGTGGCTTGTTTAGCTCTCATACTTAGCGCTGTGGCTGCACCAGGCCAAATGTGTTTTGCACTTTCCTGATCCTGCAGCCCCAGCAGCCCTATGTGTCACTGGTATTTGGATAGGAAGCCAGCTGGAAACACCAGGCACAAAACTGTCTAATGAACAATGTCTTGTTCAGAACATGCCTAATCTCAAAGAAACAGAAAAAGCACCATATGCGTTTGTTTCTGACACTGGAACTCGGCTAAAATGTGGGAAAATGAGAAGGACTTAGTCTGAGCCCAAGAGAAAATTTAGGCATTGTGCAGAAATACAAAGTAATACAAAATAAAAAGATGATCCCTAAGCAGAGTGTTCTTTGCCTTTGTAGGCAGTGTACAGATAACAATGGGAGTTGATAGGTAAGTACCTCACAGAGACTGAAGGAAAACAAGAAATAATGAATTGACTGCAGTGAAATTCTCTGTTGCAACCCCACTGCTGCAGGATCACTGCTGTGATCAGGCTTGCAGCTGTAAAAAAAAATGGCACAGAAGTCCAAAAGCTGAGTTTGTGACAAATAATTAGCATCTTACCAAAGGGCCATGTAAGATGCAAAATGTACTTACCATTTTTTAGAATAACTTTGTGACTAAGAATGTTGTAAAAGTGCATAGGAAATTTATGTGCCTCTCAAGGATATGTTTGACAGTAGTGGTTTTAGACTTGATGCTGCAATTTTTCAACTCCACGTGTGCAGCAAATTGATTTTTAATATGATAGAGTCACCAGAACCATCAACACATTTACACCACATGACTTTTCCCCAGATGATAATGTGGGGTTTATGGTGGATTTTGGCTGAACTCAAAGCAAAAAAGAAGACAAAGTTTGGAAAACAAATGAAAAAGAGTCCAACATAATGAAAACACATCTGCATCCAAGTTTGGACGTTGAGTATGGGGAGGATAAAAAAGTCACATATATCTTGACAGCAAATTTGAGAGTTGGGTTCCAGGGGCCTAGGCATGACTTCTGGTTGAAGAAACCTTAAGCATTAAGATCTGTGTAGGAGTGGCCAAACATGCTTTCATCTTTTTTTTTCTGCTGATGTTTTTTGGCGTAACTAACATCTCCCTGAATTGTATCTGTTCTGCTTTCACAGCAGAATTGTCCAGTGCCAACTAAGCGCCTATGCTGCTGTCAGAGCTGGAAAAATTAATTGTCTGAAGAAGTCTCAGTAGACTCAGTTGGTGAATAGATATCTTAACTGACCAACAGACAGGAGACAGGTTGTCTATCTGTCCCCTGGATTATGAATTAGGTGTCTCAATGAGACTGTCGTTCATAGGTCCGCTGCCTTTCCTGCACTTTGAGGTCTAAATCGTGGGATTGGATATAGATGAATGACTTGCTGTTTTAAAATGCTGGGTTGTGCCTGACACTGATATGCTGACCTAGTAGTGTACACCCCAGAGGAGGAAGACTTGTCTTCTATTCTTTGTTCAACCTTAAGAAATTTTTTCTATAATGAATAGCCAGAGTAAGTCTTTCCCTGTGTGGACATTAATACCAGTACCTCCTTTTAAGAAATCTGCTAAAATACGCTGAGATTTGACCTGTAATGAGATATAAATTCATCCTATTGAATTAGTGCATGCTCAGATCTACGTTTTTATTGAGAAACTCCAGATGGCAGGATGGAGATTTTGCAATGTTTCTACTAAATTTGGTTAAGACTGCTCTGGTGGTAATATTAAATGTCTGTCATGTCTGATGATGCTGGTACTGTCAATGAGAAGGCAGTTTGTGAGATAATCTTAGTTTAGTTCATTCCTACATTATAATTCCTAAATTATACTGACACACCATAGTGACAGACACCTTAGAAACTCCCATGAAAAATTCTTTTCATAGTTAAAACTTTGAGAAAAAAAGAAATTTATTTTTCTGTCCTGCAGACAACAGAATTTTGTTGACACTGTGTATTAAAATTGCCCAAATAACTGTAAAGTTGTATTACTACAAATCATAAATTCTATTCAAAGGTATCCTGTTGCCTGTTCAAAGCAGTGAAACAGAAATGTGACTGTGAACGTCAACTAAATCAGCTTATGACACATATTATTGTCTAGGCAAGTGAGTCGAGCAGCTGTGATACTGTGAATTCATAGATCCTGCCTCAGGCAGAGGGGAAATGTTGACACACCTGGATAGTCACATTTTATGAAGGAGTCAAACCTGCAGTTTCATGCTCAGTTAGAAAGTGGCATTTCTCATCTCAAAACTATTTGATTCTTCAAGAGATTAGGACCTGGGCTAGAGCTACATTACCTCTGAGATTTAGTATGTGCTTCTTTATATTCAATATTCTTGAAGAAGGCAGGCTGATGGGAGTTCAAAGTTATTTTTTGACTTTTGTATCGACAGAAGCAAATATACGAAAGTAAGCAATAAGATTGTTATTATCGAGTGCCAACATTTTTGAAACCTAAACTCTCTAAATAGCTCAATCTCTGTCTCTGGCAGCTATCAATAGAGAAAATGTAATTGCATTTTGTCATACAGTTAAGATATGATTACTAACCGACAGTTTGTCCAGTCTTTGGCTCAGCTTTCTGCAGATGAAAAGTCATAAATTGGCTTTGTGCAGGGTCAGGTGTGGTCTGCAGGAGGTATGTACTCAGGTGCCATGTCATGAAGTGCAGGTGATCTGCCCAGTAATACTTTATACCCTGGCACACAGCCAGAGCAGAAAAGGACCACAAGGGAACACCTTCAAGAGACTTCCAGATGGTTCTATACAGGCAGCTTGGGCCCAGCTTGATTTATTTGCTTTGGCCAAGTGTAGATATAGCACTCAATTGAACTAGAATGCCAGTCAAAAGCCTGGAGTTCTGGGGAGCACAGTATAGAAACAAACATAACTCTGCAATATGATTCTTAGTGCATGTTTTTGTGACTACTGTACTCTTGGTTCTTCCATGACTTGGGCATCATGGATCCATTTACGTATAGCACAGAAACATAGACACAAATATGGAAACATGTCAAACACATAAAGAAATATCTTCTTATTTCCTTCTCCTGGTGATGTATTAAGCATTTTCTGGCATTGTTTCTATGTATCAAATTCAAGGTTGTCATAATTTTTCTTTTTCTTTCTATCACATTTGTTCTTCTGTATTTCATCACATGGTTTTATTTATGTTTTGCTAAAAATATCCAGAAACTCCAAGGTGCTGTAAAGTTATAAGAAATAACTAAGACTTTTCAACTTCAGAAATAAACTCTTGATACATTGTGCCTGAAATTCAAAATTGCCTGTGTCACGGTAGGTGGGGAAATATGAGCCCACAACCGGGCAGTTGCACGAGCTGTGAAATAGCCAGTTGACACTGACATTGGAGAGGCACTATGGAGACCCTCTGACAGACACACAGATATGGACACTGCTCTTCACTGTCCCCTGAGAGCCTATTATAAGTAGAAAAATGCTATTTTCGTTTCTCTGAATTTGCAATGAATAGAAGTAGTTAACATGTACCAGAAAACCTGATAAATTCTCAGATCATGCTTGGTCAGAACAGGATTTTGGCAGTATTCCTTCATGGTGTCCACTGTTCTTTATCCTTTGTATCTAACACCAAGCAAAGAGCCATTAGAAATGAAGTGCTGCCTGGAAAACAGATTTCACTGCAATGAAGCAGGATTAAAGAAACTGCTGGGAGATTTACCCAGGGATAGGAAGGCTTCAGTGATGATTGAACATGTCCTTTACCAGTTCAGAGTGACATCAGCTCTGGTGGGATTTTGCTGGTCCTAGAGGGAAAGTACTGGGTCTCATGAAATACTTTTCCACAAAGTATTTCTTCAGTTAACCAATGGGCTCAAAAGTAGATTTGAAAGCTATTTTCTCTTTCTGTGACATGTGATATGACATATTTTTCATGAAATTAAATTAATGAACCAAATGTCCAACACTTGGGAACAACCTGTCCCCAAGAATCAGCTCAGTTAGAGCAAACACCATTGCAAAATTACTGGGGGGATCACTCTAGAGAAGTGTATTCGGTGTGACTGGTAAAATATTTCATGTTACTTCTCATTGCAACTCTATAGCCCTTAGAATGGTTTCAATTATACATAATGAGTCAAGGCTTGTCTTTGGGGAGAACGAAGCTGACTTCAGACTCCTGAACTTAACAAGGATGAGAGACTGGGCCCAGCCCCTCCTGCCAGGGAGACATGAGGGTCTAATAGCTGTTGCTGTTCTGCTGCTGTTGGGTGGATGACAGAAATGACTGCAGTGCCTCTGGAGTATCACCTGCCTATGCCTGCAAAAACAACCTCCATCCCATACAACCCCTCTCTCACTGGCTGGTGGTAGCAAGCTTGGCTTAGTGGACCTACTGTTGCACTTGTCTGGCCAAATCTAAAGATTAATGGGTCTAGGTGTATGTAGAATGAGTATTCATGAGAAAGCTAGTGGGAAAATCAAAACTCTGAATTTAAAGATAATTAGCAGTCTACCTACTCTCCAAGAGGACACTTGGACCAAGAAGCTTGTGTGGGAAATGGATTAAAATACCCATGTATTGGTAATGCCTTACCTGTCTACTGAGTGTGGTGCTCAGTGTGCAATATATTGGTAATGCCTTACCTGTCTACTGAGTGTGGTGCTCAGTGCGCAGAGTTGGGTTGTACCGTACAGAAAACTAGAAAGTCCAGTGAGCAGACACAAATGAATGAATGGGGTCACAACCACACACTGAGATTAATGTATTTCCTTGCAGCAATATGTTATGATACCATTATTGTTCATAGGTGGTTAGGACTGTGGCTTCCAGATGACCAAACTTCTCATTCTCATCTGAATGAGATCTGGCAGAACTTTGAGGAAAGAGATTTGCTTGCTGCTCTCCAACCTGTGAAGTACGAAATGTCCTTCTTGACCACTGAAAGCAACAGCTCCTCTGCTATTAAAGACTGACTCTGAAATCACTGGCAAGTTCTTGAGAACATGAGTTTTTATTGTATGTTCTCAGAGAGAAGAAAATGATTTGACTATTCAGAACCAATCAGGAGTTCTGGAAAATATTGTAGTCCAATATAATGGCTTTATCAAACTTACATGCATACTATCTCATAGACTATATAAAGTTTAAAAGTGTCCTGTCACTTATAAAGTCTTGAAAAACAAGATTGTTCCATTTACAGGCCCGTTAAGAATTACAAGTCAATATGGCCAATGCACTAATTCACTGTGAGGCTTTGCTACCATAATCCATCATTATCAGGCAGAGAAGTGGAAAGCCAGTATGACATTTAATGGCTCATAGAGACATGAAATCTGGAAACCACTGCAACTTCTTACAAGCCAAGTAGAATAAAACATTAATCAAAAGGTCATAAAGTGCAAATGATAAATGGTTATGCAAGAAAGCCAACCACATGCATCACTGCGATATCCTTCACACTTCTATTCTTCTAGCAAAGAAAACCCCAAACTGACAATTAATGCAGATAGCAAAACTGCTATTAGGACTGTTACTATGGAACAGATCTAAAGTCCTGGGAAGAGGAATGAGAAATGAGCAGTACCTGGTACCTTTATTTTTCTTTGTTGATTGATAAAAAACAGCAACAAGAATGGTCCACTAAGATTTGTGCAAGAACTATTGGGAATGGGGAGCTCTAAAATCAGAGGAAAAAGAGCACTTCAGAAAAATTCATCTTGGCTTTGGGAAGGGTTGGAAGTGTGCTGAAGTAGAAGGCAAGAAGCTCTGGTACTAGGTTGACCCTCTTTTTCCTGTAGGATAAATATATTGCTTGTGCCCACAAAGAACTGTCCCTCACTGTCTGCTGGACTAACCCATGGCACATGGTCTAGCAATAAAGTAATATCCATGAAGACCAAATGTATTTGGTAAGCCAGCAGTCAACCTGTGCATGGTAGAAGAAAGGTCAGGCCTGGAAAATTTATCAGAACTCAAGCCTGATGATCCAGTTCTCTTCTAGACTCATTAACTGCTATATCTCTTTGCCAGGAGTTACACTGGCCTTGTACTTTCTCATTTTCTGCCACATGATGATGTCAAGCTCATGGAAAAAAAATGGAAAAGGTAGAGTTACAGTACAATTACCCTGCTTGTATGGCCTCAGCTTTGCCACTCTCAGAATCAGTATTTTGGGTTTTTCTCACAGTAAATTATATGTAAACCTACTAGTATCTCTGTGCACCAAAGATACATCTACCTTACTCTTGGTATGAAAAAGAGGTCAAGTGCATTGAAAGGGGATACTGGAAAGCTGCAAGAATTGTATGGGGATAATGGATCAAAGGAACTTACTGTTATTCATAGGAGGAGTCCTTGCTTCTTGTTTTACATGACAGAGGCTGAAAGGGAAGCTAGTCTTTTTGGTAGAACGAGCAACAAAGGGGGGAAGGGCTAGGACTAGGTACTGTTCCCTATTTCTTTCTCTTTCCAAGTCCTCTTCTTTCAGGAGGGCTTTGAGGGAGATTGACGGGGGAAGAAGAGCTAAGGCATACTGAGGAGAGGTTTCTTGGTGCTTGCTCATTCCAGCCACTGTGCCTGAAGGATAGTCTTTTCTGAGGTTTGTTCTCTCCCTTCCAAGATGCCCCCATCTGTCTTATCTCTAGAAATACTTCAAGGCCACAGTTTGCAGTACCAACAAGCTGAATGCATGCTGTAGACTCCCAGGTATTCTTCTCTGCAAATCTCCACCTCTATACCTGAATAGGGTTGTGATTTGTTGTTTTCAGGAACTTGACTCCCATTCAGACTCATGGTGTAGTTGAATAACACCCCAGAGACAAAGCTGACTTTAAAAGTTCCTGCCCACTGGCTACACAATCCTTTACACTCTTTCTCTCCCTGTTCCAATTAGCTGCCCACTCAGCTATGCTGGTGTTGATGTTCCTGAGTTCATAAACATGGACATAATCATTGTTAACATAACCTCTCATTTCAAAAGCAATAAATGGAACTTGTGGAGTGTCCCTCCTCAGAGAGTCTCAAAAGCCATCTGGACATGGTCCTGTGCAACCTGTTTTAGACAGCACGGCCTGAACAAGGGGTTAGACTTGATGAACTCCAAGAAGTCCCTTCCAACCTCAACCATTCTGTGATTCTGTGATCCTGTATAATTAAGCTAAATCCCAGTTATGTGTTCACTAATGTCAGAAAGGCAGCAGAATCAGTTGGACCAAAAGCTTCTTAGGAGGACCGTGTGTCTCATCTGTGTTCCCCAGCATAGCCTGGCTATGCTGAAGCCTGGTTTTGCATATAAGGCTGGAAGAAATGTTTTTTCAGGAGTCTGGGTCACAACCAGGCAGCAGGATCTGGCCAAAGTCTCTTGCTTGGATGTACCACCTTAGGTGTATCCACAAGAAGAATTTTCAAGGATGCTGATACAGGCAGAGTAGGAATTGCACTGTCAATACATGGATATCCTTTTCAGGGGCTGCAACACACCACCCTGAGACCAATCTGCACACAAACTACCTTGATTCTGCCACATCAGTGTGTGTCAAGAGGTAGTAGAAAACTGTCTTATGCAACCAACACATTTGTGGCTTTTTAAGTATTTTTTTGAGAGTGGCAGTGAGTGCCAAAATCAAAGCACAGTGTGTGACTAAACTGGAGAGATTTGAACCGCAAGTAGGAAACTGAGATCCCATTCGTTGAGGATGATGTATCTTGGAAACTCATTGAAAAAAATTGTAACAAATCAAGGCCATGAAGCCTGATTGGAACTTTGATGAGGGACAGAACTTTTCAAAGCAGTCTGGAAGTGCACATGAATTTGAAAGCACTTGGAAAAATAAGCTGTTACTTAATAAATTATTCCCACAATAGTATTCTGAACTCATTGCAAACAGTTTCATCCACAATCCAGATTCACTCAGGTCTGGTAAGTTGTATGAATACCACTGCATTAGTCTTAATGTGTTTTTATCTAATCATTGGCTTTAGGGAGTATAAATAAACATCATAATCAACCTAAACCTCAAAGAAAGATGCACTAACTTTCTGTGTGCAGCTGTTCCTGCGACTGCATTTTTGTGCTTTTGTTTCGGGACTGACAGCAAAAGCTGAGATTTATCACACTTTGATTTAGATACTTAGCCAAGTAACTTAATGCAGAGAGAGGATTCCAAGGCTACAGCCCTAGTGAAGGCAAGATGGTGTCACTGGAGGATGACTGAACACACTGGTGCATCTTGGGCAGAAATCAGTACATAGGTAGGCCGACTTGCCTCTCTGTCTCCCTTGCCTACAATGATAGATTGAATTTTGAGGGTCCTTAAAGTGCAGCAACTTGATTCTGTCTAAACCCTGGTGGGAGGGATCTGGGTGCAAATCCTTGACATTCACAACTGACCAGCAAGGACTTTGCATTCATTGTCCCCTTGTCTTTGCCTGTTCATTTTTTTCCAAAGTAAATCTCTAGAAATGCTGCAGTAATTGCCACATGCACCTGTGTAACTTCTCACTGTTGCTCCTTGGTTGTCTCCAGACCCAACATTAATATTACTCTCATGATATGCAGTAATGCTGGCATGAGACAAGGTAATTCAGAGAGGGTATGGCCCTAGTGTTTCCTTCCACAGATCCATAAGTGATCCTAAAACTCATTTTTCTTTTCTTTGTACACACAGCGTTATGTTCCCCCTGATATCAAATACACTGTACTTTCAAATCAATTTGAAATGATAAAACATGGAACCAGGAGAACTCCTCCTGTGTAGTATATAACTGTATTTCAGATAATTCTAACTTCTTTCATATGTTATTAAACACACAGAGGAATGAGTAGCAAATTTACAGTTTCTCCAGGAGATGTCTCTCTCTTCCTAAAATATGCCAAAGCTATTTGCGCTTCAAGGGGTCTATCTTGCATCACAGATGTTGGCTCCCCCACCCTGCAGCGATGACCTCGCAGAGAGCAATGCGCAGTCTGACCGCTACATATGCTCTGCTCCTTTGTGGGGTTTGGCTGCTGTTTCCAGTGCAAACGCCTCATTTTTAGGTCAATGTTTTTAATAACCATGGGAGCTGAACAAACATTTGTGCTGCAGTCTTGTTTTTTCTCATGCACTTCAAACTTATGCAGCAGGCTAACTTGTTTCATTTCTAGAACCAAGTAATTTATTGTACAGTTCTGTCGCTGTGACCGAAGAACACACAGGGATATCAATGGATTTTAGGGACACTGGATTTTAGCTCACTGGGGCTGGAATATGTGTTGTCGTTCTGCTAACAACCTAAAGAATATAGTCCAAACAGTAAGTATTTCAATATTCTCATTGAAATACCTCACAGAGGAATTTAATCCACATACATTTATTTTTAAATATTTTCAGTTCTACTGCAAGGAATATGCAGATTAGCAGATAATCCTATGACAGTCAATAAATAATAGTTTTGCAAATGACACAATAAAATAATTAATGCTTTCGGAAGTTGCTTTGTTTTTAGCAATACACAGGGTAGTCAAAACACTTGCAGTCCTATGTTTTTTGGATCTACTGGTTTTATTCTCATCATTGTAGTGGCTTTACACTGTACTTCATGAAATTAGATAAACCAAACTGCTTTTGTGAGGAGACAGACACAGAAATCTCTTTTATATAGGCAGAAAAAGTTGACAGCCTGGTCAGTCCAGTGATTTTACCATGTATTTTTTCATGAATTTCATCGACTTACTGATGAGCTTCACTGGGAATTACAAGAATTATGACAGCAATTTTTTTCTCATGGGATAAATAATGAAATATATATGAAATTTTAGTCTCGTGAATAGGTCATGGGACCTCCAGATGTTTTAGAGGACAAATAATTGGATTTGTATGAGCATTTACTGACTACTCTCATTGGAGAATGAAGTACTGGCCTATGTGGTGGTACCAGGCGAATCTGTGTACTTGGGAATTGGCTGTCTGGCCAGCTTTGTGAAGATCAAGAGGGAGGCAGGACAGGAGGATGCATTAGTGGAGTTACTGTGCTTCTGGAAAGAAACAAACAGCTGAGCATACACATTTTCCCCAAAACTGCTCAAGAAAAGAAAAGGGGCAGCAAGATGTCCCCAGCAAAAAAAAGTGGGGATAAAGAAACAAGGTTGAGACTTTGCCAAAAAAATCAGGCCATTCACACTCCAGTATAGATTCAGTTTTGAGGGACTTCCAGGTTTGATTTGAAGTCTCCAGGGACAGGAGCTGTCCTGTGGCAAGTCTGAAAACAATACTTCAGCTGGCAAGAGTGGCAGGCCTCAGGGGTGAAAAAAGAGAAGTTTCATCTAGGCTTCCTACACTCAAGGCATCAAGACCAAATGCTGTTCATTTGTGTTGTTCTTCATTACATGACTCCCCTCAGGGACTGAGAAGCTCCTTAAAGACTCATAACTGAGCTAAACAACTGAAAAAGGAGCTGCTTGTAACTTTCAGAGACTGAGAAAAAGATACCGTTTTCTTACACTTTTAGGGACCTCTTTTTTACTTTAACAGCACAAAACTACTATTTTGTCTTTAAAACCACACCAAGCAGTAAAGGTATTACACGGTAATTATGGAGACCTGTTGAATAGCACGTTTCTTGGACACCGAGAATAAGAGCAGAGTGTCCTGTGTGCTGTGGAAATGTTCCTATTACTCAGCTGGCTGGCATGGAAGCTCTTATTGTTGGTGTTTTTGTTTTTGTGTTCTGCTTTGCAGCTGCGCTGCCTCCAGGAAGACATGCGGGTGCTTCTGCTGACTCAGTCCTAGCCAGAGTCCCCTGAATGCACTGGTTCCACCTGATTCTTGGAGAGCCTGGAAGTCATTTTCAGCTGAGTATATTTTATTTTGAAGTCTAGTCAAATGGTGCAGCCAGATAGAGCAGTTGATTGTCCTGGAGAAAACAAAATCTCGAAATGGAACTTTAAATTAAAAAAAAACAGTGAGAGTAAACTAGGAAAGGAGGGGGAAGAGCTACTTTGTAACATCCCTAGAAAAGCAAAAACTTTATCTCAAACGCCAGAGTGATGTGAGCAGCTGGAAGGACTGGATTAAAGACTTGAACTTTTGGGTGGAGTTTTGGGAGTCAAAGAAGTATTTCTGCATGCCACTCCCCCTGTCAGCAGCCAGCCTGAACCCACCTGCCTTTCTACTGGGAGTGCCTGGAAAACTTCACATTATCCTTTTCCAAACTGTATTCCTGCTCTTCTGACATCACATTCAAGCCACAATCTTGAAGCTTCTGCCATTAATATGTTGAGCGACTTCTTGCATTTGATGGCCAGGAGGGCCCACAAGGACCAGCGAGGACAGTAGGGTTCAAGTCCATTTTGAATGAATTCTCCTTTGAATTCTTGCCTGTCCTTCACAAAATAACTAGATTTAAAAAAGTTACTCGTGGGATGGATTCACCAGTAACCAGTCGTACCAGGTGTTAGTTATCCTTGCTGTTAAAATATGTACATTCTATCCTGATAATTTGGCTGTAAGTAGTTTCCAACCAGCCACAAGTAGATATTTTCATTTTTACTTCAGAACTGAAGAAAAAAATCAACTTAAGTGGTGGCCACATTTTCACACCTACATGTCAGCTTCTCTGCTTGGACATCAGCACCTTTATTCAGCCTCCTTCAGGTAGAGAGCTCACTAGAGATGAGGATGGACCTGCATCCTGAGGTGTGCTGTGACACCTTAGGCAATGTCACACATAAATACTCCAAACAAGTCTGAATTACCTACCAGGCTATTTATAAGGAGCAATATTATTCTACTAACACAGTATTGCCTTCACCTAAGCCACCTGCCTATAGAGTTTTCCCCAGATAAGCTGAGCTTAGAGCCCACTGGCCCACTAGCTGGGTCATCAGGCTGAGCTGGGCAGGGAGCAGCATGAAGGGGTACCTGGGGTGATGCTTACAGTGCTGCACACAAGACAGTGTGCAGAGAGTGAGTGTTGTCGTGGAGCTTGCCAGAAGGAGCAGTCAGGGGAACATCTGGAAAGCAGTAGGAACTGAGGAGCAATAGGATCTGTTCTAGGACACAGCACACTGCTTACACTGACAACATTCAGATAGTTTTCAAAATGGACATCTTTTCAGCTCTGTAGAGCCTGCCTGAGTGAATAGTAGTGGTTTTGGTTTTTTTTTATTTTTTTTCTTGTGTAACTGAATTTTGAACTCATTGTAAATATATGTTTATTAAAGCATGTCTTCTAAAAGAATAATTTATTTGTGGTAAATTTCCTCCAATGCTTAGCCAATGGGTCTAATTTGGCTACACATATTTGCAGACACTCTTCATGTTTATTTTACAGAGCTATATGTTTGCAGATCCTATTTTACTGTCTAATAGCACTGGATCTTATCCATCCCTTTCGTCATCTCATTTTTTTCCCTGAGAAGCTCACTGTATGAATTCCAAATTCCTAATTTCATCCTGATGTAGTCCTTGCAAGGCTTCTGCTTGGAGAACAATGGGAGAGTCAGTAAAATTTCAGTACAACTCCTGAATGTTTGTATTAGTGACTTCTGCAGTTTTTCCTCACGTTTATACCAG
Organism: Manacus vitellinus; assembly: GCF_001715985.3. Lineage (NCBI taxonomy): Eukaryota > Metazoa > Chordata > Aves > Passeriformes > Pipridae > Manacus > Manacus vitellinus. The sequence continues at coordinate 11,915,948 of NW_021939396.1, read as the reverse complement.
AATGGATTACAAGCCTTTGCATATTTCTTATGCTGTGTAGAGACCTTGATGTGTGATCAGGTTACCATGATCTAAACAAGTTACTACAGGTCAACTGAGAAGTAGTAATTCCTGCATATGCAGCACAAACTACCACCAAGTTATGTGATTTAGATAACTTTCCCTAAATGCAAGGTTTTACCAAATTATTTTGTATATGACAAGCCTGAACATTCAGATCGAAGTGGTTTCCATTGGTGTAATTTTTAATGACTTCTAAATCACTGCAAGTGGGGAACATATCTGAGCTTCATCTTTGTGTAAAATATACAATTATCTCAGCTTCTGCACTGAACCCAGGAAAGTGGTCCTTCAGCTGCCACTGACGTATCTAGCTACAGTGTTTTAAAATTACATGAAGATGTCTTTAGGCAGAAGGTTTGCAGTAGCTGTTTCATGTGCTGTTTTGAAACCTGCTGTGCAGGTACTGTGTTCTGGATGCTCTCATAAAGATGGTACCGTCTCCATTGGTGGGGTTTTCTTTTATCTGTTTGCCCTAACCCGGCTAGAGCAGTGGAAACCCTTCAGGAGAAGGGGTAACCTTCTGGGCCAAATGGATTGTGAAGAGAAAATTTTCTTAGGTACAACAAGAGGATGGTGTGACTGTTATTCAAGCTAAAAGAACACTGAAAAATGATGGAGCACAGAGGAAGGGTGAGGAAAGGATCCACCATGCAGGGACACAATGAGCAAGAGAGACTGGCTTTCACATCATTTATTCAACAACTTATCTAGAGCTTCTGAGCCTTACCAATTTAAATTTTTTTGTACTAGCAATACTTCCTACTAAAGATTGGGAATCTTTGCATTTTCAGTGAGTTGATCTCATACCCTTTTCTTTTCCAACATGCATTCATAGTGCAGCTATGCCTCTGTGCTCTCTCTCTTACTTAAATAACACTGCATTGCAAACAAAGGGAACTTTTAGCACAGGACATTGACCTCTATTTGGAAAGAAAGGTAAGAGTTGGGAGAGTGGCTGATGAGCTCCTTAAAGTTTGTAGTCTGGCTCCTGAGAGCTGTTCATTTTGTACTTCCCATGCAGTGAAGGAGTGTGAGAGCTGAGAAATGGACTATAAGGATACACACTCAGGCATGTCTGATTGGGACCCCTTCCCAGACCAACATTTCTGAACATTCTCTTGAAATAAACATAAAGGTGTGGAAAGCACCTTTGAAGAGGAGATGCATGCCCCCGGGCTGGAGAAATAGGAAGATGAGGAAGATCAGGAAGACATCTGGCCATCAGGGCCTGAGTGATGCTTTGAATTGCACCATAGGCAAGGTTGCCTGTGCTTCAAGCTCATTACTGTGCTGTCATCCTCCGTTACAATGGCTAGAATGACAATGCCAATACTTTGGACTGGAAGTGACCATCAGCGACAAGAAGACACTGTGCCCTGGTACATAAAGGGAAAGAGGCCCTCCTTTCCCTCCTTCTACCTCTATACCCTTAGTAAAATCTGATTGTATTAAATAATTATATGATTTCTAGTTGGACACCAGTGATGGGGTGAAGGTAGAACCTACATCAGCTCTCTTACCTACTGCATGCCACTGTTTGGCTTGCTGATTTTTTATTATCAGATCTATAATTTTCCCCATACTCAGGGTAGATTTTTCCATCAGGGCCATTCCTTATTTGAGCACACCAGTTTGATATCCTTGTCAACTAGCTGACATAAACAGTTAGGCCAATATGATACTGCTGTAAAGTCACAGAGGGTCACACAATGTGTCTTATGTGTAGGGAAAAAAAATCCATTTTCCTTGTTTCTCTACTAAGGAAAAATTGCTGTTTCTTCAGAGCAATAGCTAATTTCCATGACCAGCTGTAAACAATTACTAAGCTGCCTGCCTTGATGATTTATAGCTTAGTTATAAAAGCGTGTACTTCTGCCAGGCTGCTTGCTAAGCCCAGAGGAAGACCCTGAGTTAATGGTGATGACGCTATTTTATCACCTGCTGTGAACTAATTCTAGGAACTAGTCAGATTTTTCTGTGGAAAATGCCTTGCAATGTGAAATCAATAAAGTCGATATTCTTTCCCATTTTTTCCCCTCTGTGTGTGGGAATAGACCAATATGTAGATGTGATTTTGGGAGAAAAGGTGCTTGTTTTCAGGATGAAATTTCTGGTCCAAACCAGAGATGACAGTAACATAAAGACAATAGAACAGAGCATGGTCCAGTGAAGATAGCACCCTTGGGGAAAATATGAGAAATTGAAGAAAGTTCATGTTTTGAATTTGCTGCTAATTTAAATCCAGTGTGAATTCCTTTGTAACCTGCTATTCAGGCAGATATTTTTGTTTTCATTAAACCCTGTGGAAGATCCTGGTTTTATCACATTGCAGAATGCATAAATTTTTATTTAAAAAATCAACTAGATTTTCAAGGTGGGAAAATTACTTCCTACAGAAATGTAATAAGAAAAACCAGATAACTCTTTTCTTAGATTTTATTTTGGCTTAGTACTTGGTATCTTTTAATGGTTAAAATTCAACAGTAAACAAATCGTGGCATGTTAGCAGTTATTCTAAGGCTTCTTTTTAAGCTACATATATCAAGCACCCTGGAGTTTTTGTTTGTTTGTGATAGTGTTTTGTGTGATCATCTGTTATTAATTACAGTATTGTTGGTCAACTGGCTGTTCCAATGATCAGTGGTATTGTTACAAAAGTATGTACACTCCCTTAGTACGTGGGTGGTGGTGGCAATTGTGCTGATATAGTTTCTGTCTTTTTCATGGGACAGATCTTTTTTGGTTCCTTCATTTCTACCAGATCCCAGTTCTTTTTACTTTTCTTTTTTGAGGTGTCTGCAACTTTACACTGACATAGGAATCGATCTTCTGGAAGTATATGGATTTTTACCTTCTATAATAGATGCATAGTGCTCAGGAAGATAAGATACATATGCTGTCTAGGGATATCAGAAAAAGGTTATGTATCATTTTATTAATTGACAATTTTATTTTTGTGTGACTACTCTCTAAAATGCAAAATAACACAATGAGAAACAGATTTTAAATTAGACAGTGGATTCTAAGAGAAAAATCAAACCTGTAATTTTTACATCAGATGGTAAATAAAGGTTTTATGAACCTCGTCTCAGAAGGAATTCAGCCACCAATGTGACATTTCTGTGCTACTTTATCATGTTTGTGTACTGTGTTTTCATATACTTGTGCTTTAAGACTTAGCATTAGAAAACTTGTGGGTTGTTTTTACTGTTTTGTTTGCTTGTTTGTTTTTGTTATTGGTTTTGTTTTGGTTTGTTTTAATGACACTAGCGTTTAAGAGTTGATGATTTCTTGTGCTGGACAGTGTAACACGAAACCAGAACCACTGCTACCAATGAGAGCTGCCAGGACAACAGACATACAGCTATTAACTGTGAAACTGCTGCTGTAATTAACAAGTGTGATACCAAAAAGACATTTCTGGGAAGCTTTATGTTCTTCAGACTCTGAGTGCTAGTGGGAGCATGGGAGAAGGATAGATTTTTGGACAGGGAGCCTTTAATATTGCTGCAAAGACGAGTGCAGTGAACCTAGTCCACCCGTACACAGACAACTTCAGAAATGAATTCCTCTTACCCTGCTGCTTTACAAGCAAATTTCACAGTCAAACCAGCTCTTACTGCTATAGTTTAGCTAAAATACTGCTTTGGACAACCATATCCTATACAATAGATTCGATGAATTAATCTGTATCTAACTTTAGTAACAATCCATAGTGATCCTAATGTTTACAACAAACACCTTTGGTGTATTCTGGTTAAAGCTGCCAAAGAAATTCAGAATTACTCACTAATTTTTAAACTTGATGCATTATCCTTTGTCAGTTAGAATAATGCAGTGATGTAAACCAGCATAATGTTAACTGGACTTTGGCCAAGAAGTGCTCTATTGGACTTTTCATTGAATTGTTGTGATGGAACTGGGTGAAACTTGCTTAATAGTCCTGTACCTTTTCATTAAGGATGAAAATAGGAGGTAGATAAACACTTTCATCAAATATCAGTGAAAGCAATAATCATCTTTGTCCAAACCACAGAACTAGAGCTAAAAGTTCAGTTTCAGGCTATGTATGTATTTCTATGGCTATTGTTGTGAGTTTGGGGTGAGTGACTTAATTGGGTGGGGCACTTTGTGTACATACAAAGGAATTAAGAGTAGAAATTCCTTAAGGTGTATAAAAGAAAAAAAGATATCTGATAATTTTTGCCTGTTTCAGAGGTGTATTGTAGAGAGCCTGGCTGTGCAAAGCAGAAGGCCAGGGAGAGCAGTGCTTCCTGTGAATCACTGGAGCTGCCAGGATGAGAGGGGACACAACCAGAAAGATTAAGTTGTTACACCATCATCCATGGACAAAGCATTTGCTAAATTAATTTACTGAGATCTTTGGACAGGGTAACCCTCACCCAAGAAGTGAAATCTGTTGAACAGGAAGGCCAGTCACTGCCTAGATGGTGATGGGAGTCTCTGCTGAGAGTGTCCTTGCAATGGCAATCTTCAGCCAGACAGAGTGAGATTCCTTGAACCTTCCTTCTGCTCTGCTCATGCAACTATGCGGGTCTGTGGTCCTACACAGAATCACAGAATATCCTGAGTTGGAAGGTGCCCACAAGGATCATTGAAAACCAACTCCTGGCACTGCAGAGCACACTGCCAAGAATCACATCATGTGCCTGAGAGCATTGTCCAGATATTTCTTGAGCTCTGTCAGGCTTGGTGCTGTGGCCGCTTCCCTGGGGAGCCTGTTCCAGTGCCTAACCACCCTCTGAGTGAAGAAACTTTTTATAATATCCAACCTAAACCACCCCTGACATGACTTCATGTCATTCCCTCTGGTCCTATTGCTGGTCACCAGAGAGCAGAGATCGGTGCTTGCCCTTCCACTTCCCCTTGTGAGGATGCTGTAGACTGCTATGAGGTCTGTGTGACCACTCCATTACAGGCACGACTCTGCACTACACATTATAGCAAAGTCCTTAAAAATTCTGTCTTGGTTATGTACAAATGAATGCACTACATGACCCCTTCTGCACCTACAGGAATAGTTTCTATTGACTATTTACAAATATCTGTATACTCTTTTGTTAATTATACAGCAGAAACTGCCTGGAGAAGTCCTCAGCCTGGGCCAGATTCTCCATTCTAGATGCTAACACTAAATCTCTAGGACTACCTGAAATTCCCACCTGGACTTCTCCTGCAGAAATTAGGCAAAGGTTTTGCTATGAAGCTTGCAGCGAGTTTGATCACCATTTCTTGGTTCAGTCCCTTGTGTCACCTCTGCAGAGACTAGTTCTGGGACCACCCAGGGAACCAGTGCCTAAGTGTGCATCCTGATACCAGCTGCAGCACAGCTGTGACTGCAGGACAAACTTGAATTTCATCCTTAACTCATAAATTAAAATCAATAGTTCTTGCCCGAAGTACAAAAAAACCCCCAAAGCAATAAATCTGATTTGATAAGGCCAATGATCTACTTCTGCAGATGTAAAAGACAGACCATATATATTGTCTGGATTCAAAATGGGGAATTATGTTACTTCCTTTTGGCAGCTGTTTGGCCATTTGAAAAATGTTTCCTGTGCTGAATGTGCACAGGATAATATGGTTCTTCATTGCTGTTCACTGAAAATAAGAAATACTACCAAGTAAAGTGTTTTGCACTTACAGTCCTGATTCCTGCTTGTACTAAGGCTCTTTTGTGTGAGCCTGGAAATATACTGAGCACTTGAAGCAAGTGCTCATTTTGCTGAAGATGTCCTTTGCTGAAGAGCTGTGAGTTTAAGGGAGGCTCAGTCACTAGAGGAAACCCAAGCTAGCTCAGTGTCTTCAGAGTTCTTGTTTTCTCTTGTTCATAGATCAGGACATGTTACTGTTCTGGGCAGGAGAAGACAGCTCCCTAGTGTCCTTACTTATGTGCGCTGTGTTGAAAGCAGGAAAAGTAAATGGAACAGCTGGTACATTAAATTCATGCCTTCTAAATCACTTCACTGTGGTGATAACAACGCTATCAATATCCTCATTCACTTGTCTGCTACATAGTCTTTTTTGTTTGAGTGTTCACAGGTCCCTTTATGTCACAAGACTTCTCCAACTGAAAGCACCACTGTCCAAGTATTTCAAGTGACAAGGGACATTTCTATTTTTATTTAAGATTATAGTTCCGCTGTTGACATGGAATATCTGTGGTAATGGAAGTGTTAAAGGGGATGTTTCCATCTCTGAAGTGATTCTCGATAGAAGAAGGAATTGTTATCGTGTGCCAAAGGTTTGTGCCTTAGTATAGGTCATGCAGAACTTGGACAGCATTTTGGGTACAGTGTTAGGTTTCTTTAGCTTTGAACCATTTATATCCATCTAGACTAGTGCTGTAAAATGTGTTTTTCTAAAGCATAGCTTTGACCTCTCTTTCTGTCCTTTCTGCTGCAACTTCTCTAGCACATCAAATACAATTTTTTCTTTGTTCTCAGTGTTTTTTTTGGCCTAATCTCCATCACCTATCTGATTTTCAGTACTGAGAAGGTGGCTTCTTTCTCTGATCAGCCCTGTTTGACTCATGTTATTGCACTGTCACTTCTTGGTCACTGGTCTATTCATCTCCATCTAATCCTCTGTCTTCTATTTAGCTCATTAGAACCTCTCCAGGGAGAAGCTCTTGTTTTCTGTGTTGGCAGTTAATGCAGCTATATCCTGGGATTCCACTGGGGATCCGAGGCTATTTGAAAATATACATTAATAGGATATGAATTAGTAAATACAACCTTATGCAGAGGGATGGGAATGTGAGAGGAACTAAAGTGATACTCTGAGGCTTTCCACGTTAGCTAGTAGTGGTGCCTAGCAGGAGCAAATAAGCAGAGAAATGGTTCTGCAGACCTGCTGTATGAGGTGTGTCCTTGTGCTGGGGGCTGTTTCCAGCTAGCTCTAACCTGGTCCCATGACCTGGAAGCTCATTAACAGCCAGAGCACACCTTCTGCTTTTGTTTCCTTTGGGGAATATGGTGTGTGCTCTGAGACTGCTCTGTGATGTGAAACACAGTAAGTGATGTTGGGGGCTATTAGGATGTTCACGTCAGAAGTGTCCTCCTGAGCCAAACTAAAGTGCTTATGTAGTAGGCACACCCTCATTATCTGAGAACCTTTAGTACAATTTGTCATTATGACATGAAATTAAGAAAATGCATAAATATTTCTCCAAGGTAATATTTTTTTTCTGATTGAGATCTGAATTATAAATTGATGTTTATCAGCCTAGAGTGACTTGTCAGAAGAGACAAATGCTTTCCTTTTACATATGTGTTTGTACTGCCAGGCATAGATTTTTAGAGAGCAGCAAATGGAACACTATGGAAAAACTTATAACATTGGAGCCAGAGGTTTAATTTGAACCTGCAGTGTAAGACCTTAGAGTATGCCAACCAAGAGCATCTTGAATGTAACAGATTTCAAAGATCTGCCTTGTCTTCTTGAATCTTAAGGTATTTTGTAGTAAACTTATTCTTTTAAAATTTCACCATACTTTTCACCTAGCTAAATCCTGACTCTTACATAGGCAGCCATGGATGGTAATGAAACTGGAGAGAATAGAGAGATAAAAAAAAGATATCTATGTACGTGTAATCAAGAACTGTTACATATTTTTTATTACATTATTTGACTTGTACTGACTTCTGGATTAATAGTTATTCACACTGCCATTTATTTTTGACTATGACATGGTAAGTAAAGCAAAATGCTACATTTGCCTTGGTACTACCAGACTAGTAAATTGATGTAACACAGTGGAATGATGAAATAAGATACAGAAACATTACTTTCCAATGTCTGTAATACTGTAGTGAGCTGCAGATTTAGTTTGGTACCTGTACAGTCTTAAACTTGGTTTAAAATGAAAACTTTTAAAACCCTTTATCTTTCAGTATATTGTTCTTATTCCTTTTGCTGTTTTTTCTCTTTTCCGAGTGACTTGATTTCTTTGTTCTGTTATGTTTAATAAAATCTGCAAAGAAACTTAAGCCTTAAATATCTGTTTTGTATCTTTCTTCTTCTAGTTAAAACATCAATTTCCATTCCTTACAAATACTAATTGCACAGAAGGCTGTGTGACTAGACATGTGCATGTGTGTTTGTATGTAATATCTTGCTTCCTCTTTTCAAAGCATTGTCCAAACACCAGCTAATTGATTTGACATGCTAAAGGAGAAACTCAGTGCAACCAAGACATTTTGGTATGAAAGACATTTCCAGTCATCTCCGTTCAATAATTGCAACCACAACTCCAAAGATGATACAGATGCAAATTGAAATGTGTGATCTTGTTCTATCTGGATTTGATTTCTTTCCCCTTTTGCTCTGAAATACTCATCCTCCCCTTCCTGCTGGGATCAATGATGCCTGGGACTGCCACGTACAGTGTAGCTACACAAGCCCAGAGTGATTGAATTTTACTCCAGGGATACAACCCCAATTCCCTCTTCTTCTTCAATGGAACTGGCCCTAATTTCATGCATATTCTGTGAGTTATATCCAAAATGAAGGTCTGAATGAAATCCCTTAGGAGGGGGATGGGAAATCATGATCCTTATCTTCTATTAGGCCCCATTCTGAGATCATGGTTCTCTTATCTCTTTCCAAATTTTATTTTTCCATATGGGAGTACAATAAATTGTTGTTGACTAGTGAATACCCCTACAACTTCTACAGAGCATAAATCACACTATACATCTTGAAATTCCAAAACATATCACACCAGAGGAAGATAGTGTGCATCAAGTCTGTACAGATGGAAGGTTTTTAGTACCTTAGGTACTCCAAACATTTTGCCAACTATGTGAAATCAACCAAAAACTTTGAAATTACTGCTGATTTTACCTGAAGGACTCTCAGATGCCATTGAAAAGTCAGAAGACACTTGTAACCCTGTCTCCTCATCTATGTATTAGCACATATTGTGCCAGAAAGTTTCAACCATATTTTCTTCTGTGCTTGTGGAACACAAAGTTGTGGCAGTCAACCATCATCTACACAGAAGATGATGACCTGGAGCAGCTGTGAGCATCATTTTGTCTACTTGCCTCACCAGTTTTCTGTCCATGTAGCTGACTCAGGAGCAGGCAGTGGACTGTCCTGAGTATGACTGTGCATGGCAGTGTGTGACACCACAGTTCTACCTCAGGGCATGACCCCGGGGTGGAAGGTACTCATTAGCACATGGATGCTGCAGGAGGGGCGAGAACACAGTATGGGGGATAGAGTAGGAGTCTGGTCTTTGAGTGGACTTCAAGCACAGGTGAGATGTAACCAAATTATGCAAGAAAAGAGTTCATAAATACATTCACAGTTTCTGATGTTCCTCCAGAGCTCACAGGACTAGAGAACATAAGCTTCCTAGATGCAGATTTTCTGGTACTTTTTTCTTCCAGTTAGATAAAATTTAAAAAATACCATTAAAATATCACTTTTTTGCCATTTTTTTTTCCAGCTGCTCACAGGTCACAGCATGTCAAATTTTAGCATCTCATGTTGAAATTTGAAATCCATTTAAATCTCTGTAAGCAAAGCTGCAAGGGCTCTACAGGAGGAGACAGCACTGGTTGTGCCTGATGGAAGCCGCCCACCTGACTTGGCTGCTTCAGCAAGGCCATTTTGAGGGGCTGAAACATGTCCAGAGAAGGGCAACGAAGCTGGTAAAGAGTTTGGAGCACAAGTCCTATGAGGAGTGGCTGAGGCAGCTGGGGGTATTTAGCCCAGAGAAAAGGAGGCTCTGAGGAGACCTTCTCACTCTTTGCAACCCCCTGAAAGGAGGTTGGAGCTGGGGCGGGGTGGGGGGGGGGGGGGGTGTGTCCAAGCTCTTCTTCCAAGTAACAAGCAATAGAACCAGAGGAAATGGCCTGAAGTTTTACCAGGGAAGGTTTAGATTGGATATTATGAAAAATTTCTTCCCTGTAAGGGTTCTAAAGCATTGGAACAGGCTGCCCAGGCAAGTGCTGGAGTCACCATCCCTGGAGGTATTGAAAAGATGTGTAGGGGTGGCACTTAGGAACATGATTTAGTGGTGAACTTAATAGTGCTGAATTAACAGTTATACTTGATGATCTCCAGGGTCTTTTCCAACTTAAACAATTCTGTGATTCTGTAAGAACAAACACTGATGTCATACTCACGTTTTTCTAGTAAGACATCTTTGTATCATTGCATTTCAGTGGCCACAAGCAGACAAGAGCACAAAACTCACGAATTCCATGATTCTGTTATTTTTCCATAGATACATGTTATTTTTTTAATGCTTCACTCTTTATATTAGATTAAAGTTCTCAGTAAGAAACAGCTGTTTAATAACCTCCTGTAGTCTCTTAAATGCAGATCAATGTGGTTCTGTAGCCTAGGAATTATGAGGCAATGGATGTAGTCTGAATACTGCCACACAAAGTTCATTTGACTTTATTTTATTTTATTTTATTTCATCCATTTTTTTCATTATACTTTGAAAATAAAGAGATACCTTAGATTTTGGCCAGTATGATAGCACTAAAAGACTAAAGGAAACTGGTCATTACTTCTGTCTGCTCAGATAAGTACAAAACTGCAAGTGGGTGAAATGAATCCCCTTGATACAATAGACATATGAACTGTATTAGAGGGTAGAAGGGTTGTGAGTTCATAACCACCACCTTACCCACTCACAATTGCACTAATGGATGTTATGACATTTAAAATTTTGGCAAACTGCCTTGAATGGCCTGTTCAAAGCTAGTTCCATGATGAAGAGACAGCCCAACAAGTCAACTTGATGAAAATAGAGTGACTTCAATGGGCTTGCACAAAACAAAGCTTTCAGACGTTGGTGGCAATTTCCTATTATTCTTTCTTCCTTTTTCTGTTTTAAGTTGAGGTAATCTACATTTAATTTTCTTTAAAGACACTAAAAAGCTCCTTACCCAGGCCCTGTGGCTGACTGACCAGCTAGTACTGTGAGAAAAATTTTTTTCCAAAAGGAAGTGGATGCTTGCATGAATATATAGTGGAATAGTGTCCACCACTGCATATGGCAGGCTATTTCACATTAAGCAAGTTTATCACTATAACAGGTATTTGGGGTACAATTAACAATGAAATCTATTTCTGGCATTCTATGTCTTCCAAAGCTATTTTGAAATCAGAAGAATTGGGAGAAGTTTTGTGAGGAGGAGAAATGAAATTCCTTAAGCTGGTATTGCTGTTGAATCCCTCAGCAATAAGACCTTTCCAGGAGTCTTCTCCTGATAATTTTTTCTGACAATTCTCTGAAAATATTTTTCAAGCTGTTGGTGTTTGACATGAATCTTCAGTTTTGAGTGTCATTGACAAGTCTCACCTTCTGTTTAATGTGCATTCAGTATTTTGGGGTACATATTGTGTATTCATTCTTCCTAAGTACGGGAAATCTCCTGGTAACAAAAGCCCCAGAAGGTGAAAATCATACCACAAAGATTCAGCAGAAGAGAAGAGAGACAGCAGATTTGTTTTTGTTACTTGTGGCAGAAGACCACAATCATGCATTGACATCATGCATGGCAATGTCTGTGCCATAGCTAAAAGTGCTATTCAGTGCCTGGAAAGAAAGAAAAAAACCATTAACTTAAAGAGAATATACCTTTCCTTCCCCTTTGCATGCAATCTTTCAAATGAGTTTTTATTTAAAAATCACAGCTAGCCATGTGACTCCCTTGTACAAAAGAAGACCTAGTTATCAATCAAAATTTTATTTCACAGTCCTTTCCTGTGTTAAAAAAAAAAAAAATCTATGACAAGGAAAAAGAGAACAGCATTAATTTTGTTGTTGGGACAAAGAGGAAGAAAATAAAGCAGAGAAAGAAAAATATTATAAAGACAGGGAATAAAGCTTCCTCTTACCAACATTTTCACTGATTTGAAACAGATACACTTCCCAATTTTCTTGCAAATTCCTCCTCCGGATGTGAGTGTGTTTGTGTGACATATTTCACAGCAGAAGTTGCTCAGTTGTGCATGGCAGTTTGGGTCAAGAGTGCAGGTTTGAGGGTTATCTCCTACTTGTCCCAGCAAACCATGCTCTGCTTCACTTTACAGAGAGGCCTCAGGCGATGGAGGGTATATGTGGTGAGCCTCAGCTGTTATAGGCAGCCTGGAGCTGATTGGAATGAAAACCCATGAAACAGATTCAACACCCGTGTCCTCATTTTCAACTACTCATCATTCTTACAAACATCCTCTGTCCCTTCCAAAACCACCTGTCAAACAAGATGCTTTTACTATCTGTAAGGAATTGCCCATTGCAGGTTATTTCTGAATGAAAAGGGAAATCACCCCTGTGGTCCTTTGAGAGACAAGACAGGGAACATAGAAAAGTGTTTCTTGCTTTTTTTATTGAAAAGCTTGCAGTCTTATAATTTAGTCTGTGTCTGTGTATTTAAGTCTGAAAGGCTAATAACCAACTTTACAGTGCTGTTCCCTGGCTAGCTGGAAAGTATAACACAGGGATACTTCACACTGTTTGATGTTAGTTGTGTCTTTTTTTTTCATCCTTCCTGAAGTAAAGATTACATTAGAAGGAATATGCTCTTGTTTCAGCAAGCAGAGCCAACTGGCAACCAGCTTGGTGTTTATATTGCAGCTGTTTTTTCTCCAGAGCATAGATTTTAACATTGTGCAAAACAGTATCATTAGTCCAGATCTTTCCTCTGCCTTGTGGATATAAAAGTGGCAGTCTGTGGCAGCAGAGATCTATATCAGGTATGTGTTGCTGTAGGAAACACCTGGATGCCGTAGACTTTAATGTTTCTGATGGTTTAAAAATGGGAAAAAATATGTAGAGAGAAGAGTAATTTTTTCTTGTGTAGCATATAAGCAGTATTTTGCAGCCGTGCCTATGTTCCAAAGGAAATGGACAAAATGAAAACTGAAAAAGAAAACCACAACAAAACTATTCTGAGCAACCCCACTGTCTCTGATAAAACTAATCTGGGAGACTCATACCCAGTTTCAACTTCTTTACTCCATGAATGGCTCCACAGAATAGGACTTAAGAATGCCTTCAGATCAGTGCATGTTCCAAGATTTTTCCTGCAACCATGGACCAGTTTCTGAGAAATGTCCATTCCTGGCTGCCTGGATAAATTTACGGTAAAGCAAAAAGTCTGTTGTAGTGGTTTTGATTATGGTCTAGAACATGGCCCTTTGAACAACACTACCAAAAAGTACCAAAGTGCCAAGGAAGCAGTTTATGGACAGCACTAAGATCTTTAGGCTGAGATGACATTCCAAGAGAAGACAGCATAGAGAAGGGAGTACATGTTAATGTAATTGTGGTTGTTTACAATGCTGATGCAGCAGTTTGAAATATTCTGGTTTACTAATATTTTTTAAGAGTTTCTGGCTTTAGTCACAACTGTTTACAGTAATTAATGTTTCTAATAAGAGAATAATCAAAAATTTTAGCTGATTTGAAGCTACAGAATAAAATCTTTCACCCTGGTGAACTCAGTGGGGCCAGAGTGCAGTGGCTGTAAACTGGCACAGGTCCATGAAGCCTCACCCAGCTTTGCTGCAGTGGAACAATGAGCCGAATGATGCTTTCAGTTTGTTAACTGACTGGGGTAGATCGTGTATCCATCCAGGGAACATGATGTGCAGAAGTTGCAGCTTGGCTCTGGATGAATACCAGTGCTCTGTGAATCATAGCTGAATCCCATGTACTTGTGAGCCAAGTGGGCCTGGGAAAAGCCAGGTCAGTTTTGTTTAGTTCAGGTTTCCAAGGTGGTTTTGGAATGTGAAACTTTCTGCCTGTTTTGTACTCTACAGCCCTAAGGCCAGTGGTAAGCTGGGTGTATCCTGGTTCTTGATCAGCACTTTCAGTGGCTGTGTGCTGGACATATGAGACAAACAGTACTACCACAAGAGTTTCTCAAGCACATTCACTTTTACTATTTTTTTTTAAAGTGCTAGAAAAGTTACAGACCCCTTTCCTAGACTCTGCACACCCTGCTCCAATTCTGACCTCATTCTTCCTGTGAGTCTTTCCTTGGAGAGTGTCCTAGGCTTGGCGAGTTTGCTTCTCTTTTTTCTTCCTCCAGGTTGGTCTTCTGGCATGTGGTCTGGCTGCTCTCTTTTATCAGTTGGATTTCCTTATTGAATTTAACTTTATTTTGCTCAACTTTTTGCTGAACTTTCACACAACTGAATTTCAGCCACCAGATGGACCAATCCCAACAAATCACTGTCCTCAGAACTGGTCCTGTTTCTGAGTTATTCAAGGACTCATGTTGCTAATTCACTGTCAGGTGTCCCTCTCTCTTCTGTTCCTTCCTAGGGGAATAGAAAAAATTGTTATTACTAAAGTCGAGCAATTGCCACAGAAAATGGAGTTCACAATGAAAGCAGGCATGTACAATTTTGTGCAGAGTTGCTGCACTCCACCACATGCTCTATTTAATGGCAAATGAGTAACAGATATGTATGTATTTCATGTGCAGAATAGCAGAACCTCATTCTTTTAAACTTAGACATCTTTTCAAAGCATATGAGCTTAAGTGTAGAGACTATTGAAGTGGAACAACTAATTCATAGTCCCTAGCATAGCACAGAGCTGTCCCCACTGAATGAGGTTTTTCTCAAAAAAAAAAAAAATTCTTTCATGGAAAATGTAAATTTCCCCATATCATAAAATTTAATCACTTCAAGGAAAATATACTACTTCAGATTTATCCATACATATGAAGAATCAAAACTAACTTGTTATTGAAAATAAAGCAGGACAGTTTGGACTATGATGCATTAGCTGTTCCCTTATTAATTTATGATGTGATCTTGCTCTCTCCCTTTTAACTGACGCTGGTGGTTGTAGCATAGTACTTCATCTGGTAATGAACAAAATGTAATCTTACAGTATTCCACACTTCATTGAGAAATAGCAAAGCTCTAGTGAAATATTCATTCTATCACCTTCCATAATAGGTGAAGATATGTTTTGGCACAAGATGCCTCTAGTCACCAAATACCTGGCCCTTAGCCCAGAGAAGTAAAATTTCTGGCCCCACATCTTACACACTGTTGTCTGTGGCTTAATCATGAGAATAATTGCTTGAAACTGCTGCTGCTGCTGCCTGTGCCAAGGCAGCTTGGACCTACAAGACCAATCTTAATCATATGTGGGGATCACAAACAGTAGACCATTGGCAGAATCACTGAAAATATTCTCTTTTGCTTCAGTAGGCTTTGGATCTTGGGTTACCATGGTGAAGTCTCACAGCGCATCTCATTGCATCAGAGATGGGAGACCACACCAGGGGTTGATACTGAAGCACATGGTTGTTCAGCATCACCAGCAGCCTGGACAGCGGGTCCACCCTCAGCAAACCTGTGACAGCCCTCAGCCAAGGGGACTGATGGATGTGACCACTTGGCATAGCAACCTCACTAAAGTTGGCTGCACCAGCAAAGCCCCCATGAGGACCAGCAAAGAAAACCTGAACATCTAGAGGAATAACTCCCTGCTCGGCTGTAGTTTGGGAACTGACAGGCTCAATGGCAAGATCAAGGAGGTGGATGCCAGGTTGAACATGAGCCACCTCTGCATTCTCATTGCAAACAGAGCAAACTTCATACTGAGATACACGATGAGAATCTTGGTCTGCAGATCAAGGAAAGCTACTGTCTTTTTCTGCTGTGTGGCTAGAGCAGAGGTGGAACAAGTTACCCAGGGAGGTTGTGAAGTCTCTTCTAGGGGTTTTCAATGCAATATTAGACAAAGCTACAGCTGACCTTGTCTACTTGGTGATACTCCTGCTGTGGGTGGAAAGTTGGACCACAAACTTCAGAGATCTCTTCCAAACAACTTCTATGATTCTATGATTTTAACTATGATACCTATAATTGTAGGTGTCATAGCACTGGATAATAAAGCAGTGGATAATAAGACCGAACTAAAAACATATTAAATCCAGAAACAATCAGACCAAATACACAGCAGTATAGAGCTAAATAAATCTAACACTGAAAATTCATTCATACTGCAAACAAAAATACTCTCTGGTTGTTGATGAGAAATCTTGAGAAACCTAGTTAAAAGAAGATAAAACGCAAGGCAGAGGAAGAAGTTACATGAAACAAGAGGAAGGATTACAATAAATATGTTAATTAAGAATGTTAGTATCATTGCAGCAAACATTTCTCTCATAAACGTCCCCATGTTAGCTTGAACAACAGCCTTAGAAGTGAAAGCTGGAACACCTCCGTTTATTTTCATGCCTTTGTGTATAAAACTCAGCACGTTAATTTGGCATTTAATGCATATGTCTTCACATAAATCTGCATAATGGGATGCAAGATTTACTCCTTTTGAGATTTAATGTCTCAACCTCACATCTGTCTGAAATAGGCAGGAAACTGCACTGATAGAAAAGTTGCCTGTAGGGTATCTCACGTGGCAACATAAAAGAGTTAGAAAGCAAAGATTTCTTGCTGAAGCCAGCCTGGTATAACAATATGCACCTTCAGTCACGTAGATGAACATGAGCACTTTTGTCCTGGCTCACTGTGTTTAGGCATTGGTCTACAGAGTGAAAAGATGCATGGATAGCATGTTCAAAAATGCTCCATAGTCAGATCCTGAAAGAATCTGAGTGAAAATGCAAATGATGCAAATGAAATGTAAAGCAAGAAGTCCAAATTACTGCCTAGTCAGGTTTCCAAAAAGAGATAAGGAGATTAAGCCCTATTTTCCCATTCTGAATTGTACCTATGAAGTCAGAAACATCATTTTTGAAATGCACTAAGGCATCAGAATGGAGGCCTAGATCCATGAAAGGGCATAGACCTTGGAGAACCTAGCTCCAAGGCACTTCTTGCCCTGCTACAGTCAGAGTACTATTTTAAAGCTGCACAGATTTAATTTTATAGAAAAACATGAAATATTTATTGGGACAGAAAGAGCAGAAGTATGACAAGTGGTACAGAACTTTGTGGCTCTCAGGCATGATGACAGGGAGCTGTGCTAGTGTCTCGGTAGGAAAGGCTGAGGTCAGCCAGTGGGAGAATTTCCTATGCTCTGATGCACTGCAGTTACTGGAAAGCTTGTGAGTTATAAAGGATTAAGGATTTGCATTGCACCACTGAGTCAGATGCAGACTGCGTGAATGAGGTGGCTGTTCTGCTCTCGACAGCGTCACGTATTACAGAAGCAAGTCTGCTGTTATGCTGTGCTGGGTGGTGCTGACACCATGGGGATTTTTTTGTAGAGCCAGAGAAATTACAGTTCCTTTAGTTTGTTGATAAATCTTCCCATGTCTTAGCTGAGCGACCTGATTGCTGGGGTCAAGCAGAGGAGGTGTGTAGAACCTCCTTATCTCTCTGCATTTTGTTAGGCGCTGTCTGGCAGCATGCACCCAGAAAAGGCAGTGCTGTGCTGCTAGACATGGGGGAGAAGCTTGGACTATAAATTTTGACAAAATTCAGACATGAATTCAGTGCCTGGCTCCTCAACACTGTCAAGAATTAAGCAATTCTGGGTGTGACTGGAAAGAGATCGTTTAGTATCCGGGTAATTTCACTGAGAGAAGCCTCTGAAATTTTAGGTAATTCTAGAATTGAGGAGCTGCTGAGGAAGGGAAGCAGGAGGCTGAGGATTTGAATATTGCACTACTGTGTCTTAAATAATAGGACACAGAGATGTTCTTGTGAATACATCTCTTCAGAGACTTGAAAAGTCTAGGAAGCTCATGAGTTCTTCAGTTAGAAAATGTTCCTCTCCTGAGCCGAATGCGTCCCATCAAAAGACCACGAATCTGACACAACGAGGGGGCAGGGAGTGGAAGGTGGCTGGGGACACAATGGGAATAAGGCAGTAGTGGGGTTCCACAATGACCTGAGCCCAGGCAAGAAAGCAGAGCAACCAGGAGCAAGATGCGGGCAGATGAGGAAGAATGTGAGAAGCTTTTGTTTTAGCTGAACACAGCAGGGCAGCTCCTCAGAGAGAGAGCAGAGAGCTGCAGACCGCTGCCCTGCTTTTAAGCAACTGGTTCAGCAATGGGATTACCTTCAGCAGTTAGTTTTTCACAAGCTTGTCTTCCTTGCAGCTGTTCAAGATAGGAAGGTGGCATAGCTGAGGCTCTGAATCCATCAGTTTGTGTTCTTTGTGGGTTCTGAACTTAAAACAAAGAATACTTGGCTATGTTTTGTAAATGCTGAATAATTTGGACACATATGGCTATATCTTTTTTTTTCCTAAATGAATGTTTTCAAATGTGCTTTTTCTGGCAGCTTTTCTACATGCTGAACAATTGTGCACAAATGATAGTCTTTTACTAAAAACTGAATTGGTATTCCAGCCAGCATTATAACCAGAGTACTTTCCCCAATTAAACTTATATATTTTCCCTGTCAACTTGCTGTACGTGATTCTGTTATTTTTTAAAAAAGGAAGTTTTATTAAAGTTCATTTGTTCACCACAAATCATCTAAAACTGCCAACCTTAAATAGGTGGTAACTGAGAAATATCACCAAAACAAATTACATCACCTCCTCTGAGTTGTTAACCGAGCTTTGAAATTCTTCCTTTCTCCAAGTGGGGTTCAAGAAAAGTGCATGCCAGTCCACATTCATTGTAAAGCAAACTTTGTGTGCTGGATATTCCCTGCCCCAATCCTGTATGGATACAATTTGTGTGCAGATCTGCATGGAACAAAAATTTCAGCCTGTTCTAGATCCTTCATCACTGAAGGGAGTGATTCCTTGGTGAAACAGTAAAGAAAAGGTTGGTAGTCTGGGAAACGTCTCCAATCTTGCAGAATCTAAGTCAACAGATCACACCAGCTTCTCCAATTGACACTGAACCTGCAGTTCTCAGAAATTGTTTCTTTATCAATGGACTAAATCAGAGCTGCAATGTCAGAGAGACAAAGATTGAATTCATCAGTCATGAATAGAAGATGCCCCATAGTTTGTTCATGTCGTCTGTTTCTTAGAGAGAAAAATGGGCAAATACACAAATTTAAAGAGAATCTCTGGTGCTTTATGACAGGCATGGGTGATCTGTGGTGTTACAGGCATCGCTTTTCTGAGCTTCACAGTAGGAGAAATTCTGAGCCTACTTGACCACCAAATTAATGTGACAATATTTTACGTACTGTACTTACCTGCCTGTAATTTGGCACTGGATATCCACTGAACTGTGTTTATATGAAAATACTTTCAGGATAATACAATGCTCCATGTGCATAAACATCATCCTACCGAAACATTAGGCTATATGGGTTAAGTTATGATCTGTTACATACGACGAGAATGCAGCACTTTTTTTTTATTTCTTGAATTTAAAGTTCCTTACAATTTTTTGTTTACACTATTACTCCTGAGGAACAGTTACAATGAAATGATTAATAGAAAATTACATTCATAAGGACATAAGACTTGTTCATCATTTAACATAACTAAAAGTAGACAAAAATAATTAACTGAAAGAGAAAAGAAGAACAATTATATAAAATAATCAAATTAAGAACATCAAGTATAGCATAAAGGAATTAAATAATAGCTATTATGTAGCAATTTGAGCTGAAGGTCTGTTTTTTAGGTGATTTCTATGTCTCGGTAGTACTCATTCTCTCTGACTTCCTAGTCCTGCTTGTCTCAGGTTCTGTGGCAGGTCTTTCCGTTAATTTTCAGCTTTATGATTACACAAACACTTAAGGCAGTGGGTTAGGACTGTCAAACCCAAAAGGCTCAGAATGATCTTACAATTATAAGTGTCTACAAGCAGAGGGAAGGTCAAAGCAAAGTAACCCACATTTAGAAAAATACCACTGATGTTCAAACGTGGGATCATCAAATATTACTTGGCAAAAAAGTTGAAAAGGTATTGTTGATCATTTTCTGAAAGCGTAAGCAATTATAAAGGCAAATAGACTTCAAAAGATTTTAAGAATGGATGGCAAAAGAACTGAAATTGCTGTGCCATTCTGCAAGTCTATAATGGATCAGAATTTGGGATTCAGAGCATGATTGTAATTATTCTGTTTCCAGGAAAGACACAGATGTTGAAGAGGTACTAAGAAAAGCAGCAACAGACATACAGACATACAGACTGTTTTCCAAACTGGGAGAATTGAAATAGGGAACTAAGCTGAAATCTTCAGCTTAAAGAAGTGATAATGAAGTGGTTTTCATAGAAGTCTAAAAATCCTGAATTTTAGGGAGAAATTGAGTAAGGCAAAATATTCACTGCTTTTGTAGTACAGTAACTAATTCACTAACTTTCTGTTGAGGACTTAGTTGGTTTCTCATTGAAGTCACACAATATTTATTACATGAGAAAAAAAGAGAAAAACCTATACAACTAGTTAAAATGGTATAGAGTTGTACTTCTTCTCAATATCTGAGAAAAATTAGTCCAGGTAAATAAAAGGAAGATAACGCTAACAATTTTATACAAAGCACATAAGAAAAAACCTACAAACCAAACACTTAGGTGTGAAGGAGGTGTGTAAGTAAGACCTTCTGGGAGCTTGGAGATGCAGAACCAGGTTTAGAGCAGCTAGAGAAGGTCAAGTGAGTCTGGAAATTGATAGCACCAGACCTCACCGAGTGCAAACACACAGTGAAAAACAATGGTTACCAGAGGACTCCCTCTATCTGGCTGCTGGAAAGTGGGAAGTCAGCATCAGAGCAAGTGTTGATGATTCAACTGATGTAACTGAACAAACATAAGTAAAAAAATCCCAGAATTTGGTGGAGAAAAAAGCCTGAAAAGTTGAGATCAACACTGGAGACAACACCCTGGTAAAACAGTCTTACAAACCTGAGTAAAATCCTTCTTTTTGACTTCCTTAAGAGACCTAAAAGACAGATTTTTGTAGGAAGCTGATTTGTGGAGAGACAGAGATGCTGCAGAAGATACTCTGTGGATGTGACCAAGACTCAGAAGTCGAGAAAAACTTTTACATTTTGTTGTCAGCCTCTGAGGAGAATTCACTTTGTACCGAGAATTTGATGTTTTATTGTAACAAGTTGAACACCCCATGCAAATGTTTTAAATATAGTCTTTATTTTCACTGATAAAATTTGTTGTCCCAAGTTGTTTGATATCAGTAGGAATTTCCTTTTTATGAAAAGATAAGCATTAAACAAGCACTGTACACATCTAAGTGTCCATATCCACTTTCTTGGAGTGCACTTTTTGCTTTTTTGGAGTACTCTGAAGTCTCTTATCACCTGAGTGCCTGTGAGTTCCTTCATTTCCTTCTCGGGAGCTGACCTTGCAAGTCCTCCATCAAGATCAAGATCTCTGCCAGTGTTTACAGCCCTCTGTTATCAAGTAGGATGCCCTTCACTGAAGTGTTCCCAGGAAGGATGTCTCTGCCAGATGCATTCCTCGTGTTGCTCAGAAAACTGAAAAGCTCTCCTGTATACACAGAAACATACCCGCACGCCTCAATGTTAGGAGGGGGGGCCATAAATTCCACTCATGTCCCTTTTTGTTTTGGAGACCTGACTGATGCATATTGATGGTAAAAAGACTCACTGTAGCAAGGCGTTCAACCATACCTGCATGGTCTCTGGTGGCATTCTACCTGACTGCCTGTCCACTTGCTCTTGGAAGCCTGTCCTGTGATAGGGGAAAAAACCCTGAAGAACTGAGAAATAAAGCAGTCCCACCAACAGTGCAGCTAAGAGTTTCCATGCCCTGCCATGCTGTAGTAGTTTTACTAACAGCACTAGAGTAGAGGTGGTCCCCATCTCACATCCCTGAAGGGCCAGCTGACCAGGTTCTCTGTTCCATGGCTTCCACGTTGGAGCTCACATCTATCCATTGGACACAAAGGTAGAGTAAATCACCACATGGATATATCCTAAACCTGCTCATAGAAGCATCACGCTGCCTCACACAAGTTAGGTAATAGAATGAAAATTCACATTATGTCTGTTTTCATGCAGTTACTGCCCTCTGGCAGAGCACACCTTGGCAGGAACCTCTGCAACTCCACCATGTAGCTGTGAAGCTGCAACTGTAGACACTGCCCATGAGCAGGTACCTTTTTTTGCTCCTCAGGCTCATCTGCAGCCTCTACTCTGACAGCAGAAAGATGCTGGCTGGCATAGCCTGGAGTGCATGGGGATTGCAGGTGGGAATGCCGCACATCTGCCGCCCTCTGCAGAGGTGCCAGAGCTATTTTGGTCAGTGCCTTGTGGCCTTTTTAGTACTGCACTTTCAAAGTTATGCAGCATGGTTTTGTTTCTGCTCTGTTCACAACAGAAGGTATAGCTGGGTGTTCATAACTATCTAAATTCTCACCCAGAACATTTGCACTTAATTGCCTACTGGCAGATTTCTTTCCATTTGGCATCCATCCTGCTGTGCCACTTTGGGATGAACAACATAAAACAAAAGTTTATTATAGTTGGCACTGGGCAAGGGGGAAACCCACGATGTGAAAGATAGCAGGTCTAATTCTGTTAACTTTGATGAAGAAGAGCTTTTTGTTCCAATTGACTTATTTTTCTTAAAATAATTTAGTATAAACTGATGGGACAGACCTTATAGTCCTATTGTAAACAATGAAAACTCCATTCAAGCCAATCTCAGCTTGTGCTGCATTTAAATGAGCTCTTCAACCTGGAATTCAGGACAGAAGTTGTTTGCCTGAACACATGAATGTTGTATTATTTATCCAAGAAGATTTTCTTTAAATAAATACGAGATCTGAATTCAGAATGAACCACTTCTATGCTCACTGATACATGTCAGAGTCAAAATATTATTTCTTTTCAAGCTCTAAACTCTACTTGGTTTTGTGTGTTCACATGTGGTTTGTTGTTTTATAATCAAAGAACAATGATATCGTGTAATCTTTTCTGATTTGGACTATTATCAAGTCAAATCTCAATTTCCATCAGGCTCTTTTAGTGTCTGCATCAGGCAAAATCATCAAAAAGACTCTCTTAATCTCCTCTATTTGAATTTAAAAAAAAAATTAACTTCTATCTATTTAACTGATATTTTTAACTAATGGAAACCCTTGTTTGACAAGCATGATTTATCAGCCCTGTAAAGTTGCAAGTGCTTTGGAGGGGAAGCTGCTCTGAGCTTAAAGATGTACCCAAAAAGAGCACATAAGACTGGATGAAAATGAGGTTGACTGTCGCTTTTTCTTTTTATTTTTTCTCCTTTCTTTTGACAATACTCCTGGTAACAAGCATAGAGACCTGGAACTAGAGTGGACCTCTGAGTTGTGACATCCAGTTCACTGTATGCTGTACAAACACCATGAGACAAATGTGTCTTGTATCACAGGTGAAGGATGAAATTTGAAACAGCAATTTTGACCGACTACTGGTCTGGTTCTGGCTTGTCCCAGTGTAATTCAGTGATAATTTCATGGAGTCAGGTGGAGTTACTCCACTATGACACCACTTTAAGTGAGAAAAACAAATTCTGAAAGGGATTTCCCTTTCCTTCCTCCCTACAAACTTACGTGTTTTAACATGAGAACACCCCCTCTATCACAACCAGCGAGCACTCCAAATTGAAGCAAACCCCTCAGAGCCAGATATCACAAAACAAGACAGCTGTGAGTCCAGAAGGACACCTCCCTCGTGCTCCTACAACCTGCCTCTGGCTGAGGTGCTCCCTGCACTCAGCCACACTCAGTGGTTTTTGCGGTTATTTGAGCCAGCTGCTTTTTCACTGTGTTCCCTCCCAGGAACACACAAGCTGCCTAAACAAATGCTGTGTGGGGAGTCTGGTGAGCAGGGGGAAGCACTCCTGCTGTTCCTGGTACCTGTTGGAGAATACCCCAAGGTGATGGATATGACATCTAGTGACTGCCTTCCCTGTGTGTTCTCATCTTTGCTGATTACCATAATGTCTGTGTATAAATAGTAGCTCTCCCTTTTTATATCCTTCTCCTGCCTGATTCACTCGATGATGCAGTGTCAGTAACGTTTGACTCACTGCCATGGCGATGTTTCATAAACATTGGATTGTGACATCTGAATGAATCAGGCTGGAGGAGGAGGAAGGGCAAGCCCTGTGAGAGAGCTGCACCTGAGCCAGCCTTGGCCTCTGTCTGCAGATGAAGGAAATGAGCACAGGGATGTTGTGACATTCATAAGGAGGAAGAAAAGAGCAAACCCGTCAGGAATAATAGGAGAGCACTGTGTGTGGGGCAAGTCTGCTAGGAAAAACGTCTGTATCAGGGGTGTGAGTCAAAGACAGCATTGGGAAGTCTGCAAATGAACACTGAGAGAACACTCTGAACACGATTTTGATCTCTGTTATGGAGGAAAAATGAAATGGAAGCTACAACAGAACTGACAGCCAGGTTAAGCATAAGTAAAAGCTTATATCAAGACACAAAGAGAGAGAAACAGAGAAGTCAAAAAGAAAAGAAGAAAGTGAAAGTCTGACCTCCAGGCTGAAAGCATTTTTTGTTGTTTTGTTTTGAATGCTCTTCTGCTTTGAGTCAGATTACACTGATTTTCAGCCATCTAGTTGTAATTGGAAAACCTGGAACTGTGTCTGGATGCAGTGTGCATGGGAGGGCCTCTAAGTGTGACCACAAAACGTGGTGCAGCCCATGGAAAGAGCTGCTGGCTATAGGAAGATGGAGAACAAGGACTCAATTCCTGCTCCTTGCTGGATTTGGAACACTCTGAACAGCTCGTGCCTCTCCCTGGCTATACATCCCTGCCCATGGCTTTTTGTTCAAAACTACATATGGGTAGATGGGGAGACCTCACTTTTCATAAAGGGGATGAAAAAATGTGTGGTGCTAGTGTGCTGACATGCAATGGTTAGGATATTCAACTGTAATGAGGGAGACCTTTCTTTGGTGATGGCACACTGACCACTATTCCTCACCTCCTGTCAAGGCTGAGCTGAAGGGGAGTGCGTTTTCCCGCCAGTCTCGCGTTTCTTTGCTGGGTATGAGACAACTATCCCTAGAGTCTTTCCATATTTCAAGGATATTTGTATATTTTATGTGAAGAAACCTTTGAATAAATATATGATCAGACATTAAAGCAGGGATTTCCCCATTTTTCGGGGAGGGTTGCTATAAATACTACAATAGACTAAACTCTGTTATCTTTCTACCTGAGTAAATAAATTCTTTTTATATAAAACTGAGAGATTTCCAAGGAAGACTCACCCTGTCAGATATGCCCCAGAACAGTTTGAGTCCAATGATTAGGACTCTGTGGCAAACTGGGGGACAATGGTTCATTCACCACCTTTTAGGCAAAGAAGAGAAGTGACTTGGAGGAGGAATGCACTGGCTTCTGAGCTACATGTGAGAGCAGAGCTTGCTTGCTGCAACATTTCAAGGAAACTTAAAGATGTGGGGTGCAGGTACCTGGGCTATTTCCTGCCCTTGGTCACAGATGGAGAAAAAAATGTTCAGAATAGAGAGGAGTGAGAAAATAGTTCAGGTTGCACAGATTTAGTGATACCAGGTTCCTGTTCATTTTGTAATGAGCATGTGGAGACACAATCAGCCTTAGCACAAGCTTCCACACTTAGTTTTGCTCTTATTACATAGTATACAACAAAAAATAATATGAAGCAATCTCTGCACCATTGTTAATGACCTTTAAGAATGTGTGATAGCTGGGGAAGGATGCAGAAGGCTGGGGAAAAGCATCTACTTTTTTTAATATGGAACTTAAAAGCAAAAAGAAAAATTAAGAGGGAACCTATCAGTCTAACTTCATTTCTTGGAGAAAGAATTTCATAATCAAACAAGCTGAGAACACTTGAAAAAGCTGAAAGACTGATAAATATCAGATATGAATGTACAAATGCTCAAAGAAATTGCTATTATCCAGCATATCTTTGTCAATAAAGTTTCGTGTCAAAACAGTCACATTTTTATATGATATGAAGCAGACTTTGGGAACTGGGGAAAGCTGTAAGTGTCATATAAGCAGTAAGAGGGATCCGAAACTCTTTCAAACATCACTTTCATTAGTAAATAAGAGGATATGATTCTACGGAACTTGTATGAGGCACAAAACTGTTTGAAAAAATGCCTTCAAAGAGCTTTTATCAATGGTTGACTGTTAAAAAAGAAAAAAAGGAAGTTGATAGTGAATATTCAGGAGGTTTTTCCTGTATATCTGATTCTGTTCATATTTTTTGTTCCTATAGCAGTGATTAAATACAGTGTGTGGTTATTAATTTGTAAGTCATGTGGAGTCTAGAAGTACACTGGAGGACAGGGTTGAAATTCAAAATGATCTTGACAAGCTGCAGAAATAATCAAGAAAATGATAGGGTAAAATTCAAGGGAACAATAACGAGGTCTTTCACTTTGGCAGGGTTAAATTTATCCCATGAGGAAGGATAAACAGAACCAAGGTTATCAAGCTAAAGAAGAGAAGCTTGGGGACAAGGAGGGACAAGGAAAGACAAGTTGTAGAAGCTTGCTAACAAGGGAAAGGGACTAATTTATTCTTCATGACTGTGCAGGAGACAGGATGTAAATGGCTTAAAAGACAGTACACAAGGTTCTGGATACATATTAGGAAACATATTCTAATGGTAAGAAAAGTCTAATAGTATAGTCTTGTCTTGAGCAGATGACTTCTAGAAGATTTCCACCCTCTAAGATCCTATGTTAATTATGAAGCAGAGTTTTAGGCCTGCTTTTCTTCATTACTAAACCACTTTAAAACAGAGGACGCAAAGACTGTCTGAAAGTAAAGCTATTTCAGGCAATTTTTTATTCATTCTTTTGCTTCCTTCCATCATGAAAGGATATGTCCAGCTCTCTAGATAATGTCAAGTCTGCGAGTGCCTCCCAATAGCTAGAGAGGATGGGACTTTCTGACAATCTTAGTTTCAGTTAAGATCAAGATATAATCCTTGTCAAATTATCTGCATGCAGAGTTAATATACAGCCGTGCTACACAGTCACAGGAGTGCCTGGAACAACTGTCTGTGAAACTATATGGAAGGCTGAAAATCAAAGTATAGGTTGTGCCACCTTGTGAGATAATTTTGATATCTTGGTATCTTATAAAGTAACTTAGACATAAATTGTTGCCAGAAATATGGAAGTTCTGTTGTTCTGGGTCTTCTTTGATGGTTGTTAAACTTGCCATATGTACCCGTTTAACTCTTGTTGGGAATATGGATCTTATCTTACAGCAAAAGTGAGAAGTTCTGCTCTTTCTCCCCTCTGAACAGGAGAGCGGAATCCAGCTCTCTTTGTGTGATAGCTCCCTGTAAACAAGACATGGACTGTGGTCAAAACCCAAGATCTGAATTTCTCTGCTATTTATGTATGTATGAATATTGCAAATGGTCTCCTGACTTGTAAAAATAAAATATGAATATACGATCACTTGTCTACCACCCTAGTGATATTCACCATCAATAAATAATCTTTTATAAGGTATAGTTGGTCAAACCAGAAGTCCATGTGAGAACAACTCCCAAAATAAAATCTATTAGAGTAAACACAGCAGTCAGTGAGGAGATTGCCACGGATTAAAGAGGGCTTTCATTCAGACCCTCAGGATTTTCAAAAAAGAAGTCCTGTTTCATATATTCCATGTTTCATAATTGCATCTGTTTCCATAAGAAGAATATTGTTTAATGTAAATGAAGAAATAGTTTTTGAAAATATAATCTATGCATATTTACCTTAATGATTGCTTAGTTGTGGAGAAATTGTTGAACTGTCAATACAATTGCCATCTGCTTTCTCTTCTTAGATTTTTGCTGGGACAAACACAACAAGAGCATCATGGGGTTTTTCCCCTTAGAAGCTGGTGTTACACAGCCTGTAGGATACCATGCAGTACAGCCACTGTGCTGCAGCACAGTTGAAGAAATCATTGCCATACTATTGTAGGGTATGGGAAAGCATTTGACATTACGTGTTGCGCTCTAAAAGCAATCCCAAGCTATCCAACAAAATACTCACCTACTATTGCTGAGCTAGAAGAGTTTTTTCCCGGTGTTCCAATATGTAAGGTCTACTGAGTGTCAGGCTAGTTTCCTAAAAATAGGACAGTATTCCCCACAAGACATTGTTTTTTCAGTGTGATCCACGTAAACTGTCTCGGAAACTCACCACTTTAAGGCATTAGGTCTGTCCTTTGCTGACCAAAAGCTATGACTTAGTTTTTCTGAACATTGAGAGTCACTACAGCTAATGCTGTGAATTCCCATCAGTCTCTTGTAGTCACTTATGAAGACATGTATTAATTTTTTCCTTTAGTTTGAAGAAAACCTAAGCATCATGGCCACCCTATGCTCTCCTTTAACATGAGATTAAAGAATTCTATTATCACTGACATGGTCCTGACATGCATGAAGGTCCTTTTTTATTGGATTAAGGCTGATGTAGTCCATAGACATTTATATACTTGCTTATCTGCAGGGACTGCTGAGATTAATTTGTCATTACTAAGGTTATGAGGGCACAAAGAGCAAACAGACAAATAGGAAACACAGTCCTTAATGTGAAGTGCTTCACATTATAGTGTGTGTCACCATGGCAAAGGACAACAGAAGTAAGCACTCACAGGAATGGATGTAAGGAGAACAAACAAATGCTTTATCAGCCAGAGGTTTTTCTCCCTGAAAAATAGTTGTGGTCACTGCTTTTCTTGTTGCTAACTAAGAGATAAACTGATCTTCAGTGAGTTTTGGTGTACATATGTAGGCTGATGTTTGGTGCTATAGGTCTTGTGTACAGTGTTCCAGCTGGGGCTGGGACTCTGACGCAGACAAGTCAGTACATCCAGACATGGTTCAGCTCTTGAAAGGTCACCTCCTGTCTCTGTTCTGTGACATTATGCGTGGAAAGAGAACTATGCATCTTCCAGTCTCTCTGAATGTGATGAAGGCAGCAAAAAGTGATCCTCAAACATTGCATAACAGGAAAAAGCTCACTTCAAGTGCTTAAGACAGACCAGCAGAAGTCACGCGGGTTTTTTTAAAGACTTAAAGTACTCCTTCCTGGAAAAGCAGACATTGTTCGAGAACACTAAAAAAGATCTTGCTTTCACAGAATCACCAAGCTTGGAAGAGAACTTCAAGATCACCCGCTCCAACCATCCAGCCAGCACTACCACTGTAACCCCTAAACCGCTAAATCATATCACCCAGCACCAGACCCAGATGCCTCCTGAAAGCCTTTAAGGATGATGACTCTACCACCACCCTGGGCAGCCTATTCCAGTGACTGACCACCTTAACAGTGAAAAGAGTTCTAATATCTAATTTGAATCTCCCCTGTCTCAGCTTAAGGCCATTTCCTCTGGTCCTCTCACAGCAGGCGCAGCTGAAGAAACCAGTCCCCACTTCAATACAACCTCCTTAAAGGTCATTGTAGAGAGTAATGAGGTCCCTCCTGAGCCTCCTCTTCTCTAGACTAAACAAGCCCAGCTCCCTCAGCTGTTCCTCATAAGACATGTTTTCTAGACTGCTCACAAGCCTTGTTGCCCTTCTCTGGACACACTCCAGCCCTTCAATGTCCTTTTTGAACTGAGGGGCCCAAAACTGAATGCAGTACTCAAGGTGCAGCCTCACCAATGCCAAGTACAGGGGCACAATCACTTCCCTAGCCTTGCTGGCTATACTTTTCTTGGAGGGCAAGATACCATTGGCCTTCTTAGCCACCTGGGTACACTGCTGGCTCATATTCAGCCGGCTGTCAACCACCAGCCCCAAGTCCCTTTCTGCCAAACAGCTCTCAAGCCACTTCTCCCCAGCCTCTAGTGCTTCATGGGGTTGCTGCAACCCAAGTGCAGAACTTGGAACTTAACCTTGTTGGAGCTCATGCCATTGTCCTTACCCCACTGATCAAGTCAGTCCAGGTGTCTCTGTAAAGCCTTTCTACCCTCAAGCAGATCAACACTCCCGCCCAACCTGCTGTCAGCTGTAAATTTACTGAAGGTGCACTCAATCCCCACTTTGCTGTGGTGACCTAAGGATTCAAATGAAGGTTTGTAGAGAGAGCTAGATCTATCATCACCACACTGGATATAATTGGAAAAATATTTTTTCCTATATGCAGGCCCTTCTTCAGATCTAAAACACAAGCCAAGTAGAGCATATAAATCTACATTTGTCTGGTCATGCTGAAGGGTAATGTGAGCCTTACCAATTAGAGCTATGAGCTCAGCGTTGGTTTTAACTCATAAAAATTTTACCTTGAAGAAAAAAATTCTGCTTTCCTGTAGGAGGGCTGCATATATGCAGCTACTGCTTGAGATTGGAAGATTCAATTTTTGTATTCATTAAGAGAGATGGGGAAAAAAGCAACTTTTGAACAGGTAATTATTGTGAAGGCCATTGCACAGGATAGTATAAAGCAATTTGATTTGGAAGCATTTCACAAATATGGGGAAAGATTTGCTGTACCTTGTGGAGTGACTTTTGTAATAGTCTTTTGTGATAAATTTGTTAATATGATGCAAAATGATTCCAGTGCTTTGAGAAGGCCATCTGTCCTAGGGAAAAATGTGGAAGTTTGATCAGTTTTTGAGATCCCATCGGATTTCTTGTAAGGGAGATGAAGACCAGTCCAAGGAGCACAGCATCATGCTGTTTCTCATCACCCTCATGCCTCATACAAAATCCCATATCTCTGTCTTGCCAGTTGAACACCAGCATAATCAATAAATTCCTACCAGGTTTGTCATCCCTTTAGGGATTGTCCTTTCCCCAGCTGTAGGCTTGTGCCCTTGTTTGAGCACATCTGGGTTACAGCAACTGGATAATAACCAGGAATATTCAGTCTCACGATTATTTCTGGGTGCCAGCCAAAACTTCAAAAGATACAGGTATTTGGCCAGATTCTCACTTGCATTCATGTCCCTTTATTCTACTATTATTTCACTTCATGCCGTTGGGTAATGCAAATGGGAATCAGGCCCTTGGCCATTATAAATCTACAGAATTCATCAGAATGTGAAGACTGGTAACCGGAGGCTTGGCAATTAGTGTTGTGAGTCTGTAATCTGTTTCTTTGTTCATACATCACAGTCCATGATTCTTCAGATCCTGTCAAAACAACACCTCAGCGAAGCAATTCACTTGACACAAGTTTGTATTTGTGATCCAAAATCCATAAGGAAGCTGCTGAATTTCAATGTGACTCTTCTGCAGATACTCTTTAATCTCAATTTTTCTTTCTACTTCCAAAATATCTAAACCTGGAGTACATCCACAGAATGGATTGCATTTATATACATTGTGCCTAACTCCCTACTCCTCTCTCCTGTGACTTAACACCTGGCATGATTTAAAATTCTCTCTTTAATTACGCTAACCTTGTGAACATTCATGGTGGCATCTTTCCACTCTTTCTATAACACGATATCTGTCCTTTCAATACTTTCAAAGACACTACAGTCCATACAATAGTACCAAAAATCTGTTGGGAAAAGCAGTATTTTTCCAAGGCAGAGAAAAATACATCTTTGGGACATGATATCAAATCCAGAGGGATTAAAATACAGAATCACAGAATGGGTACAGTTGGAAAGGACCACAGTGGGTCACCATAGAATCATAGAATAGCTTGGGTTGAAAGGAACCCTAAAGTTCAAATCTCTCTGCTGGGGGCAGAGATACTTTCCACTAGACCAGCTTGTTCAAAGGCCCATCCAACCTGGCCTTGAACACTTCCAGGGATGGGATATGCACAACCTCTTTGGGCAACCTGTTCCAGTGAGTCATCACCTTCACAGTAAAGATTTTCTTCCTAATATCTAATTAAACCCAGTCTCTCTCAATTTAAACCCGTTCTCCCTTGTCCTATCACTACATGCCCTTGTAAAAAGTCTCTCTCCATCTTTGTCATAGGCTCTTTTCAGGTACTGGAAGGCTGCAATTAGAACCCAGAGCCTTCTCTTTTCCAGACTGAACAA
The DNA here is from genome assembly GCF_001715985.3 of Manacus vitellinus. Lineage (NCBI taxonomy): Eukaryota > Metazoa > Chordata > Aves > Passeriformes > Pipridae > Manacus > Manacus vitellinus. The sequence continues at coordinate 11,883,988 of NW_021939396.1, read as the reverse complement.
AACCAATTCTCTCAGACCTTCCTCATAGGAGAGGTGCTCTATCCCTCTGATCATCTTGGTGGCCCTCCTTTGGACTCACTCTAACAGGTCCATGCCCTCCCTCTTCTCGGGACCCCACAGCTGGACTCAGCCCTCCCAGTGGGGTCTGACCAAAGCAGAGTAGAGGGATAGAATCCTCTCCCTTACCCTGCTGCCCACGCTGCTTTTGATGCAGCCCAGAACATCTTCAGCTTTCTGGGCTGCAAGTGCACATTGCTAGCTCATGCTGAGCCTCTCATTCACCAGTACTCCCGAGTCCTTCTCAGCAGGGCTGCTCTCCATCTGTTCATCCCCCAGCCTGTATTGATAACAGATGGTGCCCTGACCCAGGTGTCCTTAAATTAATTTATTGCTATGGAAGACTTCCTTAAGTCTGTCAGCTCTGTTCTGCTCCCTTGTCCCTGAGGGCAGTCTCCCAGGGGATCCCACTGACTATGTTCTTGAAGAGTTGTTACGTTTGCTTTCCTAAAGTTCAGTGACCTAACTTTACTTCTTACCTGACTCCTATCCCTCAGGACTGCAAACTCCACCAATGCATGATCACTGCAGTCCTGCAGATGGAATAAGAAGGATTTGTCAATTGGCTCCTCTTAGTCAGGTAGCCTATAATAGACACTGACCACTAGGATCCCTTTGTTGCCTTGGTCTCTGATTCCTTCCAACAGGCCTCTGATCTGTTCATGGCTGTTCTTCAGAGACAACTCAACACTCAAGCCACCTCTTGATGTAGAGGACAACTCTTCCACCTTCCCTTCTTCTTCTGTCTTCTGAACAGCCTGTAGTCATCAACAGCCACACTCAAGTCATGGTCATGGTTCTTGAATGTCTCCAGTGATGGAAACTCCTCAACCTCTCTGGACAATCTGTTCCAGTGTGTGGTCAGTCGCACAGTAAAGTTCTTCCTCATATTCAGATGGAACTTCCTGTACATCAGTTTATGCCCAGAGGCTCTTGTCCTATTGCTTGGCACCACCAAGCAGAGCCTGCCTCCATCCTCTTGACACCCTCCCTTCAGATAGTTATTTACATTGATAAGGTCCCCTCTCAGTCATCTCTTTTTGAGGCTGAACAGGCCCAGCTCTCTCAGCTTTTCCTCATAAGAGAGATGCTCCTGTCCCTTAATAATCTTTGCAGCCCTCCACTGGACCCACTCCAGGAGCTCCATGTGTCTCTTGTACTGAGGAGCCCAGAACTGCACACAGCACTCCAGATATGCCTCACCAGGGCTGAGGAGAGAGGCAGGATCACCTCTCTCGACCTGCTGGCAGTGCTCTTCCTAATGCATCCCAGGATGCCATTGGCCTTCTTGGCCACAAGGGCACACTGCTGGCTCATGGACAGCATGTTGTTCACCAGGACCCCCAAGTCCTTCTCTACAAAGCTGCTTCCAACACAATTTAAATGAAATCTGTCTTGGCCTGTCAACCACATACCAGAAAAACAGCTGATGTCATAGTATTGTATTTCACTCCAGTATCACCTTGATTTTGTGCTTGTTCATATCTTACATGCTATTAAGTTATGCTGAAAAATAAAAGCCATATTCTTTCCTATCTTTGGCACCTCGTTAAGGTCGGCAAAGGAGATTGCTGCTTGCTTTCCTAGTGGTATTTGTGACCAAACACAATTCAGGGAAGCTGGCAGGCCCTTCCAGATGTTCTCATATGGTCTCTGACAGAGCCATGGGTGGTGTGCTGGTGCCTGCAGTGCTCTGACAGCTCACTTTGCCACTCTCTTTACCACTGAAATGAGCATAGGACTGTCAAAGAAAAGCAATATAAGGATGAGCTAAGACAATTTTATATTTATTGAAATCTTTTTACAATGAGGAGTACAGTCCTTGTCCTTTTCTATATCTTGGAAAGGGGCAGGAGATCTTCTAAAGAAGGGAGATTTTGGCCCTTCAGACTTGAGACCACAAGTACCCAGGAAAGCAGAGATCTGCAGGTTCCTCTGTGATGTGTCTGGTGCTGCAGTGTTTGGATCACCTGGGGTTTACTGGTGGTGCTTTTCCTTATGCAGCTGGCACTTCTGGAGTCATAAAACATGGATTCTTCCCTATCCAGATGGGAGGACTGCACAGAGGTGATCATGACCTGTACACTGTACTTTCTGGTGCTGAAATCCCCTAACTCATTTTAGGACCCTGTCCTGACCAGCTGAGAGCAATTTCACTTTGTGCCCATTTCTGCTGTGAGTATGGCATTCTTGTGCAGGTCAAAGCACAAGATGCTGTGGGATAATATACAATCTTCTTTATCTCCCTAACCACACGTTTCCTGCAATGTAGATCTCCCCACATCATTCAGAGTTTAGGTTTTGGAAGGTTTCATACCTGGTGCTGGGAAATATCTCTGATTACAAGCCAAACTGCTACAGCTCCTGAAGGCAGGCTTACGTGCTCCTAGGAGGCAGGAACACATTACATATAGCAGAGAGCAGTGGAAGAAATTCACTTCACAACATTCACAGTGTATGTGAATGGAGCCTTTGCTGGGCTTTGGGTAGAAACTCCGAGCCCAAGGTTAGCAGAGTTCAACATCATTAGGACCCTGAACTAAACCTCATTGGAATAAATGGTAATCTTTGCTGCATTTTGGCAGGGGGGGGGGTGTGTTTAAGCATTTGGATTACTCCTCTATGTTAACACTTATCCAAGAGCAACTTCCCATCCTCACAGAAGGAAGGTTTTCTTTTTTGCAGCTCCTCTTTGTTGCCAGATGAAAACAAATTGGATTTATGGCTCTCTCTAAAGGCCACAGAGAAGCCAAGTCATTTGAAAGGGAAAAGCAGAATAACTTGCACAAAGAAATGTTTTTAATTAAAAAAAGGTTTTGAAGTATTGCATACAGAATCATTAATTGTTGCCCTAGCAATTATGTGATATTATATCCATATGGAGGTTATTTGCTGTCATTCCAAGTCTATGGTAGGCTATTTGCTCTGGGCTCTTTCTTTTTGTTCCCCCTCTTTTTTTTTAGAAGGACTAAATTAAACTACCACAAGAAGAGGAATTTTTCTATTTCCTGTTAATTTTCTTCTTCCTCTTTTCTCTCCTTTTTTTTTCTCTTCTTAGGACAGAGAATTCTAATGATCAGGTTTGACCCCATACATTCTCCCACCTGCTGCCTTACAAAGCATCCTGCCAAAAAACCTGTTTTATAACTCAAAGTAGCAACTCATCTTGAATTAAGTCAGAGCAAAAGTTGTGGTGTCTCTGCCTTCCCTGATTTGGATTGTATTTTTCTAAGTATAGCACTTTTTGTCCCAGAGGATGTAGCAGAAGCTGACACTGCCCTAGGGAGACCAGGCTGCTCCAGACTGCAGCTGCAATGAAGTGCAAAATAGTGAGACATGGCAAAACCTTATTGATTCTTCCTCTCTGCCCAGAAGATGACACAGATGAATGTCACATCTTCAATAGTCCCTGCTTACCCCAGGAAAAAAATCCCCCAGGTAAGTTACAGACTCTTATGCTCTACACTGTATGCTCAGGGCTAACTGCAAGACAAAAAAAAAAGCAACTTTCAAAGGTGGGAATCCCAAAGACAGTATCATCTAATGGAAGAAATAGATGTTTGCTAGATTGACCTTTAAATTTTGAAGTATCCTCTAAACAATTCATATTTATTTTTACCCTACTGGTGTATTCACATAGTTATAAGGGAACACAGGATACTTGAGAAAAGCATCCAGTTGCATTAAAACATTTTTAAAATTGAAAATTGACTGAATGGCCCTAAAGCATTTTAGAAATCAGCTAACTGAATGCTTTTATAATTCTTCCTCCACCTGGCTCAATGCAAGTGGTACTGCTTTAATTTTTCACTGGGAACTTCTAATCCCTGTAAGACATATATGCCTGCACAGAATAGTCAAGGGACATAAACTGACTGAGGTCCCCAGCTACTTATTTGGGTTTGTGCCTGCCTAAGGGGCTCAGTAACTCCCAAGGCTTCTGTATAGTCTGAGAGTGAAGACACCTAATGTGTTCCTGGCAGTGCCCCTTCAATGGTAGCAACCTTGTGAGACCATTTCCCCTTTTGATCCGTCACAGGGCAAGTACTACACAGAAGGAAGATTTTTTTTGTTAGAAGTAAAACTGAGTTTTATGCAATTCAAAACTTCCTGCACTTCTGCACCAAAGCTCTCTGGGTTCTAATTTAATGGGAAATTTGTCATCACTTTTATTCATCGGCCAGGTTAAAAATTTATCTTAAGTGTAATGGCGATTCCTTTTCCCAACAAACTTTTTTGCATCAAAGAGTTGAGCCATTGTTAAGTTGTCATGGTTTGAAAATTGCCCCCCCCAGGAGTTGGGGGGCCTAGAGGTGATTGGGTGCCAGGACAGTCTTCCCTAGAGGGTCCATCACTGCTCGTTTTGTTCGCTCCTGTGAAAAATCATATATACACAACCAGTGGAAGTTGTTGGCAATCAGTCTGTCTGTCTGGCTGCTGTTGTGTTTGTTGCTGTGTGGGTGTAGAAGGCCCAGGGGGTGGCAGGGCCCCCTTTCTTCCCTTCCGGGGAAGGGGGCCCTGCGGCCCCCAGCTCTGCCTAAGCCAGGGTTGGAGACAGCATTGGAGTGAGTGTGTGTTGTGAAGGAAGGGATTCACAACACCTGAAGGTAAGAGGGAGAGAGGAGCCAGGCCCTTTTCCCCCCCCTTTGCAGTTAGACTGCGGAGGGGGCTTCTCCTTTCCCTTTCACTGTAAAGTGGAGGCTCGGCTCGGCATTGGAGCCGAGCCAAAGTGGACGGGTGGAATGCAGCCCGGTGCCAGGGAGATAACCCCAGGCAAAATTGCAGACGGACCAGAGAAAGGCATGGAGGATGTCCTTGCAGTGATTAAAATGGAGGACAGCCGAAAACTCAGAGAAGGAATGAAGATTCCAAGACGTGTGTGTGTGATAAGCTGACTGAACTACAGCAGCACGGAACAGAGGTATGAGAGAGAGAATGACACAGCAGAGATGGCACGGAACCAAGGAGAAAGGACTCAGAGCTATCTTCTTGGACTTTGTGAAGAAGAAAAGACTTCAGCAAACAGCTGGAGGTTGGTGGAGGGAGTGAACCCTTTTCCCTGAACACTCCCACGAGAGAAAGACTGCTTTACTTATCAGCCTGAAGAGCTTTTCCTGGACTAAAATTAAAGGGAGCAGCTTAAAGGGACTGATAGAAGTGTGTAATATTATGTATATAGTTGCTGTTAGCTTGTACAGTATTTATTTGTACAGTAATAAATGTATATATACTTCCCCTTTTCCCCTATAGAAACCTCTTGCCTGAAAGTTTCTCTTCGACGTTGAGGTAAAATTGTGGGAAGGGGTGGGGGAAGCCTGGAAATTGGATTTTGGATTTTTGTGGTGGTCTCAAACCACCACATAAGGTCAAGTTGAGTGTAAAGCACTCATCACAAAAAGCACCACCAGAACCTAAACCAGAGTCTTTTCAGCACTGGTCACTAGTGGAAATCATTCTGAGTACCATATACAAATTGCTCCAAGCTGTCCGAAACATAGTGCTTATCTGAAAGAAGATGGGAAGGGATACTTACGTTTCATATGGATTTGTCAAACAGCTCCAAAAGAACTAAGATTCGTTCAATAGCAGGATTTAGAGAAAAAAATAAGCAAGGAGTATTAAACATCTTGGGGTTTTTTAACACAGCTCTCCTTTATTGTATTCTGCCAAGCAAGCTGCATAAATTAGGTCTGAACAAAACCATAGTATGTCTTTAGATAAAAATCTGTGCTCAGAAAATGATTGGCAACAGTTTGCTTTCAATATGCACTCAGTGTGGCTCCGAACTTTTGTCTGTTGTGAATCTGGGACTATTCAGCATTTTCATAGACTATTGTACTCTCTTTGGAAGTCATCTACTGAATTTGCAATTAGTTAATAATGACATCCACATTGTTGCACAGACAGCTGTTAACCAGCACACAGCTGCACTGCTGTTTTGCTGGGTGGAAGGGTCTATCCCCGAAAGTGCTGGCAGGAGCTCAGAGGAGTCCCTGAGGTGCAAACTCTCTCTGGGAGAGTGTGGCAGTAACAAACTTCATGCAAATGGTTTACAAACTCACTGATCCTGGAACGTTTTCAATCCTGCTCGTTTACTGTTCCCATTTTATTTTTCTCTTTCAAAGATGTTTTATGCTGTTGGGAGGAATGACAACGATTGCCCAGAACTCCAAGGCCTTTCAAATTTGCATTCAGGAAACTTTTTCCCTTTTAAAGACACCCTCCTTTGGCCCTTTGCTCCCATCGTGTATTATTCTCTTACCTCAGAAAATCAGCTTTCTTCCACTTTGCCACTCTTTGTCTTATATTAGATAGTTATTTGGCTTGGGTTTGTTTGATTTTTTTTAACCTTTTGCTATTAATAATTGCTTTTTGTTCAGGTCTCTGAAATAGGTAACAAAAATCTTCTCCCTGTGGACTTTTCATGCTGGCATAAGGCAGAAAAATCCAGGGAGTACCAGTCTGGCTTATAAGAGGTGCAGTTTTGTTCTAAATTTCTTCATTATTTGATAGCAGAATTTTCAGGGGCAGACTAGACTCTTGAAATGATTTAGGCGTTGCAATTCAATAGCATTTAATTTTAGGTACCTCATTACATTTAAGGTGACTAATACACAGTAAATGCAGTTTCAAGGATTTCTACATATGCATGGGAAAATTTCCAAGACCAAAGCTGAGTACAGAAGCCTAATTGATTTTGGAAGGATATCGTTGTAGTGGCTAACATGGAACATATTCACCTGATTGATAGAATTCAACCTTGCTCTCCACTGCCTTCTCAATGCTGGGACCTTCGCTTACAGGCAATACAATATGAGCAGCCAAGTCCTGCCATAAACTATCAGCTCAAATTAAGTGCCATAATCCCATCTTCCAAGGAGCAAATCATCGATATCCCTTCACACATGGAAGTAGACTACCTGACTCTACTAAGGTAATTTCTATTTCTGTAAGCATGCAGACAACTGGGAAGTGGATCAGGTTTCTTAAATAAGTATTAGATGCAGAAATATCTCCTTCCCCCTTTTGTCCAACCTCCTGGTTTTAGGAAACTTTCTCCTATCTTTCTGAAATAATCCCTAAATATCAAATAATTCTGGCAAAGTTTTTTCAACCTTGTGAGAAATGCTTAGCTATTTTGGGAACCAGAAAGTGAGATTTTGTGATTTTGTATTTTTCCTAATAAATTCTGCTAATTTTTTTTCCTGAATAGTCACCAGGAAGGGGCTAAAGGCCTTGTTCATACACAAACCTTACAGTATTATACCAAGTGGGTCACTGGAGCAGGGACTAAACTGATTACACAGCACCTGGTAAGTGGATCAAACGTAACACTACAGTACAGCTTACTTACTCCCAGCTGAATATTTATTTAGACCCCAGCATATGACCATTCAAGTGGAATGGCCTGGGCACAGGAAAGTCCTACATTGAGTTCCTGCAGCCATTCATATTGTGGCATGTCAATTTATTTTTTTTTCTTTTTTCTGGCCAGGGCATATTTTTTTGCTTTCCTGACTTCCATATTCTGGATGAGGGCCTGAACTGCTGAGCAAGGAATGTTGGAGGCAGATTGAATGCAAGGATCACGGACCTGATTTGGCTCCTCTCTGAGGCTGGTGAAAGAATTATTCTTCTTCTGATGTTATTTGGACTTACATGTGATATAATTACCGAGGAAGTTGTAGGTGTCAAAAAAGCACAGCCTCACACATTTCCAATAAGTTAGCAAGTGCTGAGAGATATAGACCTCAACAAGGCTATGCTGGGATGTCTTAAATATCAGTGACCTCCAGGGTCAGACAGCCACCTATGAGTCTTTCATGTGTAATCTATACTCTACATTAAATAAATAAAACTATTAAAAAAATTAAAATATCTGACTCTGACATATTAACACCTTTTCCTCTTATTTCTCCCAAATTGATTCCTTGAGCTATATCGAAATTATGGGAAATGAGACTTTTGGCATATGTAAATGGAAGATAAATAGGGAAAGAAGGTTGAAAACTGCAAAATTTGTGATAATGGGGGTGTTAGTGGCCATTATGTACTTCAGGGAGATCAGTTCTTTGGTCCTATTACAAGCAGACAGGCAAAAGGGTGCTAAATGTTCATTCAAGAACTCTGCTGGCTGGCATGGGAGAGGAAGGAGGTGGAAAAAGCCTTTTTGCATCATTAGTTTCTATGATGACAAATATTTTACAGTAAAACTTCACTTAACAAAGCCAACCATTCTAAGTGATACAATCTCAAAGGTATGATGTCAGTATCCTCTTCTTGACTAATTTATGTTAGAGTTCTGTTATAGAAAGCTGGCAATTTTTGCATATTGTTTGAAAATTCTCTTACTTTATAAAGTACATATAATTTATTTGGTGAACAAATTATGTGTTAACATAGTTGTGTGACATTTTCTGTCGCCTTTTTTAAAACCACTGAAAAGAATGTGTATTTAAAATTCTTCAATTAAAAAAAAATGAGAGCACAGATAAAAAACAACATGGAAAACTTAATGAAAGATTTTTTAATAATTTTTGTAAGTTTTTCTAATAACTAACAGGGTAGGAAAATACTTGAGACAGATTGTTTTCCTTCTGCGCCTGACTCCTCCTGCAGTTCAAATCTCTCATAATGTCTCTGGAGCTCACCCATACGAGAAGCAACTGCAGTTTAACTGTGCAAATTCTTCAGTCTCTCTGGCTAGGAAGTGGGATTTGGTTAACTGCTAGGGGAAAAGGAAAGAGAAAATTCACCGTTTTACCTACTGTTATTAAAAGGTAACATGGGGAAATATAGCACAATAGCTTAACTCATGAAAACAAGAGAAAGTGTATCAAATTTCATAATTAATTGCTTTCTGTACTGAGTATGGACAGTACACTCCAACAGTTTTTTAAATGTTCAATATACAGAGTATTTATGGGCAAGTACGAGCAGGCTATGCCTTGATTAAGACACTTAGGAATGCAGTAGATGGCAATGAAAGCCTAATTCACAAATTCTATGGTTTCACAGCTTGCCTTGCAAGTAAATAAAGTAAGAGGCACTCAAAATGCTTGACCAGAAAGGCTTTCTTATTTGGGAAAGACAGTTCTATAATTCTTTTAAGGAACCTACTTGAAAGATATTGAAATGCTGAAAGATCCCCCTAAAGTGTATCAGTTTGATGGACTGACCAATGAACAGTGAGCTCATGTGTAACGACTATTCCAACGATAAGTTTTGTGGAAGAGTCCCGAAACAGACAGATGAAGACTGTGGGAATTGGTCCACTGTTTAGAAGCTATGGAAGCAAAGAAGGAAGTTGGACATTTTATGTGCTTGGTGTCCTTTCTAGGGACACAAGGGTCCTATATTTTTCTTGAATCCGCATGAAATGTATTGTCAATTCCACTATTTTTATCATGAATACAAAAGCTTTCAAATTGTTGTATTTATTTCTATACCTACAGCTTTAGTAAAACCTATCTATAATCAACAGCTAGAAATATACCTAAAAATTCATAAACCCTGTAAGTTTTCTGTTTTATAAATACTGTGTTAGTGACTCACAGAATTTGCTAATTTTGTATCCTCATGTCTTTTAGATGTGTTTCTCTGTACTTTCTAGCTTCTTGATCTTGCTTCCATTTCTGTACCCATTTCAAGATTCAGCTTGTCACAGGAAGGAGGCTCCATCTCTACCCCTTAACAGAATGGGACAACACTATTCCTGAGTAGTTCCAAAGCTCCCTGAGGAAAAGGCTAATACCGATTTGGGTTGTTTCAGCCAGTTAATTGCCATGGTGTGGTTCTTCCACTGTGCAACCTGGAACACTGTGGGTGTCTGCACTTTGCTGGTGCTGTTGGATCATTGGAAACCAAATTATTAACAAGCCTGTTACAATGTCCCAGAGTTGGACCCTGTAAACATCTGAAAATGTTATTGAAGTTTGTGCCTGCCTTTGGTGGTTTGTAAAGGGTTCTAGGTTAATACCAGATACCAGCAGCATACATTCTTGTATCTTGAAACCAGCTTTTCAAAGGGGGAAGGGGCACTAGTTACTTAACTGCTTGATAAAAAAACAGGTGATTGAAACGTTTGCTCAAGAAGTGAAAGGAGAGATGGGAAAGGGGAAATCAACAGGCTGACAGTTTCCTAATAAACCCTTGCACAAATATATATATATATATATGGCAAAAGATGCATTACAAAATAGTAGCTGACTGGATACACCATAATGAGGGCTCAGGGGGAGGGGCTGCATTTATAAGAGAAACTGGGATTAGACGAGATAGTTAAATGCTAGCAAGAGACTGTTAATCTTTTCCCATTAATGTCAGTAATTCCCCAGGTGAAGGACATAAACACAACTCATCCCAAATTGGAGGGAGAATAGAAGGCCATTATGGGACCAAATTGACTAAATCATGACCACTTTGTTCACCCCAATTATAAAGCAGAAGTATACAAAACCTAGAAAGTCTGTCAGGCAAAAATTACAAAATAAAAAAATAAAAGGGAAGGGAGGTATAAAACCAGAAAGGCACAAAACTGAGATGTAACTAGCAAAGGGCATAAGGAATCATTCTGTCTGTCCATTGGGAGCAGAACAAAGACAAAGCAAAGGGTAATTCTGCTACCTTATAGAGGGAGGTATAGATATGGTGACCACTGAGAGGTCAGCTGAAAGGGAGAACAGCAAATAGTAGCAAATGTTGGATCCTATAGCAAAGCAGGGGGAAGAGAAAAAATTCTAGGCCTGGATATGATTGGAAATTGTATCATAAGTTAAGAAAATATCATGGTTAAGAAAATCCAGAAAATATCCTTGATTTTTTGGACGTGTTGATGGCTTACAATTGCCTGTCATGTCGAACGAAACTTGTTTAGTAAACTGGAGAATCCCCATTGTACAACCAGTGTCTACCAGCGTACCAGAGAGAGAGTTGGTGAAGGAGCTAATGTTAGGACTTTTTACTCTAAATATTTTGGTCTTTATTGTTCTCCAGTTCTCTAGGATTTTGATTTTTTTTCCCAAAAAAATTTCTCAGCAACTCTTTTTTTGAATCTTGAATGGATAATGTTGGGTTGAAAAGGTTACCCAGATGATGTAATGGAGCAATAATTCCTTTATGTATTTTCATGCACATAAAAATATAACGTAGAATATGAATACAGAAAGATCACAGTTATGTTGGCCAAATTATCCTACTATTATGGCCTCCTTTACAAAGCTTCCTGCCAGTTCACTCTCATCTGGGAGCCTGCAAACATGGTAGATGCAAGACTGAAATACTGCACGGGTCAGTAAACCTGGCCCTTTACTCCAACATGTTCCATATTTCTGCAAGGATACAGTATGAGGACCTCTGCAACCTTGTCTAGCTTTTCTGTCTTTTAGACAGAAAACACAAACACAGGAAATCTATGACCTTGTGTTTAGGCTTTCCAGGTGTACTCTTTTATGAAAAGGCCATCTTTTCAGTGAATCCAGAGCTAGTTATTTCTCAAGTAAATGAAGGGTAACTCTGGCTTTATTGAAAGACAAGGCAATTTTTGTTTTGACAGCTATGGAATCAGGATAAAATAGTTCCTTCTCTTTTATAATTGAAATGCCCTTTTAATTATGGTTTCTACAGAGGTAAAAAACTTTTTTATTAAATTTGGTGGGATTATTCATTTTACATTACTCTAGTGTAGCCCAGGGATTTCAGTCAGAATGTGAAAGATGGCTTCTGTCCCAAAGGCTTTTCAGTCAAAAATGACAGAAACATGCAAGTGGGAAAATAAAAGTGTGCAGGGGAAAAAAAGTCATTCACAAGCGAAAGAACCAGAGCAGAGATGGGTGAACATCTACCTGACTGTATCTATATAATTAATAATTATTATTATAGTAATTATTTTTTAATTAATTCTTTAATTGCATTTAGCATTGTTAATATTCTTATTTCATTTTGCCTAATTGATTGCTAGAATGAGATTTATTATATTTGCCTGTTTAATTCCAGAAATCCTAATTCGCCCTTCGATTTAATCAGTCCCACCTTGCCATTTCTGTTTCATATGTTTTGCTCCTTTCTGTTTTGTATCTTTTGTCCCTTACCTACTGCCAAAGGGGATTTTTCATGACTAGCTATGAAGAATTTCCATTATCCCAACTTCCCTATTATCAAAAAGACACCCGCAACCCAGCGCAACTTGCACTAAAATAGAATAGGGAAAGTATTCACAAGCTGAAATAGAAAAGATGTTGCTGCAAATGTCTTGAGAAGAGACAAAGTAAATGAAGAGAAATCTATGTACCCTACACACCCTAACACTTCAGAGTCCCTTAGTAGTCTCTTTGCAGCTGAAATGCTATGAAGATGTTATTTTGCTTCCTAGTTATGGAGCTACTTCTTAACTAACTCTTTCATCTTTGCTTTCTTGGAAGATGACGCCACCTTGGATCCCATGTTTTCATGTTTTGGGATCTCTTCAAATTCAGTTTCTTTCCTCCTTATTCATAATTTCTTTATTACCAATTTAGTCAGTATGCCCAGTACTATGTCGATTTGTTGTGAGGTCAACCTCTCTGTTAAGCGAGGCAATTTGAAAATCACAAGATAGTATTTTTTTCAGATAGACCTAACTGTAGATTGGATATAAAAGCAGAACCTGCTAATCATGCTTTGTGAAATGACATAATTGTGATGACAGCATGCAGAACTTTACTTGTTTCAGACCCGCCTCCATGATAAGAAGACCAGTTTAAATCAATGATAATTTTGGCGTAATTGTGCTTTAGCCCTCTGATTTGCTCTCTGTCTTATTTCTTCAACTACTACTTTTGATGGCAGGACCTCCTCAAAGAGTCTGTCCCCCTCCCTCTTCTATGCACTGTTCCACAAATAAGTGTTCATTGACCTGAGACACATGATTTCCTCTGTGCCTGGCCTGGCTTTATAAGCTGCCTTCAGGATCACATCTATTTGGAAGTCCCTTAAGCAGATGGGAAAATATATCAAAGATAAAATGATAGGTAATGGAGCTGTGTAGCTAAAATCCCTCTCCTGACAAGATCCAGAAACATTAATATGTGTCATGGGGAGTTTTCCCAAATTATTTGCACAATCATTGTAAGAAAAGAGAAGATGCAGGTAGCTAACTGTAATCTTCATAATTCACCCCAGTACCCATTCTCATTACTCCAGTCTGTTGAATAATGCTTAATGTCTGTGGCTTTTTCAGGCTTTATCAAGCAGATATAACCCAAATGTCCCATCTGTCAGTGGAGTGCATTATGTTAAACAATTAATTAAAAAATAATCATATTCCTGGGCAAAGGAGACAGTCTTCTCTTTGGACAGGCACAGCTTCAAGAGAGGGGATGGGTTATTTTTTAACTGATTTATTTATTTGTTTTACTTTAACAGTAGAAGAATAAGCACCAGAAACAAAAACAACAAAAAAGTTAACAGCGGCTTTTCCCAAAATTCTGTTTAAGTGTGGAGTTTTTACAGCTTTTTTCATTGAAAGAAGAAAAATCAGGAAAAAGGGAAAAGTGATCTTAGGTCATGATTAAAGGTTGTGTTCTTGGTACTTCTCCAAGACTGCTTGGTCCTGGCTCAGATAGAGAGATTGATGCTCTCAAAGCTACAATACAGAGTCGTGGTCCTGTGGTTGCACATTCATGATTTATAGTGTCTCTTGACTCTTGTGAAATTGCCTCTGGGAAATTAGCTGGGGATAAGAAAGAAACTCAAGTGACCACTGTTGTTTTCATCCCTTTTTTTAAACGAGTCTTTATGGTGGTTTTTTTTCAGGAAACCATTTGAAAGGGTATATTTGGTTTGGGAGCACTGAAGTGGAGTGCAATTATCACTGGTATGTTCCATAGCACAGTGCAGTTCGCTGCTTCACTTTGTGTCAAGGCTGGCTGATTGCATGGGTTTTCAGAAAAAAAAAAAAAATTATATTAAAGCTAGCAAAACTTTAATAAAGCTCTATTAAGTAGAACTTCATATTACTTACCCATACCAACACCTGTTCCTCAAGTTTGAGGAGTAACTTCAAGGGGTGTTCCCATTCAAAAGAAGGATCTTCACACACCTTAGGGTGGTATGCTAAAAGTCTTCCCTGTGCAAAAGTGGGACTGGCCTCTTAGAGTATAAAGTGACTGTCAGTCATATGCATTTCTTAGATTATGTGTTATCACATTTAATCAGCAAAATATGCTTTGTGCTAAAAGAGGTGTAAGCAACACTTTAGTTTCTTCTGCTCAACACTCCTGACTCTCAGCTCCATATCAGGGCCTGCACATCCTTGCTGCTCCCAGCCCCAGTCAGGGAGCGTGTCTTGCATGTCCTCGTGGTGGGGTCTGATAGTCTGGTCAAACTGGTCTCAGCATTTTTCAACACTAAGAACAGCAGACCCTCCTTGCACTGATCAGCAGATCCTATTTGCTCAGGCTATCACTAATAAAATTCTAAGACAAATTTCAAGCTGCTGTATCCCCCACGCAGGGACAGTGTTCTGTTACAATTACCTAACTGCCTATGCAATTTTGGAGGCAAAATTTTAGGTGTTTCTTGCTTTTTGAATTACCTAGAACGTAAGTGAGGCCTTTGTGCACTATGGTCCTGGGTGTTGTAACCCAAATCCTCTTTACAACACACTTCATGTTCTCTGGGAGGTAGATTTTCCTTTGGCTGTGATAATAACCCAAGGTACCCCGTGACACCTTAGCATGATGCAACCGTTCGGTCCGTGTGTTCATTATTTACTTGCCTGCTCCATTTTTCAGACAAAAAAAAAATTTAATATGGTAGGAGCAAGGAATTTAATGTGTTTAGTTCAAAGTGTTGAGAGGAAAGAATTTTAGCTGTTATGGCTAACCATAATTATGACTAGTACTAAACTGTGTGTAATGAACTGGCCCTTGACTAATCTCTTCGGAAGGAAAAAGCTAATAATGTGTTCAAGCTACTGTATGTACATTCATTTCTATTACACTTTATTCTTCCATTATTTGGGTATTGGTTAGTTGACAAAAGTACATTTTTCAGAAAGTGCACAAATTTTAACATTTCCTTATGTATTATATTTATGAGTTTAACCACACACATTACACACTTTTGAGATAGTTTTTTAATATAACAGGGCAGCAGTAAGGGCCCAAATTACCTGAGCCAAATTAAAGTTAACAACATGGCTCCAAATCCACCAAAGGTGCTCAGGGGAGCCACACATTATCAAGTGAGAAAGTGCACTGCAGCAGTTCTACCATCAGCCATTTGCAGTGTTCCCAATGATCTCTATTGCAAAGTATTTAACCTTTGGAAAGAACAGTGATAATAAGAAGGAAGAGAGTCCCTAAACTGGAAACATGCTTTTAAGTCCATACATCTATGTTCTTTATTGTACATCATTGTTATTTATTAGACCTATAACCAATGACACAGATATATCTTACCATGGTACATGACAAAAGTTGACTTTTTTTAAGACATAACATTAAAAAAACATTACTCTAAGTATCAGTTGCTTCCTAAAGATGCATAATCATAATAGGGAATCTGTAGTGGGAATTACTGATGCCTTTCAGGGTCATCTGTTTCATGGAGAGAAACAATATGGCAAGTTATATTAGGCTGTCTGCTCCTAAGAGCATAAGCTAAGCATAAAATCCTAGAAAACCAGAAATAAGAATAGAATTATTTATAAACAGCAGAAAACCATTATTTGGAAACTGGCAAATACTACATATTTGTTTGTATGTGTTGCAAAATAATGGGACAAAAATTCCCGACTTTAAACTTTTCTTCAGCCTGGGTATGTATAAATAGCTAATAAGGATCTTCTGCTTGATGGAGAAAACTACGTTTTGAATGTCGAAAGATGTCCAAGTTTGTAAGATTGGTTTAAAATAGCCTTATTTTTTAACTGATTTATTTATTTGTTTTACTTTAATAGTAGAAGAATAAGCACCAGAAACAAAAACAACAAAAAAGTTAACAGCGGCTTTTCCCAAAATTCTGTTTAAGTGTGGAGTTTTTACAGCTTTTTTCATTGAAAGAAGAAAAATCAGGAAAAAGGGAAAAGTGATCTTAGGTCATGATTAAAGGTTGTGTTCTTGGTACTCCTCCAAGACTGCTTGGTCCTGGCTCAGATAGAGAGATTGATGCTCTCAAAGCTACAATACAGAGTCGTGGTCCTGTGGTTGCACATTCATGATTTATAGTGTCTCTTGACTCTTGTGAAATTGCCTCTGGGAAATTAGCTGGGGATAAGAAAGAAACTCAAGTGACCACTGTTGTTTTCATCCCTTTTTTTAAACGAGTCTTTATGGTGGTTTTTTTTCAGGAAACCATTTGAAAGGGTATATTTGGTTTGGGAGCACTGAAGTGGAGTGCAATTATCACTGGTATGTTCCATAGCACAGTGCAGTTCGCTGCTTCACTTTGTGTCAAGGCTGGCTGATTGCATGGGTTTTCAGAAAAAAAAAAAAATTCAAAAGAACCTGCAGTTAGACTTCAAATACGGGAAAAATATCTGTCAATGAATACTCAGTATATCCTCCCTACCCCCCATCAGATCTGAGAGAGAATAGGTGACCATTTAGAAAGTTTCTGTTTTCTAGTTTAGCTTTGAGTATGAATAAAAGATGAATAAAAGATTTCACACCTTTTATTTTAGTAATTATATCATTGACTCCTGCATCTAGAGGAAATCTTTATTAGTGTTAATGGGCTTTTCCAATGTGATTTCATGCTGATAGAAATAACCACTGCTGAGCTGTTTAGTTAAATATATAGCTGAACACCAGTGTTAGCAATGTTAGGGTATTTCTGCACCAGCACTCCTGCTGGGACAGAAACCCTCCCATGAGAAAATGTAGAGTATAAAAGTACAAAATGTTCTACAGACAAGAGGTGGTGAAAAGGATAGCAATATTCAACATAAGGAATAGCTGAAAATAATACCTAAAACTTTTTAAATCTGAAAGCAGAGGCAAGCAAGGAGTTGTAGCAAGTCTGAGCCAAGATCTTGTGAAGGAGCCCAGAGGAGGGGAATTCTGAGCAGGCTGTAGGGGAAAGAAATATAAAGGGCAGAGGAAATTCACATTTTTATATTTGGAGCTTTCTGAAGCTTGATTTGTGCTCGTAGTCCAATTAGGATCTCAGCTATAGTTGGGGCATCTGAGACCCCCTGTGCACAAATGAATCCTGTAGTAATAAATCTCATTATTATGACCCACTAAATCTCTATTTGGGAAATGAGGACGAACATATCCTTATGGCTCTTTTCAAATATTAACCAAAAATAGCTCTCAGTAAAACTTTATTTCCTTATTAGTAATTTTATTCAAAATTGTCCCCTGCATATGATACAATAAATGTTAAGAAGAAAAAGGAAAACTATGGAGTTTAAATTAACATTTGTAAAATGCTGTGCATATATATTCTGTTATGTGAATCTTTTACTATAGTCATGTTTTATTATTACACAATAAAATAATTTTAAAACGTGTTCTCTGTGAAAGAGATACTCCCATGTGGTAACTTAGACATACTTGACTTTCCATTATAAATTGATAATTATAGTTTAAAATTATAAGTGGTAACCTCTGAATTGATCTAACATAGGAAATTACTATTTTTACTTAATTATGATCCACTTATGGTTTTCTTCTTTGGATGATGAAACATTTTGGTCATTAACACCAGATTGCCTGAAAGAGTTGCCCTTTCTGTGAGGACTGGAGGGTCACTTGCCTAGAGTGAGGTGAAATCTCAGACTTATCTACCTTTTACTGAGGAATATCTTGTTTTATAGTTTATGGATAACTTTTAGGTACATAAATCCAGATTAATAAAGGGATTTGAACATGATAACCTTAGCACTGCTACATCAGTGTTGCTTTGACAATGGACTTTACAATCCCACACCAAAGGCATGAGTTCTCTGGAACAATGGGGTTTTTCCAGCTTCTGAAAGTGTTGCTCTCTTTTGCCTCATGTGTCTTCATACAGTTTTCCCCATATTTGCATATTTAAATTAAAAAACAGCTCAGATAAGTGTAATTGCTGGAAGACCTGGGTTCCTCCAGGGTAGCAGAGGGCAAAACCAGCTGCAATGATTAACTCTTAATGTAAATTTTGGTGACACTCCCTGCCCCAGCTGGCAGTTAATGCTAATTAACCATTCCTTGGCAGCTTGAACACTTGCAGAACACTAATGACTGTTGCTTTTTACATTCTTATACTGAAAGAATTTTGAGAATTCCCAGATCTTTGTTCGTGAAGCCTAGCCATGACTGAAAGAATGGCTGCTGTCTCATGAGAATAAGAACACATCTATGTATTAAATTGTGGTAAAACCTTGTATAGGACTTCCTGACACCTCATGTGCAAAGGTGAGTTCCTTGGTGGACAGGATGCAGCGTCTACAAAATTCAGGGATTTGGGAGTCTGATGAGTTTGTGTAACCTCTTCACTAAGGCGATGGCATCTCTGGGAATGTGCCACGGTATAACTTTTAACACCATAAAGCTTTCTAGGGAAGGTTTAAGGTCCTAAGTGTTGGGCAGAAATTCTGTGGATTGCTTCTCACAGTTCAGTTGTGCCTCAGCCCCACCATGGGCAGGAAAGCACCTTGGATCTTGTACAGATTGGCTGAGCTTAGATTATGGACAAAACTGATGTTCAAGTATTAAGCATACCATTTGTCTGAGCAGATATTTTTTCCTGTTGCTTAAAGCACCAACTTCACCATAGAATTGTGGGCTCTGGTTACAGTATGTTGGCATGTTCTTCTCAAACACGTGCATTGAAGCACTGCAATTGAAAGAAAAATCTGTCTTTGCCCTCCCATCATTTGTGGTCACTTATCCATCCCAGGAGAGTTTTCTAAGGGAATCACCAACAGTTTTTCTTACCAGAGATTCCAGGTGTTCAAGTGATGATTTAGACGACATTTGTGTGATCACACTGAAGAGAGTCAAATCTGTATGGTAAGTGACAGCTTTCAGTGCTGGAAGGGAGAATCATACAGCAGGAGGAGTGAGCCAATCCATGGGGATGTGCTCCATGCAGTGACTTAAGATTTTGCACTTTGGAAATATTGCACTGCTCGCATATGCTACATTGCACTGAAAGTGGAAGGATGAAAACATTTATACTGTCTACACTGAAATGTTTTGTCATTTTAAGGATATCACTGATGTTTTTCCCACAGTCAAAAATCCTATACCATTTGAGATCTATCTTGTGATCACTTATGTGTACTGCCAGCTGGTCTGACTATCAGGATGTAAGTGTGTGAATACACTGGATTATTGAATGAACGGTTCAGTGCTAGACCTGTTAATGTGAGAGACTGTCAGTCATCTCAGAAATCGTACAGGGCTTGCCCAATGAGCACTGAGATTTGTGAGTACATATTAAAAATCTGTTTGTTGGTGTGATTTTTGTGGTTTGTTTGTTTTTTAAGTAAGAAAAAAAAGAAGAAAGTAATGTAGGTTTTAAAAGTGATACCCTAATGACTGAGCAGACTTTTGGAAAAGCCACTCTGAGATTTCAGAGTTACAAAGGGTAGCTGGAATTGTAAGGACTGCCCTGGTTGATGAAAGTGATAGCACACAGGTAAGCTGGGGGTGTGCATTGATTGCATAGAATTATTGGTATCTTCAATGGAATCTTGTACTTGAAAATAATCTTCATGAGCTAAGTATTTGAGACTAGTCCATCCATTCTCAGTGATGTCTAGAAAGTGCTTAAATTATACAATCATGAAATTTCAAATCCTGCAAGAGTTGGAATCCAAAATGCACAAGAGGGATTTATCAGCAAAGATTTATCCTTTTGCATATCTTCCAGCAAAGAAAAAAACCAAACAAAACAGACACTTTGTTTGTTTCTCTTTCACCTGCATTATCTACTTGTCTCTAGTAAAGCTGTCATATTTGCTAAAGGCTTCACTGATTCCTTTCCTTCCTCATCCCTTTTTCATACTGTCCACTTGAGGGGAAGATTTGTTTTCTCCTTAAGACAATAGGTCTATGCCTTATACCTGCTACATAAGCAAGAGATGAAGTCCTTTGTGTCTCATATTTTTACAGAGTAGTGTAAGGATGGTTGATTTTACATTGGCTGTACCAATAAAATATGAACATTTTCCATTTTTTACAACTGTACATAATAATTTCTCAAACAACACTTCTTTTTCTCCAACAGGTTGTGAAAATGTAGTATCATTGTGAGTATCATGATTTTTTTCTAGCCTACAGAAACACTGCTCTCCTGAGAAATGAGGTGACTTCCCCAGACTTCCAACCTACATGGGATGACAAAAAGTGTCTCTGTGTCGTGTCCTACCTACTGGTGTGGGGCTGATGCTATTATCTTGTTCATTCCTCTGTATCTTTTTTCTTTCTCTAGGGAATAATTAGCTTTTCACTGAATGAGTCAACAGCACAGAAAAGTACTAGCACTATGTGAAATCACAGCTCTGGTAACCCAAGTGTAATGAAAAGGCAGTAGCACTAACAGGATTGAGGGGGTTTCAAGAAGCAAGGTTTGGAGAAACTGGCTGGAAACTTTGATTCTGAGACCAAAATCAGTAATTGTAAAGACAGTGATTCTTTTCATGTCATAAAATGTCTGACTAAAGGGCTGAGCTATGCAAGGGCATGCTAAAGACTTCTGACAAATATGTGCAAAATGTACATCATGTATTACAGTGCACATGAAACTATGACCTATGCAAACTCTCTGTTAGAACTGCAGTCAGTTCTTGGAGAGCCTGTTTGTTCCTTGAGGTGGGAGGGAGAAGAGCCATTGTTCTTCCTCATTTTTTTTCAACCATAATTTTCTTTTTTCCTGTTTTTGGTTGGTTGGTTGGTTTTATTTGTTTAGGGTTTTTTGTTTTGGGTTTAGTTTTGGGGTTTTTTCTGGAATCTCACAATACCCACCATGTACAATGCTTTTTTGGGATATGGGGGAGCACTTGAATCAGAATAGTCTCAAAAGTCTTGTAACACTGTACACAGCTTACTGTATGTATAAAAAGGAGATCTCTAAACTTCTAGTTTCAGTTATGTATTACCCTAGAAAGTAGAACTTCAGTTACTACAAATAACTGATCTTAATTAAAATAATTATGATTCCAAACTCCAAGTATAACCATATCACTCTTTCTAGCAAGATTGCCATTTAGAATCTACCAGAAGTGCTTGTCAGTAGATGAGGGATAAAAAAATTTTGTGACTCACATTATTCTATATCAAATATATCTCAAATTTTCATTTTCAGAGGCTGAAACAAAAATGTATTTTTCAATGAGTGTTATAACCAATCATTGATATAAAATTAACTACTTAATGTGCAGTAATAAGATACTGATTCTCTGAAGTTAGTGGAGTTGTCCGACACCAATGATTCCCATTCCATATGTTGTGAAAGGATGCTTGAAGGCCCAAAACTGCTTGTTTTGGGAGTGTCTTTGGAGAACAAACAGAACTCTTGGGAAAGCAGAATCTATTCCTAAGGAAAAGATGGTGTTTAGAAGTAGAAGAGACCTTGAAGGCTTCAGGACCAGAAGCCTTGAGAAAGTCTTCCCTCTTCACCCAAAAAAAAAGCTTTTTGGAGGTGCTAGATCACCTGAGACAGATTAAAGGTGTTGAGTGGGCGGGTGATTCTTCAGGGAAATGTGAGCTTAGTCTGAGAGTTATTGAACAGCAAAAAAAAGGCCTCAGCTAGGGTATAGGTCCCAGGGGAAGGTATGAGAAGCTCCTTCTCTTTGGATGAGGGAGTTAAAAGGTGGAGGGGTTGAAGTTGGAAATGTTCAGACAAAGTGGGAAGACTATGAAGATCTCAGGGTGGACAAATTGGAAGGGTAGTCATACAGCTTGAGGAAAGGGCTATAAAAGTCTTGAAAGGAAGCCAGTGATAATTTAGGAATTGGATGGCTTTGAAGATAAAATGATAGTGGAACATTTCCTGGAGGACAAAAGAAGCTGTGGCAGGAAGCCAAAAGATAGTCTGGGATGGGATCCCTTGGGTTCTCTCTTTGGTCCCTGTCATCCTCAATTCCATTTGATAAATGCAATGAATCCTATCTTAAAAGCAGATAACATACATATCGTAATTTTCTTTTTATTTTTACTATGATTTATTTCCTACCTTATTAAAAATTCCCTTTTTTAGCATTTGATAACCTTCTATTTCTTCTGATTTCTAATTTCTGCCTGGTTCTCTGCTAGTCTGTATATCCTTGTTCTTAAAATGACACTGCTTTTAATACAAGTAGGTCTTTTCACTTGGAGCGTGTGTATGTGTGTGAGGTGTGTGTGTGTTGTGTGGTGTGTGTTGGGGGCTGGGGGCGGGGGCTTTTCATTTACAAGAGCAAACTACCTAAGCTCTTTAGCTGCTATTTGGCATGCAAGCCATATATTCCCTATATCACTCAAATTCCTGCTTCTGCTCTTGTTCTTTCATTAAATTTCTCTCCAAAAAGGAGAATGATAGTTTAGGAAATTGAGGTGCTGAAACATGTCCAGTGAAGGGTAACAAGGCTGGTGGAAGGTTTAGAAAACATGTCTCAACCTTATGGCTTAGGGAGATGGTTTTTTTAGTTTAGAGAAGAGAAGGCTTGGGGGGACCTCATCGCTCTCTACAACCACCTGAAAGGAGGTTGTAGTGAGGTAGGGACTTGTCTCTTCTGCTGTGCCTGCAATGAGAGGACCAGAGGAAGTGGCCTTAAGCTGAGACGTTGGAGATTCAGATATAAGATATTAGAAAAAAAAATTTCACTGTTAGGGTGGTTAACACTGGAATAGGTTACCCAGGGAAGTGGTGGAGTCACCATCCCTGGAAGTGTTTAAGGGGTGTCTGGATCTGATGCTGGGTGATATGGTTTAGTGGTTTAGGGGTTATAGTGGTAGTGCTGGGTGGGTGGTTGGAGTGGATGATCTCGAAGGTCTCTTCCAACCCTGGTGATTCTATACCTCTAGTCTCCTAAAGGTGACGCCTTCAGCAGTTGAACCACTTTTGTCAATACTCCCTTATGTGTGCCTAAAATAGTTCCTCCATGCTTCCTGGAGTTGCATCACCTTTCCACATCAGTGACCCACCACCTCATTGTCATCCACTGATAAAAACTGTACATATTTCTTTATCTTCAACTCTTTCCAAATGATGCATTTCGTGCTACCTGATTTGATTTCAGTCCATATCTGTGATTCTTATTCTCAACCAGTTTTTGGTGTAATTTTTGTCATGTCTGTGTTGATACAAAATTTGGAGGTGTCGCCAGTAGATTTTATACAAAAATTCCTAATTGACATTTTTGAAAATGTTAATTTATTCCGTGATTAAGCAGACATGTCCCAAGGTGACTGAGTTCAAAATATGTGCCTTTCAGGCTACGTTTCCTGGCTTTCAAAACTGTTTCTTGCTTTCCCCCATCTCTTTCATCAACAATCCTCAGTAACTATTTCCACTAGTAATGTCTCAATAAAAACAGACTGCTGTTGTCCATGTAGATGAGGTCGGTCCAGTTTTGTGCCTGCTTCTTGATTAAAAACTGTGAAATTTATCAGTTCTTTTTCTGAATAGAAGAGTTAAGCTGTGCTTCTGAAAAACATGTCCCATCAATACAATAGCCAAATAGCTGCAAACATGACAGGACACACTCTCTTTCCAGGAGAGCTCGAAGCCGAGACTGACGTAAAGGAGGAGAATCAGGACTTGATGTACACACAGAAAAGGTCAATAATGGAGCCAAGAGTTGAACTGTCAAATCCCTGTTGAGTGCTCTTTCTTCTTAAGTTTTTTGTGTATCAGGGGAAATATTAGTCACACCTGTACAGAGACACTGAGACATCTGGCCCAAACGAGGCATCTCTACTTCCAAGTTCTTTTACCGTTCTAATCCCAAACTGAGTTCTTCAATAGGACTCTCGGGTTTTTTGACATTTGATTCCCCCTTCTTCTTCCTTTTGGCATTGCTTCAGACACAGTTCCTTGTAAATTAGTTCAGTGCTGGATTTACCAAGCTTTTAAACCATGCAGGGAAACTTTCCCTATAGACTTCTTATTCTTCAACTACACCCTTTCCCATCATTTTATATCTCTTCTTCCATCAAAATCTGCATGAAAACATTTTTTTGTAAAGGGTCTTTGTTTTGTCTGCTAAATCCCTTCATATAAATTTAACTCTACAATGCATCTAATTCAAAACCAACAGGCATCTTGTGAAAGTACATAGAAAAAAATCTAACACTGACTGCATTGAGCATTGTTGAGCCGAGAAGCATATGTTTCTTCTCCAATCAGTAACATTTTATGTCTAAACTTGTTTCAAAGGAATTAGAACAATAAAACACATTAACTTAAACTCATAGGCAGTCTCCTTTCCTGCCTGTATTTTAAGAAAAAAGTAGCATACATTTCTGTTGTTGTTAAAAAATTCTAATTAAAAAAAAATAGAAAGGCAAATGTGCATTGAACATCTGGCTTTCAGTGAGGTCTTGCTCTTTCCTATTTTTTCCAGCTGTGTTGGCTCTTTACTTTGATGGATCCTTGCTCAAGCATCCCTGAAGATCATTTTCCTACTACTTGGATGTCCCTTGGCTGTCTTCCCATTTTGAGAAGAGAAAGTAGGAGCGGATACCACACATGAACTTGGCTTAAAGGGACTAAACCATCCCCTCCGCTTTCAGGCACAGCTGGAATGAAACACTTGAAGGTTTAAATAAAACCCACAGAGAGCAAACAAGAAGTCCCAGTCAGACAGCTATGTCTACTTACTCTGGAGAAACAGAGCTGTCTGAGTACCCTCACCTATTCTTTAAAACTTTTCACTCTCCTAATCAGGGCCAACCTAGAGGAAATGGAGTCAGGTTAAAGACTCATCAATAAGCAGATGAAGAGAAACATGGTCTGCTGAGCAAGGGGATGGAAAGAAAGGTGGTTTGGTTTGGGGTTTTTTAAACCGTTAACTGTTAATTCATTTTCCTGGTTTATGCCTATATAAATGACATCATGCTGTCCTTCAAATTTCTACCCATTTCATGGAGTACTCTCTTTTATTCCTTTGCCTATGGCTGACAGCATTTTCTGCAATCTCAGGAAAGTTTCTTCCTAAAGAATAGGACTGAATTAAAAAACGTCAGTTACCCTAGGGTGGAAATAGCTGCTGTGATATGGCTTCCCATAACTTTGGGTGGGATTTCCTAGGCAGAAATATGCATTCTACAGCACATGTACACATACACAGTGAACACGACACATCTCGGAAGGGCTGTAAAAAAAAGTATTGCTGACCTGGGGCTTTGTAGTCAGACTTCAGGAGGGCCTTTTGGGTTTATGTGACAAGCACATATTATCAGCACAGCATGCAGGCAGTCCTCTACATGTGCAGCAGGCTAGGAAAAGGGTCCAAATCTTTTCATTTCAATTAGGATTTTACTTAAATTATAGGTGGAAGATAGTACATATTTGGAAAATGTAAACATATGGCAGTTGTACTTAGTCTCCTTTATTCTGACTTCTTCAACAAAAGCTAAGAAAAATCAGTTTCCTGTATTATAATTTCAGTTTGACCCACAGTGTATCTTCTAAGAATAGTAGCTTGTCTTGATATGAACAGATGGATGATGCATCACAAATATGTAAATTGTTCCAACGGTTATTCTTGTTAAAAACACTCATATACTTCTAAAGCTGCATCTGCTGCATTAAATCTCATGGTAGTTGTCTTTTGTTTCTGCTAGCTGAGCTTATTTTGGAGAGCAAGTGACAGAAAATGCTTTCTGACTCTTTTAGAGGATGACAGCAGTGTTCTTAGCCTGAGCAGTGCACAGGGAAAAGCATTTGTGACACAATATACACCTCTTGAAGCTAAGACTTTTTGTAGGGATGCCCTTATGGTCTGCCCTTGGCAAAATAGCCTGGATAACAATGGCTGTTAAGGCAGAAGGGCTTGCATATATGACAGGTGAATGGGACACCCAAAGCTGATGTGGTGGATTGACCCTGGCTTGATGCCAGGTGCCCACCAAAGCTGCTTTATCTCCCTCCTCTTCAGCTGGACAGGGGAGAAAAAACTATAACAAAAGGCTCATGAATTGAGACAAGGGCAGGGAGTGATCACTCACCAATTACCATCACGGGCAAAACAGACTTGATTTGAGGAAAAATTAATTGACTTTTTGCCAAACAAATCAGAGTAGGGTAATGGGAAAATAAAACCAAAACCCCTTCCTTCTCTGGCTCAACTTTGCTGATGATTTTCTCTACCTTCTTCTCTCCAGTGGCACAGGAGGATGGGGAATAGGAGCAGGGGTCAACTGTCTCTGCCACTCCTTCCTCCTCTGTGAAAGGACCTCTTACTTCTTTCTCTGTTCCAGTGTGAGCTCCTTTCCATGGAGTGTAGTCCTTCAGGAATACTCTGCTCCATTGTGGGTCTACCACAGGTCACAAGCCCTTCCAGCAAACCTGCTCCAGCATTGGCTCTTTTCTCCACAAAGCCACAGGACCTGCCAGGAGCCTGATTCAGCACAGGTTTCCCACATGGTCACAACCTCCGTTGGGCATTCACCTGCAGCGTAGTGTCCTCTACGGGCTGCAGGTGGATCTCTGCTCTACCATGGACCTCCATGGTAGCAGGGGCACAGCTGCCTCACCATGGTCTTCACAACAGCCTTCAGGAGGATCTCTGCTCCAGTGCCTGGAGCACCTCCTTCCCCTTCTTCCTCACTGACCTTGGTGTCTGCAGATTTATTTCTCTCACATATTCTCCACTATTTGGCTGCAATTGTGCAGGGTTTTCTTACCCTTCTTAAATACATTATGCCAGAGGTGGTACCACTGTTTTAGTGGTGCAATGTTAGGTTTATAATTGGACTTGATGATCTTAGAGGTCTTTTCCAACCTAGATGACTCTATGATTCTGTGATCCTATGAGTAAAAAGTCAATATTGAAAAGACTTGACCTAATTGAACAAAAGGTGGAAATCACACAGGTGATGGACACCAGATGAATCTAAACTAAATTTGGAGTGAAACTACTCCAAATTACTACACTGAAGTGTTCAGTGGAGTAACGCAAGGATAATAAAGTTGTCGTTCCCCTCTACCATCTGCAATTTAATTTGAATACAGTATGCAGGAAGCAGAGCATTCACCCAGCACTGTTGACTTATTTTTTTTGCAATTTTATATTTGAAATAAAATTCCTTATAGCACTATTTTAATCACTCAGTTAAATGAATGAGTGTGAAGAAAAAAATAGAATAAAGAAAAAATGTAAAGTAAGCACAGCTGTGATTGAGCAAGGACTCTTTCCCTTTTGTGACAGCCTGTACAAATAAAGTGTGTACTCGATGTGAGCAATACTTTGCTGTTGTTGCTATAAGCTCAAAACCCCCCCACATATTCTGTGAATGAATCCTGCTACAGGGTTATGGGATGTGTTTTTATGCCTTGCAAGGGTTTCCTGGGGTGGATGAGAGGCTGGAGTCCCGCAGAGGTTGCGGAAGCCAGGGTAGGTTGCTCAGCTGGCAGGGATTCTGAGCAATTCTTGCCATTTTCTTATCAGAAAAGGCAGGATTAGAAAGGGCAAATTTGAAACAGAGTAAAGAAAGACATTTCAAAACCTATGCACATCATGCCTAAAGCAGGCCAGTGAATGCTGTTTTCTAGTAGATAACTTTTGGGGGGCTGATAAAACATTTGCACCCTGCTTAGAGAAGGTCTATTCAGAAGTATGCGGTCACAGAGTCTGTGATGACTTTTCCATACAACAATATAACTGAGAAACGAACTCTAGCATGCTACTGTCAAATTTTAATAATGAAGAAAAAACCCAAATCAGCTGAAAACAGTGTTCGGCCTGGTTATGGATCAAGAACAAAGCAGAATTTTTTCAAACCCAATGAAACAAAAATGGGAGGTAAACACTGTTTCTTTATTCTACATGAATCAGCTGAGTAATTTATTTTCAAGTTCCATAATGCACATTAATGATGGTAAAACTTCATCCTATTTGACACTTACTGTGTCATAATCATCACCAAATCTGGTTGCAATTCCATATCCCATTATCTTGGCTTTGAACTGGATAACATTTTTTTGGTTTTGTAGTTTTGGCTTTAGCTGAGCTGGAAAAGTTGTACAGGAGTATCCTTGAAAATACAGTCAAGGAAATCTGATTTCCTGTTCCTTGCATGAAGAGACTGCTTTGAGTAAACATTTCTTCTTCCAAGACAGCAATTTTCTTGATAATTATTCTAACATTATTCTAATGTTACTCATTTGTCTGTAAAAAGCTACCAGTCTGCTAAAGATGACTGTTCCAAAGTAATTTTTAAAATGCACATTTTAAGTTATAAGAAACAACTCAGCAAACTCATCTATATCATTCCTTCCTTTCCCTCCTTTCCAAAGATCCAAAGGAAGCAGTTATCAGTTTTGGCTGAAACTTACTTAGCTTCTTTACCTCACTTGGCTTCAGGGATTTATAGTACCTCTGGAAGAAGATGTGCCCTCTCAAAGTATCAGTTGCAAATCACAGGCTTTGGATAATAGTCTGGGAAGAGAAAAACTGGGACATATGGATATGCTCACATTACTTGGGCATTGAAAGATGTCCCATGTTCCTTTTGAGGATCTGGGCAAGAATCTCTTCTCCACAGTTGAAAGGTGATGAAATAAAAGAACAAGTTGGCACATTCCTGCTTTATAGGTATGTCATGGTTTATGAACCACCTCATTCTGCTGTTACTGGTTTTGCTTTCCTGTCTGCAGATAACGCTGCATCAAACTGTGTCCTGTTCCCTGTAACAGATGGTCAGGTCCCACAGAGGGATTTGGGCTGGTAACCAATAATGACATTTCAGTGCAGCAGCAGCAGTGTGTGGTGTATTGTTAGGTGCAGTGTAATATGGAGGAGTTGTTTATAATAAACTGAGGTCCCTGATGCCTTTTTTCAGTGGTTGTCCAGGAGGGAAGGTTAAAGATCTCAAGTCTACCCTGTGTCTCCATGTTGTAAGAAAAGATTCATCTAGTCAGTGCTCCTTTTCTCAAGAGAGCAGCTTTGTTGGCCAGTGTTATCTATTATTCTATGAAATGACCAGTCTGTTTGAGGTTTTGTTTGTAAAGTACACAGTGCAAGCTAGTCAGCAAACACAACTCTTGATTTTTCTCTCCTGAAAATCCAAATAATTTCTGCTTGTCATGTGTTTAATTGTACTGTTTCTTCACTTGGCTTGAAGATTTTTGGGTGGGGGAATATGCCTCAATGAATCAAATATGGTCAAAGGGTGGATGGCAAAGGTTTATCTACAGATATTACATTTGCTTTAGTTCACAAACCAGTGCCCTGAGGTCAGTGAAAAGGCTTTGGACAATGCTCTGAGGCCATGTATGCATGGACTGGATGTGACCTTAGAGGTTTATATGCTACCAGCTGGCTAGCGAGTTGTACACATAATATACTGTTTGAATGGTTCTTTGCAGAGGCTGCTCTGCCCTCTCCCTCGCTCTGCTAGGACAAAAACTTGGTGAGAACATGGAAAAGTATAATGTGCAAGGAAGGGAAGGAAAAGAGGAGCCAGTGAAAAGGAAAATCACTAACTGATATTTTGGCATGTAACGAAGATCTTCATAGATTTTACATCTGTATAAAACAATAACTTCATTAATCCCTCTGCACTGTGTTCTCTATGTTCTCATCCGTAGCTAAAACCCTTCCCATTAGGAGTTAGTCCAAAAGATCAGAAGATTATTGTTTCATTGTATGTGTAGATTTATATGTTAAAATTGCCAAATTAATGGATGTGTTATTATTTTTTAAATCTTAAATTGGTTGCTTGGTCTATGGCTTGGGATAATATCATGAGGTCTCTAAACACAAAAGACAATGCTTTGGAATGCAAAGTGCCTGAATACTGACGTCAGGTCATTGTGTTTCAGGTTGCAAATCAGTATATCTTTTTGAAGTGACTTGCATTTGAAAAAGAGGTGTTCAAAGCTTTAATTGGCTTTAAATAAGTAACTGCACCTGAAAGCAAATGGAAATTTCATGACAGAATTTTCACCAGGTCCATACTGTTCGAGCTTAAATGGTAAATTTCAGCAAAGATCAAGATTTTAATGTCTACGTAACAGCAACACTGGAGAAATTAATGTGCTGAAAGCAAATGATGATATTGTTGTTTCTTATCATGTCTTTTTAGGATGTTTGGGAGAAAGACCTCAGTCATTTTGCTCTTCTCCTTGTAAACAGTGACTGCTTAGATAATAGTCCTAGTTCTGGCATTCCTTAGCAACGTACTGAGAAAACACAAACATGCTGTTTTATTAACTGTCCCACCTTAACTATGTTTTAAGTGCATTTGGAGGATATGTTCTCAGATAGTTATGAAGGGGGACATGCAAAAGTCCACATCTGGCCATGAGGTGCACGCTGCTGGAACCTGCCTTATTGACATCATAACTTCAAATTTTGGCAGAGTTAGGGCAGCATGGGAGCTGCTCACTGAAAAGAGTGGGCTCATTGGGTAGCATGTGATGTAAACCAGAGAGAAAACTACTGGCAATATGTTGTGGTGATAAAGGATCTAGGGAAGTGGGTGCAGAAGGACAGGTAGTATGGCTTGTGTGCTAGGAAATGTGGGTAGATGAAGGTGTTGAATTGAAAGGTTTTGATTAGGAGATCAGGTCAGTACTGTTGGCAATGATCTGGCTGGGAAACTGGAACCTGAACCAAACCTACAGAGAGACAGCAGCGTGTAAGAGCATCAGCCACCACAACAGAGGGACTGCAGTGATTGTAGGTGTTAAAGACACAGTTCATGAATGTGAATAATATTAGTCTGTATTTTCATACAGATGGAATTGAGGACACTTTTACTGCTGAAGAACAACTCTCCCTCCCTCCCCTTCTGTTATTATGTTTTGGTGAGAATGCTGAGTTCCCCTGGAGGAAACAAACTTCTCATTTTTTAAAAAGTGTGGTCCCTATTCCTGGGGATCCCACTGTTAATGTTTAACAACTGTCCTTTTTATGTGACAGCAATTGCTAATATTGCAGGGAAAGCTGTGCAGCATGGAAATGTACTTATCTATTCAGTGTCTATAAATGCACACTTTATGAGTATTTCCTGTACACACAAAAGATAATAAATGTCAAAGAGAACATGAACATGTTGGAGGATTAATAAGAAAATTAATTGCTGTATATATATACTTAGATAAAGGACATGATATTCATCTAACCAAGGATCTGCAGAGGTTGTTTTAGCTGCTTATATTGCTTGGTAGTTTTTCATCATTTACCCCAGCATTTTCTTGGAGAAACTGGCTGGTCATGGCTTGGACAGGTGTACCCTTTGCTGGGTAAAAAACTGGTTGGATGGCCCAGCCCAGAGAGTGGTGTCAAATGGGGTTAAATCCAGTTGGCAGTTGATCACAAGTGGTGCTTTCCAGGGCTCAGTACTGGGGCCAGCCCTGTTTAAAACAATCTGTACAAGCGAATCAAGGGCACCCTCAGTGAATTTGCAGTTGACACCAAGTTGGATGGGAGTGTTGATCTCCCAGAGGGTAGGAAGTCTCTGCAGGGGGACCTGGGACAAACTGATGGGCTGAGATCACTGTGTGGGGTTCAACAAGGCCAATGCCAGGTCCTGCAGTTGGGTCATAATAACCCCATAGAATCATAGAATGGTTTGGGTTGGAGGGAACCTTAAAGATTATCTAGTTCCAGCTCCCATGCCCAGGACCTTAAAGATTATTTAGTTCCAGCCCCATGCCCTGAAGAGGGATGTCATTCACTAGACCAGGTTGCTCAGGGCTCCATTCAACCTGGCATTGAACACTTCCAGGGATGGGGCATCCACTTCTCTGGATAAGCTGTTTCAGTTCCTCACTACCCTCTGAGTAAAGAATTTCTTCTTAATATCTGGTCTAAACATGCCCTCTTTCAGTTTAAGATCATTGTCCCTTGTCCTGTTGTTATCTGCCTGTATAAAAAGTTTCTCTCACTCCTTTTTAAAATGCCCTTTAAGGTACTGGACTTCAATGAGGTCTCCCTGAAGCCTTCTCTTCTTCATGCTTTACAATCCCAGTTTTAAAATTGGAAGTGATGTTTACCTTCTTCCAGTCACCGACGACTTTGCCTGACCACCATGAATTTATAAATATGATGGAGAGTAGTTGGAAACCACATCAGCTCGTTCTCTCAGGACCCAGGGATATTTGTCATTGTGCAAGTTTCGAGCTGGCTTCCCACCAAGTCTCCAAAACTTGACAACAAGGCCTGCTTCCCAGAGAGGGAACAAAAAAAATGAACCACAGGGAAAAAAACTGAAAGAAGTTTGAACGAAACCGAATTCTATCAAAAATATATATTTACAATTATATATATACAATTTGAATATATTATCCACGACAGGGAGCTCCCGAGGGGGAAAAAAGGGAAAAGGGAGGGGGAAACAGGGATAAAAAGAAGCCTAAAACCAAATATCTCCTAAATATACCCGTTAATAGAGAGCTGGTCAATAAATATAAAAACGAATTAAATACTTCCCTGATCGGCACAGCAGAGCTGTGCAAGGCAGCAGCCAACTCCCACACACCTCCTGGAGAGACCGGAGATAATGGCGGGTCTGAGTAGCAGGCCCTGGCCTATATAAGCAAAGCCCATCTATGGAGACACCTGTCGCCTTCAGCCACTGGAAGAGAGAAGAGAGCGAACTCTCTTATCTGCGCCTTTTTATATTTTGTGTTACGGAAAGGAATAGCATGGAATACTTCCTAAGTCACTACCCTAGTGCCTTCCTGGTTACAAGCTGGTCTCCAGGAAGACCTAGGGTGAAAACTATCACAGTCATCAGGTCCCATAGAAGTGTGGCTATTCAGCTTCATCAAGTGGTCCCAAACCCACTTTTCACTTATAGTGGGAGGAACTTCACCCACCCAGAGGATCAGGGATGTGAGAGAAGTGGGAAGCATGACTGCCGGGGAAGACTGAGGCAAAGAACCCATTGAATACCTCAGCCTTCTCCGTATGAGTCACCGCCAATTCACCCTTCTTGCTTATTGGGGAGGTACATTGTCCTTTGCCTTTCTTTTCTGACTATGTACTTATAGAACCCCTTCTTCTTATTCTTCATGTCCCTTGACAAGTCCTGGTCCAGTTTTGCCTTGGCTTTCCTGATCCAATCCCTACACATTAAAATGATATCCCTGTACTCTCCCCAGGTCATCTGTCCCTGCTTCCAATGGCTGTGCATTTCTTACTCCTCCATTTGAGGGACAGAAGAGTGATCATTCCCCTTGTCCTGCCATGCTGTTTTCCAGCCTGCCTGGCTCAATTTCCTACACACTGGTATAAAGAGCTCTTGCACTCTACATGCAGCATTACTGGCTTGGGGAAGAGTGGCTGGAAAGCTGCCTGTCAGAAAAGGACCTGAAAATAAGCTAGCAGTGTGCCCAGGTGGCCAAGAAGGCCAGCAGCATCCTGGTTTGTGTCCAGCAGGACCAGGGCAGTGATCATCCCCCTGTACTCAGCACTGCTGAGGCCACACCCTGAATCCTGTGTTCAGTTTTGGGCCCCTCACTATGAGAAGGACATTGAGGTACTGGAATGACTCCAAAGAAGGGCAATGAAGCTGGTGAAGGGTCTGGAGCACAAGTCTGATGAGGAGTGGCTGAAGGAGCTGGAGTTGAATAGGCTGGAGAAAAGGAGGTTCAGGGGGGACCTTATTGCTTTCTACAGCTACCTGAAAGGAGGTTTTAGCCAAGTGGGGTTTGATCTCTTCTCCCAGGTAACAAGCAATAGGACAAGAAGAAATGGCATTAAGTTGTGCTGGGGTGGTTTAGTTTGGATATTAGGACAAATGTCTTCACTGAAGGGTGGTCAGGCATTGAAACAGGCCACTCTAGGAAGTGGTAGAATCCCCATCCCTGCAAGTGTTCAAAAGGCACATGGATGTAGCACTTAGGGATGTGGTCCGATGGTGGACTTGCCAGTGCTGGGTTAAGGGTTCAACTGGATGATCTTAAAGGTCTTTTCCAACATAAATGATTCTATGATTCTATTCTATGTATCCAGTGTCCTAACCATGGTGACTGTGTTCCATCATTCTTAGTGTAAAACCACAAAAACACTTGCTTTAAGAAGTGCTGCAAAGTTA
This sequence comes from Manacus vitellinus, assembly GCF_001715985.3. Classification (NCBI taxonomy): domain Eukaryota; kingdom Metazoa; phylum Chordata; class Aves; order Passeriformes; family Pipridae; genus Manacus; species Manacus vitellinus. The sequence goes on along the minus strand of NW_021939396.1, from coordinate 11,849,765 downwards.
TTATTGCAGGGCTAGTCCTTGCTTTAGTTTTAATATAGATTTTTTTTTCAATACAAAGTTGAGTAAAGCTTGTACCTACTTGTAAGTCAAGAATAAAGAAAAAGCTGAATGTAACACAGCTCCTAGCCTGATTTTCTTGATCGTGTGGTTTTTTTAACCCATATTTATTTCACACTTTTCCCAAATTTAAATGTTGTAGATATGGACAGCTTCTATTTGTTATACTTTTGATTGGTTTTGGTTTTCTTTTCCCTAATAAAATACCTCCAAACTCCTGTAGTTCTCATGTAACCCATCTAGACATGATTTCAACTTCATGCCTGCCAATTTGAAAACAGAAAACAGACTACTTGGAATGTGAAAAATAATTTTGTTCCTTACAAGCAAAAGCTGGGTTTTCTCTATTCTAGGAAGATTACTCTTTATTGACTTTAAATGTGTTCATTTACTAGGGCATCTGAAGGGGAGAAATAGCTGATGCTGATGAATTATCTGCAATGTGTTGAGTAACAAATGTAGAAAGAAGTGAATTCTAGAAGGTTTGTCAAGAAAACCAATCACAGAGAGCATTCATATTCACAGGTCTACTTATCTGTCCACACTTCTGAGGCCTCTACGCCTGGTGTCATTTGCACTACAAATGGGATCTACCTGTTTTATCTTCTAATACCCCTTTGAATGCACTCATAATTGTACGTCCTATGAAGTCTCGGCTTTGGAATTAACTTTATGGTCTCCTTAGGCTATTCCATATTCTTTTCTGAATATATTTCAGATAATGTGTTGGCAAATGGCATCACTACCGTTTTTGGGGCAAGGTGGCATGGTTTGCCTCAAGGTTCTACCTTGGTCAAAAAGAACCATGATGTTTCAACAAGGTCTTTAGTCTTTGCTATCTAGTTGTCACAAAACAGAAAGTGGAAGAGATCCAGGATCACGATTTACCCGAAAACCTGTTTCTGTAGCCTGACCAAAGTTGCATCCAAGATCTCTAACGATCCACTCAAGATAGTCAGGAGCTAGAGGCTCATCTGCAGCTGCTGAAGGATTGTCTGCATGGGGAAATTGGTTGGCAAATGCAGAGTGGAATAAGGTTCATCACTTGCATAATAAATACGTCAAAGTACTCCCTGCATTCTCCATATCTTCTAGCAATAGGACAAGAGGAAATGGTCTTAAAGCTGCGCCAGGTGATGTTCAGGTGGGACATCAGGAAGAATTCCTTCATTGAAAGGGCTGTCAAAGATTGGACTGGGCTGCCCAGGGAATTATGTCACCATCCCCAGAAGTGTTCAAGAAATGACTGGACATAGCATTTAGTACTATGGTTTAGTTGGCATGGTGGTGTTCTGCCAAAAGTTGGACTCAATGATCTCGGAAGTCTTCTTCAACCTTAATCATTCTGATTCTATGATTAAAACCTTGGAATGAAAGTTATATGCCATGACTTTTACCTCCCTTGCCGAAGGTTGGAGCTTTGCTTTTTCCCCATAACAGTGACAAATTACAGAACAGCTATTTCAACACATATGTGCTGCTGTTCTACCTTTATTATCTGACTTCATCCTTCACTTTTTACAAGGAGTAATTAGCACCAAAGCAGTTGTAGACTGCCCCAAGACAAATGTGTCCAAATAAACTATGGCTTCAGAAACTACAGGAAAAGCACTTCTTTCCAGTCACTGAGGGTCTAGGTTTATCTGTAAATATACAATGTTGTTCTGGCTTAGTTAGTGACTATACATATTTATAAGGTCTCTGCAAAAACTTCCATCTAGATTTCAACAATCTAAGCATTTTAGGTATTACCTGCAGATATTTTAGCAAATCCTTCAATAATTGCTCAAACCAGCGACTATGTAATGTACACAAATTACTGCGTTTAACTCCATGTTTACTCTAAACAAAGAATCATCAAAACACTTCTTGAAATTCTTCAGTATCAGCTCATTAAAAGTACAGGTAAAAAGGAACAGCTTCACTTCTTCAGCTGGCATCCCTAATCTAACCTAAAAAAAGTATTATAGTATATTTCTGATATTTTTAATAATTTGTCTAAGAATTTAATTTTGTAAACAATTATTTTGACCATCAGTTTCATAAACTTGGGGAAAGGTAGAAATTTTTTTCCATTCTTTTTGGCTTGTTTGTTTTTTCTGCCATGCTTTGGATAGTTTTATTCTGGATTTGGATGGCTTGTCAAAATAGACCTAGAGCCAAAGTGTAACAGTTTCAAAGCCTAGCAAATGTGAAATGAATACAGCAATATCAACCCAACTACCTTATTGTGAGTGTTTAGTATTTTTAGTTCCCAATAAAAATAAATTTTACCTCTAAGCTGAGATTTGTGACTATAAATGATATTGTGAAAAATATGACTTAAACCTGATGAACTGAGCTGATAACCTTAATTTTTATCAAACACGGTAAGAAAAAAAAAAAGCTTTTTTTTCCTCAGGATTTGTCCTCCCAAAGCTGTATGTTCAAGTTCATACTTATCTTCCTACCCATGCAGATCTGGTAAAGACTTTAAATACCATGAAGGACATTTATGTAAGGCAGATGAATTTCCTCTTGTATCTTTGCTCCACTGATCAGAAAAACCAACTTAAAAGGGGGGAAAGGAGACAAATACATAAGATATGTTGTTTGTGTCAACATAAAAGTGTTCAACAAGAAGAGGTAGTTCTGAGTTCAAATTTTCAAATCTAGGTCCAGAACAGCTGTATGGTTTGGACAGTGTTCAGATCCCATACGGTCGTTTCTATAAGGAAATGGAGATTTCATGAGAGCTTAATGTTTTGATGACTGTGTCTTCTCTCTGTCTGAATGAAAGTCCATGGTTTCTATGTAACAGGGTAGTTGAAAGAGATCTCAGATTTGTCATGGATTGAAGAGATCACAGTAAACTGAGTGAGTACAGGGGTTTTCTCATGTGCTTCCCTGACTTCAACACAGTTTTGAGGGAAAACTGAGATTATTTTCTGGGGAAATAACAGACCTTTTTTCCTGCTTTGGCTTGCCAGTTATTTGAGACCTACCTTTCCATATTGAATATTGTGCATTTGTTTGGTTTACTGACAAATAAGAAGAGTATTGTGCAAGTTCAGCTCTCTCAGCATGTTTGGAGAGGTTTTTTTTACAGCCACCCTTAGCTGTTCAATACCAATACTTATGGGGAAAAAAGCAAGACATATCATATTCCCCTATATTATTACGTCAATTGCCTACTTTGTGTGGAAAGCAACTAGCTTCTCTGCAATTCCCAAAACCATACTAGTTTAACGGCACCTGGTTCTGCTTTTTGTTTTAAGTTGTCTCAAAATTAAGATTTTTACTGCTTCTATGAACTGAGGACCTTTTGTATTTTGTTTTAGTGTGACTCAAAATTGAGACATTTTCTGTTTCTATGAACTGAGGACCCAGGAGAGGACAAAACACTGGACTGATCCACAGGAAGCAGTTGTATGTCTAATGTAGTTCACTGCCTGACCCTGTGAAAAAAGGATCGAAGGAGGAGGAGTAGGAGGGATGATCAAAGGTGGAAAAAAAAAAAATTGAGCAGAGAAGTTGTTCCTTGACTGAAAAAGAAAAATATGTAATGGTGGCTGTTGTAGGAGTCCTCAAAACCTTAGCCAAGCAATGATAATGGTTTCCCTGACATGTAGGGCAGATCCCACAGAGTGGGTAGGTGAAGGTACTTCTTTTGTGACAGCCTTCAAAGATGGGGAAGTGTTGGGTCTTGTAGTCTCCATCAGTTACAACTTATTCCAAATTATTCCAAACTATGGAGTTATAATAGCCAGCTTGTAAGGAGGCTATCTCGTATTGGCCTCATAAGTCACCAGCGTGCCTGTAACAAACGTGGATAGAGCCTTCCTAAATCTTCATTTGCGAAGCCCAGCCATGATGATGTAAGGAGGAGAGAAAAGGTCAGCTGGGAGACATTGTCTATAGTAAGGAATTATTACAGAAATATTTCAGATGTTTAGGTATCTTATCTAGTTATTTTAAGGTGATGGAGAGAGTCCACATTATATTAAATCAAATAAACGTCACTCCTGTCTGATCTGACAAAATAAGTCATTTTCTTTCCCTGTGGCCTCAGCCACAGGTTGCAACACCACTGCTTAGAAACTGGAATAGCATATATGTGAAAGGAAAAGTTTCTCTCCGAAGATGCTCAGGGTGGGACACTCAGAATACAGAATCACAGAATTGTTAGGGTTGGAAGAAACCTCTGGAGATCATCCAGTCCAACCCCTCTGCCAAGGCAGGGTCACCCAGAGCAGGTGATACAGGAACTCGTGTTCCTTCCTCGTGTCCTCATTGGTGCAGAAAACTGGTTAGGGTTTACACTATGGTACACTGTTGAAATAAAATTTAAATTTTAACACAGACAAGCACAGCAGAAACAGAACAACACAAAAGATTTCCCTCCTGAAAACTCTTAGCAGATGAGACACTTCTCTTGCAAAAATATCTTCATAGATTCTAGCCAGGTGGACCTCACAGAAGAAAATTAAAAAGGAAAAAAAATCGGTTCATGTAATTGTTCTGCTGCGGTGTGGTGTATTGCCTTTTTGAGAACAGGAACATGGGGAACTTCCTTGATACTGTCTTCTCTGACCATAAAAATCAGATATTAGAGAGCATAGACTACAAGTGTGCTTCTTTTTGCACACCACAAAGATTTGAAGGTGATTCATAGTTAATGCTAGATGACTGGTTTTCCAAGTGGTAAATTGACAGTAAACAGGCTGACTATGAGTCTGTTAAAGGGGCTGTTGCTGTGGCTGTGGCATGCTGGTTTTTTAATAAAGGATTTCTAAAAACTATACTAATTTTGCAAAGTATTATAGAAGAAGGGCTGAAACCCAATAATTTCCTTAGCTTTCCATTGAAACGATCATTAAAATGCAGAAGATGAATAAGCCCCTGCCTTCAGGCTAAAAAGTCTGGATTGCTGTCTGCCTGAGTTTTCTTTAAATCTGAAAGTAATTCTTCTACTTGAATTTCTATTTGATTTGATTAGTTTTAGGGTTGAGGTTTGTGGTTTTTTTCTTGTTGATTTTGTTTTAGTAAACCACTTTAGAAATTTTTTAAGTGTAGTTGAGAGAGTCTCGGGACCAAATTCAGACTTTGTGTAAGTGAACACTTTGTTCTGGGTCTGACCCTTGCCTGGGCAGCAGCACCATGAATCCCTGTCAGGTACTGAAATATGTTCATGTTGTGCATAACTATTTGGAGATATTTGTCCTGAGATTTTTCTAGGGCACTCAAAAGCAGAGGCCAATGTTCCCAGTGCATTGGCATCACTGACTAGAACTTCAATTTAGATATTAAACATTTCCTATGAATTATGCATAATATTTAGTATGTCAACAATTGTTATAATATTCAAATTCTTAGTAATATTATATTCTTGCTATTTTGTATATCAGAATTTTTTGTAAAAATTCCTCCTGGCTGGAGAGAGAAGAAGACGCTCTGGTGGCAGAAAGGTCTGTGTTAGTGAAGGTTGTTTGTAACAGCACTTCCTAAGAATACACCTGATTTCTGCTAATCTTGTTCAGGCATGAGCTTCTTAAGGTATAAATGCTGATAGAAATCTTACTCCTTTTGGCTGGAAATATCATCATCTAGGATCATAAATGTAATAGGTGATTTTATAATTGGAGAATATTGGGTTGGATCAGTAATTTGGTGTAACAGAGAGTTCAGAAATATTAATACAGTGTGGTTTAGACTCACCTCATGGAGATAATTTCTAGAGTAAGGATCAAAAATGAAAATATATGTATTATACTGGTATGATTCCTAGGCCATGTTATACACACTGTGTTCAGATGATTGCCCTAAAATTATATACATTTTTAAAGAGGGTATCAGCTTGGTGACGCTTCCAGAAAGCAACTGTTTGTTCTGCAATTTCCCATCTAAGGAATGAAGATTGCCCTTTTCTACCTCTGAAACTACTTTAGGAGGTGTTCACATACCACTGTGGTAGAAACTGTGGGATTACAAAGATTACGATTTCAGAAGCCATCCTGGTTTATGAATAGCATAAATGCACAGATTCACCCAGATGGATTATTTTGACTGTCAAAGTAAATCCTGAATTTCTATTGCTATTCTATCTGAAGTTATAGAGAAAAAAAACTAAAATATAATCTACATTTTAGCGTTTATGCTACTTAATTCATTTTGCATTCTACTTAAAAGAGTCCAGGAAAAAAAATTACTTAAACATCAATGACAAAACCTACTCTGTCAGGAGGACTTCACAGAACACTCTGTCATTCTATGGATATGTAACAAGATGAGGCATGACAAAAGGTTGCCCAGGGAGGTGGAGTCACCATCCCTGAGGGTGTTTAAGAGGTATCTGGATCTGGCACTGGGTGATATGGTTTAGTGGTTTAAGGGTTACAGTGGTAGTGCTGGGTGAATGGTTGGACTGGATGATCTTGTAGGTCTCTCCCAACTTTGATGATTCTATGATTCTATGGTTATTAACTTATTTTTGCAAGGCAATTGAACATGAATGTTAATGAATGTGAAAAGTTTTATCTGTAACTTTGTATTTCCTTGGGGTTGTTTTTTTTGTTTTTGATTTTTGGGTTTTTTTTGTTGGTGGTTTTTTGTTGGCTTTCTTTTTAATAACATGGTGTGGGCCTAAAGGGAAATTAAATGTCTCTTTAAGCTGATCAAGAATTGGGATCCTAATGGGGCTAAGATGACAAATGGTTGAATTGAATATACAGCAAAAACCAGGCAAACATCTCTTTTTAATGTCTTTCAAAGCTGCTTAGTTTTAGTATAACAGGGTTGTGTGGACACTGATAACAAGCATAAGCTGCCTTGGGCTAGTGACCCGGGTCCTGCCTCCTGTGCTCTGGTAAGGTCTGGTCTCCTGATACCAACCAAAGAAGCAGTGTCTTTCTATTTTGGCAGGAAGCACATTTGCAGGGCTTGGATTATTAACATGTGCTATAATCACAGAAATTTTAAATTAGCTTGAAACAGAGATAAGCCAGACACTAACACTGCCAGAAACTGACTCTGTGTTTAAGAGCTTTTATTTATTATGTAGTCTCACAGTTTCCCCACATCAACTCCTGGGTTTCTATGAGCAACACACTCAGCATCTTCCTATGGTCCATACACATTAACAGAGCTCAGAGTCTATTTTGATAAAATACGGGGAATACTAATGAAATTATTTAATCTTTTTTGATTAGGAAGTACTACTATTTGTTATTCCAATGGTATTGTCCAACTACTGTGAAAAAAACATAGTTGTTTTTTGGCATAATGTTATAACTTCCAAATTATTCTAGAAATTAATCATGCAATCTCTTGTTTACTCATTGTTTCTGCTTAATATATGAGGAATAAATATTTATGAAAAAAGCTAATCCATGAAGTAGAAAATAGCTTTAGTTCATGATATATTTTCCTAGTTTATCATTCTGAGTTAGAAAAAATATTTTATTGAATAAAGCTGTTGTTTCATCCAGCTCAAAAGCTTGTCTTCAACACTGAAAATTACTGAGTAATCAGTAGTGGTAATTGCAAATGAAGAAACATTATCTTCTGGTAAAGCTGCTCTCCAGCTCAGCAATAATTTAGATTGGGGAGGAAAAAAGTCTGCCAGACTTGAAGTTTAAACAACTCCATCTGAAGCTACTGGAAATATTTTCAATGAATTAAATGATGATTTTACTGAGCCACTTAACTTGTGCCCTAAAGCAGAAGGTTTATTAAGCCTTGTAATGATTATTATGGTTATCAAAACTCCAGGTACTGGTCTCAATATATAAACATTTTATCTTTGCCTGGATCCCAACAAATAACCTCTCATACCAAAAATGTTTTAGCACATTTATAGATTTTCATTAGCCTGGGAAAAAAACATTTAAAAAAAGGAACCTTCTCAAGGAAGTTTGTGAGTCGATACTCTCCTGGTTCTTCTAAAGCAAGTATAAAAGTTTAACAAACGAACACATGCCTAATACTTAAACATACAACCCAATTACTCTCTGAAAAGAGCTATTACCAATAATTAAACTCATCTAAGAGGACCCTTATAATGGTCACAAGTGACTGGGTAAAGAGAACCACTTTTTAAATGTTAACTGTTGCATGAAAGCCCAACCACACCAGCTAACAGTTTACTTACTTTTTTTATGCATATGCACCACTGAATCCTCCTCTGGGTCTGTGATAACAGGAACTGCGTCAGCATTTCTCTGATAAAAGGCTGTGCGTGGAAGCTGCATTTGGAAAAGGGAAATTGCACAACATAGCTGTTTGGTTAAAGCAAGTGAATGTGTCCAAGAATAGTTCAACTCCTAATGAAAATCTTTCTAAGTAAAAAGGCCTGGCTTGGCTGACCCTTTGTCTGCAGCTCCCAGGGCATGGAGGTGTCTCCAATTCAGCTGCTCAGCACAGGACCTACCAATAATGGTTGGAGACTTTTGTATTTGGAAGATGAATAGTATCTCAAAATCAGAGTGTCAGCACTGATGAGCACCAGGACTTTACAGATAGTGCTTTTAATGAACACACTAGTAAAGGATTTGAAGTGCTTTGCCTGCTCAGTGTGCTACATTGCAGATGAGAATATTCCCACTTTTCCTGGCCAAATGTAGAGGACTGTCTTGATTTCAGAAATGCATACTTTTGTGTCTCTCTTCAGTCCTCATCTAGAAAAGGACTAAAGCTGTACGCTGGCTAGTTTGGAGGAACCTGATGTGTGTCCCCAAGGCTGGGGGAGGCCCGCACAGACCACTCCTTTGGGGCAATGCTGTGGAGCAGAGCAGCACAGACCTGATGCTCTCAGATCAACCAAAGATAACACAGAACCAACTGAGAAGCGATTTTTTAGATAGTTTCGGCTTTTTGCATCTGGACTGTACCTGCCTTCTGCTTTAGATACCCAAGTCTCACTTCAGACCTTCCCTAAATTTCTTTTATGTGTAGAAGCAAAAAAACATGTTGCTGCTCAGGTATCAATTTCTTTAAACATTTGGTTACATTGTGTTTGCCCCTAAAGAAATCTGATTTGTGCTCTGGTATTTTTCAGTCTGCCACAGCCATTAGAAGTAAAAGGCAGCCTAAACCTCAGAATGTAACCTAGAACCTTTCAGAAAAGGAAATGTGGATTTATTCCACTGGAATTAGGACAAAACCAGATATTGAGATCAGTTGGACTGTAAAACCAGACAAAGTTAGGGTGTGTTGAGAACAGTAGTTTAGGTTCAGACAAGTTTCTTATCATGAATTATTCATGACACTGGACTATTGAGAAGATTCTGATTCTTTCCTGTAAGATATGTAACTTTAGAGATGAAATTACAGAAACTTTCAGTGCTTACGAATTCCCAGTATCCCTAGGAAAAGGTTTTTTCTTTTCTTTTAAAGCTCAAGTTCATTAAGTTTTTTGAGAATCTAGTGGCTTTTAATGCTGTGTAAATGGAAGCTGATGTTTTTATAAATGGTCTTTTACAACAAGGTAAAATACACAGGACATGGGGCAAGAAATGGAGAAGTTCTGATTTTAACAGTGTCTTAAAAATGTATGAGCTCTCTGGGCTGGGCTAAAATTAAAATGGAGACCTAGGGTGGGATCTGGCCCTAATACATATGATTTTAGACACAAGTTTGGCATAGGCCTCCCTCTGGAGACTGGCAGACAGTTCCTCCTCTGTTGGCTATAAAGAGCACACAGGCACTCACTTCAAATCTAACTTTCGGACATCTGAGAGAGGCAGATTTCTGGTTAATTTACAGTAATAGACCTTGAAACCTTCCAGGTAGTGTCTTTATGACTTCCTAATTATTTTTTGATCTGCAAGCAAAGCAAAGTATATACAAGTAAAAAGTAAAAAGGATGTTCTGTCCAAAGGTATGTCCTGTACCAGTTGTACAAAAAACGATTTGCAGGTTAATGGGTTAATGGTATAAACCTTAAATGGGGATTTGCATTCCTGACCTCATAGGCAGGAAGCCTCATGTGACTGGAGATCAAGCTGTGGAAACTTTATTCTAAAGGAAGAGAAGAAGAACAAACATCACTGTGGTTTTGCTTTTGCTTTAGTTGTTTGGGGGGGTTTTTTGTTGGTTGGTTTTTTTTGAGTTTGGTTGGTTGGTTTTGTGTTTGTTTGTTTGTTTGTTTTTAAAAAGGGAAAGAAGAACTGAACATGCATTAAAGAATTCTGCAATGTCTTATATTGACTCTGAGTACTTACAAAATTTTGCCCTACATTTGAGAGAGACCTGCACTGAAGGAGGTGCCTGATCCTCATGCATGTAAACTCTATTTCCAGTCTTTTTCTAAGTGAATAACCTGCATTGTGAATAGTGGTTGATCAGTTGTTAACTTTCTTCTTTCCTTTGAAAGAGAGCAGATCTGTCAAATTAAACTGAAACCTGCTGAGATAATCATGCTGAACTGGAAGGGCCCTTAAACCCCTCCAGCAGCTAAAGGTACAGCTCTTGAGTGAGGTGGTGACTGGCAACAAGAGTGGGGGTGCCCTTAGGAGATGAGGAGGGCAATTCCATTATGCTTAGGTGGCCTGTAACTTACTCCCGCAGCAGGCAGCACATGTGTACAATATTCCCTCATATTAACATGCTGTGTTGTGGGCTGCTCACACATGCACAATATCAAATACTGTGGCTATCTGCAATCAATGAGCAGATCCTATCACCAATTTTGAGACTGCTCATCTACTCCATTTTTTCATCAAGCGTTGTTTCTGTATTGCCTCCTGGGGGGAGTTTTCTTTGCTTTCTCTTTTAGACCTCCAGTGGCTTAATTTAAGGATCATTTCACCAGAGGAAGATGTATCAGGTTTCTGTGTAAGCTATTAGGAATTGGCTTTAGTAGAAGCTGTGAGAGGAATGAGGAAAGTATGGTTTGTGGATGCTGTCTGCAATGATTCCCTCGTGGCAGTGAAGGGGTGATAAGAACAGATAAAAGTGGTCCAGAAACAATGAGCAATAAACTGGGAGGTGCCTTCAAAACTGGAGAGTAAACAGCTGCTCATTTGATTCACTGCAGTCATGTTTTCGTATCCTTTTCCTGTGCAGAAGAAAAATTATTACTGTAGGTCTGCTGCAAAATAACAAAAGGATCTGGAATACACCTTTGCACGTGCTCCAGCTGAATTCTCTTCTACAGGGAATGAAGTGGGGATAAAATGGCCTCCACTTTTCCTCCTGTAGTTGTGAAGGGTCAAGGAGCAATTGTGACAGCTGAAATATGTTTCCTCAGTTGACAGAAATACAGGTATGAGACGTGAGAGCAGGAGACATCTTACCAAAGTCAAAACTGACCAGAACATGTGTATATTTGTGGTCAGTTCTTCAGATGTTCCTCTGGAAAAGTCATGCAAGACTATTGCAAAATCAACAGGATTGGCAGTTCAAATCAATATTTTCTCCATTCTTGGCATTTCATGAATGTCCAAGGGAGGAGACAAACTGTCCTGGCCACCTCTCTGTCACAGTCACACACACTGTGTGGGCAGTAAAACACACCCCGCACCACCTCACCTCCTGAGGGCTTTTCTCCTGTGTTGTCCTCAGGGGATCTCCATGGCAGCTGCTGCACAGAAGCCACCAGTGCACTCCATTTTTATCTTGACTAAGGGCAAACTCTCTTGGAGGTTTGTGCTTGGCAGGATGCCACTCATTGACTCAACACCACCATTTCAGCACGTCATTCTGCTGCTGTTCCTGTACAGCGCGTGTGGATGTTGTATGCATTTGGGTCCTTCCTGCCCTCCTGCTTGTTTTCTTTTGATCCTACTGATCATTACTTTGTACTTGTGATTTTCAACTTTTGTCAGTAATTGCAGTGGTATAATGATATAATTGTTTGACAGACCTCTTTTGTTTTAACCCAAATTTATGGCCAGTTATCCACAACTTCCCTCAATTCTTTTTTGGAAAAATCCCATTGCTCAAACTTGAGCCAAAAGTATTTTTTTCTGGAAAGCATTGAAAGAAATAGTCCTGATTGCCTACTTTTGACAAAAGATAGTTGGAAAATATTAGATTTCTCACCTTACTGAAAGATATCCAACTTTTTATAAGAACTTCTTTTGATCTTGATGAACATTGAAGAGATAACCTTTATTCAACTTCATTCATGTCCAGTCATTGCTATTGTTTATATGAGACACCCACTTGCTCACAGAGTTCCAAAAGTGGCTATTGAGAGGAAAAGCATTTGTGGAACACACTTGTACATTAACTTAATTCTTTCAGTTGCAAGAAAATGTTTAAAAAATATTGGAGTTTTCAAATTTTTTTTCTTCCTTTTTCCTCTCCCAGTTTTTTCTTCCTGAGGGAAAAAAAAAAAGATATTTTTAACTTTTTCAATTTTTTGAATTTTGCTATATTGGAAGAAAATTTAAGAAGGGGTAGGAATTTCTACTTCATAAAGAAAGATTTTTCTTTACAAATCGAATTCTAATCTGTCTTCGGCCCCTGCAGAAACCTTGACCAAATTCCCATATGAAGTGTTTGGACCTGATTTTAAAATTTCCCCTAAGAATATGTCTTTAATACATCAATACTCAGGTTTCAAGAAACATCACTTTATCTACCTCCTTTCAAAACAGAAAGTTGTATGCAGACACCTGGAATTTATTATTTCCAAAATGACACAAAACTGGAAAAACTTGTCATTTTGTAGTCAGAGAACTTCATTTTTTGTCTTAATAGGACAACAAATTTTGTTCCCATTACCATTAAGTTATGTCTGTGTGATGAGGAAACCTAAATGTTCCAAAAGAAATCAGCAGAATAAAAGAGGAGATTTGAACAGTACCTAAAAAACCAGCTGAAACTGTACCAAAAAAATCTGGGTTTTGTCTCCTGTGGTGCTTTTCTCTCATTCCTGCCATGCACCGTTGGCTATGACCATCCCTTACCACCCTGTGCTTTTTTTGGATTGTGAAGTATGTAGAATCAGGAGCTGCCTTTAAAATTTCACAGGCTGACACAGATATCAGTGGTTCTGTATAAATATGGCAATATGACTGGCTGCTTGTACATTCACAATTGTTATGATGGTAGTCCCATGATTCTGTGTCTACCTGTGACTTTAGAAACACAACATCTGACAAACAGCAACAGCCAAGGAAAACAATCCCTGTTCACTCACCTGTCAGGGCTGACCTTGCCAACTGAACAAATCCAGTTCCACCCAGTAGAGGTATTTGTAGCAATTTCATAGCAATTATGAAAATATTATACAATAAAAAATTATCCTTATAAATTGTAATCCATATATATATATAGTAGCAATTCCTTTGAGTGAAAATACAACATGTTCATGAACAAAAAAGCCAGTAGTGCTAAATACGTGAAACTGGACTACAGGGCCTGGGAATGTGACCTAATAAATGAATGATAAACCAGACAGACAGATAAGCAGGGTTTTTTCTCAGAGCTCTGTAGCTCACACAACTTAATCTTTGTAAGGGAGGGAAGTGTTGCAAATGCTGCCTAATATTTTTCTGAAGCTCATGCCCTCTGTAAAAAAACTCTAGTAACCATGCTGAAATGATTAGAGTGATTGTACCATGAAATGGCTTGGATTTGCTCATCTGGCTTCAAGTTCAGAGGAATGACCAACAAACTGACTTATGTTCTTAACAGTGTAGACCCAGAAGGGTTCGAGCAGATGTTGCAGGTTTACTCCAGGCAAATACATGAAGTTTTGTGGTTTCTCTTAAGTGTTTGCTAATATCTACCACATTGCAAAGTCAAATGTCCTTACTCAACAGAGCTGACTATTCATAATACAATACAGATGATTTAATCTGTGGTTAGGACTTTCCATTTCTACTAGAGCAGTTTTAAGTCTGGATTGCTCAAACCTACATTACACCGACATACAAACCAAAAAAAAAAAAAAAAGGGGGGGGGGGGCAAAAATCCCTATCAGCCCCAAACCCTCAAACTCTGCCAGTTCACATGCCTGTGGTTGTGTTGTGTTGTGGTGCTGTGACCATGTCCATGTCCAGGTGCTACTGTGACATTGCTCCTTCAAGTCTATAATTGAATGAAGTTGAAGATTTTTGATAAAAGTTTTTGAAGCAATTAGAGTTGAGTATATTTTCAGAATTAGAGGCACCCTGATCTTGACTGTACTTGATTCTTTTGCTTGCATCAAAACTTCACCTACACTCCTCTCTTATTTGTGGCTCACACAAAAAATGAACGGCAACTTTTCATATTGAAAATATTATTTGAAATTCATTACCAGGTAAAGCAGTTTTAATATGATCATACTTTCAAAACTGATCTAAATTCTCTTTGTAGTCCTGACCATATTGTAATCCTGAAGAGATTTGTATTGTGGGTTTTTTTTTCTCCCAGAAAAGCAGTTTATACCAAAAATGTTCCTGAAGAACACAAAGGAATCGGGTTTGAGTCTGATGACTGTTTTTGGACAAAAGCATTGGGTGATAGAGGATTAGAAAATCCTAAACAATTTGTTTTGACATCTTTAAACAAAGACATTTATTTGGGGTTTTTGAAAAACTGCTTTCAACAATAAATGAAGACAGAAGACTGAGAGATTTGAGTCCCACAAACAATACACTTTGTGTCAGAAGAAATACCTCTGTTGACAAAAAATGCATTTTGAATTTCTCTTGGTTTAACAAAGCAAACAAAGGGTTTTGGTTGATTGAAGATTATTTTCTTTTTATTTTTTTTCAGTTTGGGTAGAGCACCAAAAAAAAAAATCAATTTCATGCATAGCACTGCTCCTGAGTAACTCCCAGAATGAGGCAGAACAAAATAAAGTTTATATCTTGGTTGAAACACTGGCCACTTTGAAATCAATGGCAGAATTCCCATTCATTTCACTGGGGTCAGGCTTTTGCCTTCATCTTTAACTTACAGCTCAGTTTTCCTTCATTATACATTGCAGAAGTGAAGGAGACTTCATTCTGGTCAAATCACTGCTAGTGAATCTGTCCCAAGAGAAATATGCAATACACACTTCTCCTTTCTGTCCTAAAAGAGCACTGGAAAAAGCATAATTCACCAACTTTTATAATGTATGTGGGCGTTTTCAAATGTATCTTAATGTCTTTGTCTATAGTAAACCCTGTTTAAGATGTTAATAATTTTTGACAAGCACTTCCCTTGTGTCTGGATTTTGAAAGGAAACCTAGAGCATAAAATGGCCTTGTTCTAGTCATGCAGTGGATTGAAACCAGCAGAAGCTGATAGCAAACAGCTTTTCTCCAACATAAGTTTGGTTTTCTTTCCCATGGATTTCTACTTTGCCTTTTGCTGCAAGCTGGCAGCACTATTTAAAAGGACAGGACAAAAATCATACTCGGAATTCTCTTTTAAATACTGATTTTTTTTCCATAAGTTGTACTTTCTTCCTGACATCCAAAAGCATGGAAAAAAAAAGTTATATTATTAAAAAAAAAGCCTTCAGAGAGCTTTCTTTAGAGCACAGAGCAAAACAGAGAGCTCCCAAAAGGGAAGTCTGCACCCTGGAAGGTCAGAGCAGCTATTTCCATTCCTGAGGCAGCTCAGCATCATGCACCTTCAGTTCTTTCTGTTTATTGAGTCAATGGCAAGTCATAAGAAAAATGCACTTTTCACCCCTGTATGAGAATAAAGCAACATTAATTGTATCACGGTTTTATTTTTATGCAGTTTCAAGGCTGTGGCCTATCTGAAAGCTCTTGAAAATTCAGCTATTTTTATGACAGAGTTGGGGGTGCAATGAATTTTCTAGGGCTAACAAGTCAACATATCCATCAAACCATGGTAGCTGAGCATGTGCTCTTTGTTATCGAAACTTGACTCTTTATCCAAGACCTTGGATGCCTGAAAATAAGGGTTAGTGTTGTATATCTTGCAAAATACATCACTGTGAGAAAGCAAAAGTTAATGTGGTCAATGGGGATACAGTGGGATTCATCTCATCCTGACCGAAACACTTCCAAATGGCAAGGCATCCTGTCCTAGTCTGCAGTGACATTTTTGATGAGATCTTCACTGACCGTCATGAAAGCTGAGACTCCTTGCGCTCATCTGGATGTGTACTTCTGGGTACCCTCTGGACTCTGGGAAGATATTTTCACTTCCTTCTGTCTGCTGGCATTCTCCAAATGAAAACTTAAATTAGCTGTAGATATTTATTTAGTTTTGAACATGTTATCTACATAATCATGGTTTTCACCAATTTTATAACTGCTGTTATAGGCAAACTATTCAAGTCTTGCCTGTACTGAATTTGATTTTCATTTACTCATGGTAATATCTGTTTATGTTTCTTAGTAAAATCACTTGCTGCTTGCGAATGGAGACTCCCCAGAGAGGTGAAGCTGACAACAACTCTCACCTTAAACCAAATCAGGAACATAAGTTTCTAACATAGTGTTAAAAAAAAAAAAACAAGGAAGCAAATAAAAAAAAGAAAAAAGTGAAGAGCAACTTCTAACTTCACATTGAATGACAATGATAGTAAATTTATTGATGAAAACACAAGGCTCATGTTCAGGCATCAGGTTATAAATGCTAAGAAGGCACAAGAAATCCTGCAATGAGACAGAAAACAGTTACAGGCCTTAGAACTTTTCTTTAATGTGGCACATTAAAGTAACAATTTTAGCTTTGCAAGGATTCATTTGTAAATACAAAAATACATCCTCTACCACATGTTTCCTCCTCCCTTCCTGCTGAACCAGCCTATCCCTTCTTCCCATTTTCTGCTGTAGCAGCAGCCAGGCTTTTCCTTTCAGTTGCTCTGGCAGCTGCAGTCCCACCCTCGTCTCGGCACTGAGTGCACACAGTGATTACATACGTCTATTGCAAATGATCATTTTCCCCTCTGCCTCCCAGCTACAAATTCCCATCACAGTATACTCCTCTTTAAATCTCTTCTTTATTGAGTTTCATCAGCATAAGGCCATTGTTAATACATCTGTTTGAAATAAAAAATAATTTCCCTGTGTCTGCCACCCCCTCTCCACTACAGTCTCACCCGATCCCAGGTTCCAGCCGTGATTAACCAACACACATGTGTTTCAAATAAAAGTTATCTTCTCTTCACACACCCCTCCTCCCTCTCCCAGCTGCAGACTTCCCTGCTGCGTTAT
>NW_021939396.1:11126184-11231179 GCF_001715985.3 Manacus vitellinus | reverse complement strand
CCTCAGCGAAGGGCTCTGCCTTCCCGTAGCATTTTATTTTCCCCAGAATAAAGAGGAGTTTGGGGAAACTCGGGCTTTGGCACGCTGCATCCACTTTTTTTTTTTTTTTTTTTAATGAGGGGTGACTTTCCCGTTTGTTTTAGCCGGTTTCCAAAGCCATCACAGAGCCGTCTCCTTTTATTTTCCCCTTCCCTCTCTCGCCCTGGGATGAAGGCGACAGGGAAAGACACATTTTTTTCCCCCCTCTTTTCTAGGCATAGAACTTGGAAATGATGTAGGGATGTACCTGTCTGACTTTGGGGTATCCCCGTGCCCAGCTCTTTCCTGAGCACTTTTGTTCGCTTAGAGCCTGGGAATCCCTCCAGATGGAGATGGCCGGGGGGGCGGGGCATGGCTCTGATTTCCTTGGGCTGCCCAAGCACCTCTCCGATGGCGGCTCCACATCGTGTCTCACGGCAGGTGCTCCTCTGAAACCCCGAGAGCTTGCGAGGGTCTTGCCGTGCAGGGGAATTCAGCAAAAGTTTTGGGTTGTGAGGTGGAGAGCAGAAGGGGAGAAAGCATCCAAAGAAGTAGGAATGGGAGGGAAGAGGAGGACTCTTGCAGGGTGGGAGGGTAATACGGTGATCAGGATTGCTGGGCATCAGCAGCTCCTGCCCACTGGGTCCCGCAACAGTGCAGGGAGCAGCGGGTGAGGGTGGCAGAGTGTGCAGTGCCTTGAGAAGCTGCACCTTTGGCAGCACAGGGGATTTCCCGCAGCAATACCAGAGTCACAGCGTAAGGCTGTCAGCTATGCAAAACTTTTCATTTGATTCCTTTGTCCCACAGGTGTCAAATCCCAGTTCAGGAAGGGATTTTAGCCCGTCTTTTAGTGAAGCAATGAAAATCATCCCATCAACAACAAAAAAGTCTTTCTAAATTGGTGCTGAGAAGTAAAATATCAACTGCCTCAACATGATTATTTTACAGCAAATGATGATAAATCATTGCCGTGCTCTGCTTTGTCATCCAGCTCACCTACAAATAATCTACAGATAGCTGGTCAATGAGTTGCCTCTTTTAAAAAAAACCTACAGATTAAACTTTATGCAGGGTTTGTCATTCCTGGCTGGGGCTGGGGTGGTCGTTCAGGCACAGATGTGACATGGGAGCTCTGATGTCTCTAGCAGAAGCCTCGTGCATGCAGTCTTACTGGGAAATGGCATGTGAAGTAAGACTGCTATGTGCTGCCGTAGTTTTATTAGACTATTAGATGAGTAATATTGTTGTTAAAGAGGTATCTGTGACTGAAGTGCTTTGTGAGTGTAATATATTTCTGTCCCAGTGAAGCCTTTCTAATGTAGATGTGGCTTCAGTATGTTGTATGGACTCAGCAGCTCTTTGAAACACAGAATTGCAAATCGATCTCCGGGTCAGGGAAAGCAAGGTGCTGGCCAGCAATTGGGAAGAATATGAATGCTAAGAAGCCCATGCATTTTTAAAGTTGTTGCTGGTCCTTGCTGTAGTTCGAACCCATATGCATTTATCCCCTCAGGCTTCTGTAGAAAGAAATGGCCAACAGCTCTCCCATGTTGTCCTCTCTTGTATCTGTGATGAACTCAGTGGCGGAAAAGCGTGTATAGATGTGTATAGCTCAGTGATCAGGCCAAAGCCCTTGTGATTACTCACCTTCATAAAATAACATTTTTCCTGCCTGTCCACTCCAAAAGTTCTCCTGTCAGAGTTTCATCACACAGGACATTTCTTACTGTCAGTGTTTGAAAGTAGATCACTCTTTCCAATCACTTTCTCTCAAAGTACCACTTCTTTTTTCCTTTTTACTCTAATTACAATCAACAATTTCTAGACAGTGTCTCTGTAAAATCAATAATCCATTATATGAAACAGCCCAAGTTGGCAGCATCACGTTTTGGTTCTCTCTTGTTGCAGGGGGGAAGTTTTATTATGTTTTTATTAAAGGTCAAAAAAAGAAGGCCAACATTAAATATAGCAAACTTACTGGCTTCTTTTTGCATTTTCAAACCAGTTTCAAACTGCTCCAGTCTGGAATGAGAACACAGCAGGTTTTGCTCATCCTTGTAAAAGACAAAGATTTTAATGCCAGGCATGACATCACTGTATTTGCGTGTGCAACATCTTCAGGTTTTATTCCTTTTTGCTTTGCTCTAACTTGGATGATCCTCAGAAACTGTCTTTGGAGTCTCTTCTAGTTGGGATGTTTTGACCCATGTCTAAATTATTTTTTGTGTGTTTGCTTAAGGAATGAAAACATGTACTGAAAATAAATCAAAATAGTATTTTAATTTGATTCTTTTTAGAAACAGATATGTCACAACTGAATTCCCTGAGATTTCAGTGTGGCTGTCAGGTTTCAGTAAAGCTGCATTTACATTCTGTGTGGAGTGTAGTTGTAGTTTGACTTTCTTTCAAGCATGAGGACAATTCAGCAAGTGTGTTCTTTCCCTAAAAGTTACTGCACATCTTCTTGATGGTATCTGTTCGTATTGAAAGTAAGTAATAAAATAGGCATTAAAATAATCTATAAATGCTTTAACTTAAAGCCATTAAAGTAATTGCTGCTCTTCTATCAAGGTGTGTTTATATGTGTCAGGTCAACTGGAACTAAAATTTGTGGTTAGTTTATTTTATCAATCCTTCAAAAATGGATCTGAAGTTTACTGGATGTCATGATACAGTTCAGTCACAGGGTAGAAGTATTTGTTGTTGTTTTTTTTTGAAAAGCCAAAAGAGTTGTTGATTTCCAGAATGTTCCAAATACTTTTCATACAGGGTAGTATTTGAGAGTTTCATTTGCAAAGGTGTAGCAAAATGGAAATAAAATGAATTGGACCCTCGGAAGATGAAGAGAAGACAGTTAAATTCCAGCCTTACCTTCCAGAGGCAGCTCAGAAATCACCAAGCCAGCCCTCCCTCCCCAAAACTGCCATGCCTTTGCAAGTCAGAAGGGCTGTTTGGTTGACTGTTTTGTTTTAAAAAATATGCACTTGGGGTTGTGGCAAGAAATGTGAGTCTGGATCTAAAATGATGCACTTGGCAGGGTTTTCTCAGAACCATGAGACCCTAAACTGGTTTCTAAAGTGAAAACTGAATTTTCCATAAGCTGTGTTGATGTAGAATGACCAGCACTGTGAGTCTATTGGTGAAACCAGGAGATGAGTGAAACTGAGGGAGAGATGTGAAATGATGTTGTGTATTTAGCACTGAAGAGGCCTCAGATGGTTTTTGGTAATGTGCAGAGAGAGAATAACAGGCAAGCAGAGGAGGTTTATATGTTGGTAACCAGGAGGGGACTTTAAAAGAGTCCTCCTAAGGGGGTTTGTTCTGATAGCTGCAGAGTTGGGTTATTGTGCAACATCCCCTTGAATTCATGGATGAGACTGCATGAGCTGACCTGCAGTGGGCAGTGCCCCGAGTGGGGCTGGCGGTGGGAAGGCTCATGTCAGTGCTTGACAGGGGAGAGTTTGCCATCTGGAGGGCCAACAGAGAGGGGAGGAGAGGTCGGGAAGCAAATGGGGAAGAAGGTAATCTGTAACACCTGCGTGGTTAGAAATCGCACCTCAGGAGTGGAGGGGGGTGAGATGTCAGCGAGTTTGGACAATGTTTTGTGAATTGTCCAGGTATGCAGATATGTGCTGGTGAAAGCAGGGCACGGGTGAGGAATTCAGTGTAATTCTGACAGTGAGCCTCCCCAGCTACATCTGCAGTTCATGTCTTCTCCAGATTGTTGTCCAGTGTGGATCTGATCTAGCTAAGCAAAGCCTGGTCACCACTTGCTTGCCTCTCAAATTAACTTTTACCAACATTTTGAGAAGAATTTGCAGATCCCAACACCGCTCACCCCAGCCTACATAGACTACAGGTTAAATAGGGCCATGGCCCAGGCTCACCCTTGGGCTCAGTTTCCACCTGCATGGAAAGCTCTGAAATCATGTGGTCTTCTCTGTCTTCTGCTGCCTTTTGTCTTGCAGCTGGGGGAAACCTGCTGGCTACCCAGCCCCTGGGGCTGAGGGTTCAAAGGTACCTTTAAAGATCGTCTCATCCATGATGAGCAGAGACATCTTGCACTACACCAGGTTGCTCAAAGCACTGTCCAGCCTGACCTTGAACTCTTGCAGGGATGAAGCATCCACAACTTTGCTGAGCAACCTGTTCCACTATCTCGCCACCTTCATCATAAAAAATTTCTTCCTTATGTCCAGTCTAAACCTACATTCTTTCAGTTTAATACCATTGCTCCTTGTCCGTCGATACAGGCTTTGGTAAAAAGTGAGCATGCATGTATTTAATATCTCCTTAGATGGGGTACCCAGAGCCTTGGAGCACACAAGCCCTTTGGTCGGGTCAGCATTCTACAACCACATCAAGAACTTTCTCCTTGGGTTAATGTGATTGTGGGTTTATCCTCCCAAACCCTGTCACAATAAGTGACATTGGCAGAAATGCCACTTTGCTGATGTAACAGCCTTTCTGCTTGTGGTTTTTGCCACCACAGCTGCATCAGTGAGTGACATGTCATGCCCTAGGCTGATACAACCACGTGATAAGCGTTAGTGGTACAGAACTGACATGTGTCCATGCAGAGATGCCTGTTGTCATGTGCTTGTTCAGCTCTTGATGTCTGCACATCAACCCTCCTCTATGGGAAACCTATGTTACTGCTGAAGTTAAGCCCAAGTTACACCCAGACTTCCCTGCAGGTGGAGGCAGTGGAGCCTCTGGGTCACAGGAGTGGGCACATCCTGGTCCAAATGCAAGTGATTCTGTACATGTCATGGAGTTTCCTCCAGACTGGTGTTGTCTGACCATGGTGTAGTTCAGTTCACTTGGAAAACTCTTCCACAACCTGAAATTCATCTTATCTTCTGGGAAAATGTTGCAAGATGAAAAGCAAAGTTATTTGTCTTGTGTTAGTCCACTTAGCAAACCCTTAGCTTTGGGTTTGCACAGAAACAGCCCTCTGCTTCTCTCCCTCCTTTCTTGAGACATAGATATATATCTTTAGTATTATTTTTTAACCTGCAGCATTTCCATGCTGTGATTTACAGTGTTGTTCCAGTTGGCATGGATGGAGGGGACAGTTAATTTCATGTGAGCAGTGGGAGGCGTGGGATAGGAACTTCTTGCACCGGTTTTCATATCCTCTCACAGGCCTGAAATCTTGGGATTTTCTTCCCTTTTTTCCCCCATTCTTCCTGTCCTGACCTTATTTCCCCTCTTAAATAATTTTTTAAACTTGCAACCTCAAATTACCTGTTGATTTTGGTTTCCCTTTTGTAGTAAATTGTCTTGTTCCCACAATTTTCTAATAAGTGTTAAAACTGCATTTCACTCGCTGGAGCTCAAAACAAACAAACAACAAACAAACAAATGGAAAGAGATTTTCTCACTTTCTTTGAGTCAATGATCATAACTGAGGAAACCTTAAGTTCAGTGTTACTTAGCCTCTTGTCCAGTGTCATGAGCAGAGGAAGAAGTCTTATGAGCAGAACTGGATAGGGAAAAATGTGAGTCCTTTTTTTTTAAACAGAATCTTGTTATTTGTGGTTTGGGTTTGTTTTTAATAGCACCCAAAAAAAGCAGGTTCTGAGGTGCTGCTGAAGGCACCCTCAGAAGGGTTTAGTAAAATACCAATATTTCTCAAGAACTCTGTGCCCCTTCCCTCACCTCCAATATATGTGTTATTTTTCTCACTCCAAGTTTATTATATTTATTTTTTATATTTCTCAACCTAATTTCATGCTTATTAGTTTCAGTTACTTTATGTTACACTTTACTTAGATAGCAGAAGTGGAAAAATACTTGTTCTTTTTTCTAAATCTTATTTTCAGGAAGAAAATCCAAGAGTATACCAGTTGGAGGTAGTTAAGTTTTGTAGGATTTCAAAGAGTGCCGGGATGTAGGCCTGGGAAGTGATGCTGAGAGGTTTTCCCTCTCCTCATGCCAGTGAAATCCAGTACTAAGCAGACAGCACCAGCATCTCCGAGCTTTGCTGCCGGGAGAGGCAGAGCACTGCTGATTCACTTTTGCACAAAATAAAGGAAAGTCCTGGTGATTCTGGCCTGAAGTGTTTTTGAGGATATGCCTTCTCCACCCCTCTTCCTGCTGCCCACCTCAAGAGCAAATATGTTTTGTTGTGGTTTTTTTTTTCAGCATCCTCTTGAGCCCAAACTGTCAGGCACCACAGGGAGTTTTTGTCTTTTGTCGCTCCAGAAACTGATTTATTTAAATGATATGCTGGGAGCACACTGCTGTTACAGGCTTTGGTGCTTGTTGTCTTCTGAGCTTCGGTACAGTTATCTTGAAAATTGTGGAAGGAAGGGTTATCCCTGAGAATCATGGTTTCCCCTGAAGCTGTTTTTTTCTGCATTTTTCCAAAAAGATTACCCTTCCTGGTCATCTGAGAATAATGGCATTGGGTCAGACCTGTTTATTTCCATGCGATTGAAAGTGTGGAAATTGTTTCAGTGCTCACCTCCCTTCTGGGGAGAGCACTTGGCTGCCTGGCTAGAAGTCCACATGGCTGTCACTGCTCCCACCCATGGGACCACTACACCAACACCCTCCTTTTACTCAGGCATAGGTAGTTGCAGAGTCCTTTGTCACTCATTTATTTACCATCTGGCATCCCCATGTCATCTTTTGCAGCCTGTCACAGTTACGATGCAGCTTTTCATTATTGTCATGTCGTACTCGGTACCGGGAGGATTGATGACTTCGCGGTTGCGGGTTTTGAGGTGTGTTCCTTATCTCTCAGGACTTGGCAGCCAGTTCTTTTTGAGAGACAGAAGCCCTTTTAACCTGGGCTTTGACCTAAGGTGCAGGTCCTCCCAACGTGTGCTCGGGTATTAAGGCGCCAGCTCCACCGTGTTACTATTTTGAGGGCTAGGTTTAGTTTTCTTTGAAAAGCCGGCAGTGATACGATGCTAAAGAAGCTTCATGGCATTTTCACAGCAGAGAAAGTACCTGGAGTTGCTGCATGGGAGAGTTGGCAAACACAACAGGGTCCCTGACACACCCGGTGGAGGCTGGGGAGTGCAGGGGCTGGTGGCCACTGAGGACCTGCAGGATTTTTCCCAACTGGTGGGAGTAGGGAGTTCCCAGGTACAAAAGGTGATGAATAAATTCAACAGGAAAGTGCTGCCTTAGGAAGCCTTTACTTCCTCTGCCTGTCTGGGATTCTCCAGCATAAGAGAAGAATCGGCTCCTCAGGTGTTTTAAAACAATTGGAATGACGAGGAATAATGATATGTTTGGAGGGAACTGTTTTCTTAGCTGCTTTTAAATTGGCATCTTCTTTTTCTTTAGAGTTGGAGCATCCTCACAATTTTACTGTTGCTAAAGCAGTTTTCACAGGATGCTCCTCCTCTACATATCTGCCGGCATCTTGTCTGTGTGCCTGGCAGTGATGTAAAGAGGATGAGGTGGTTTGGGAAATAGTGCTCGAGGCGAACACAAGTTTGAAAATCCACAGTTAATCAGATACAGGGAAAAAAAAGTGTTGGCTCTCTGTGAAGGATTTTGCTTTCAACCTTAAGTATACTTGAAGTCCCTTAAATTCTGTTTACTTGTCTTATTATCCTGGATCTTAGCCATATCTGTAAGTACCTTACTTTCATGTTTTACCTTATTTTTACATGTTTGCTCTCTGTATGATGGTCCAGAGGAGCGTGCGAACACTCAGTGCGTGTCCAAGCCAGGAGAGGAGTGTCACAATGTATTATTTATGCTGAAAAGAGCTCGTACATGGGGATGATCTTAGCTCCGGTCCCATCTCTTCTCCAACAGCAAATCAGAGCACTGAGTTGGTGGATTTAAAGTTAATCTCCTGAAATCTGAACTACTTTTTGCTTGCTCTGTTCTTACTTCTTGGTGAGCAGTGGCTGGTCTTGTTCTCACCTCAAAGTGCTCAAGGGTGAGTGCTTTCAGCCTCGGGGTGTACAGCCCTAGCATGCCTGTGGTCACTGGGCACCAGACACCCTTTGCCAGCTGGCCACAATTTCCTGCTGAGCCCTCTGCACCTCTCCCACAAAATTTCTAGGGGGCATAAATATAGGGTTCTTTTAAAAGAAAAACCAAATCTACAAACTCTGTACCCTCTTCACAGTTTAGGAGGAAATACATTGTCGAGTGCATGTTTTGCATTTTTAATTTCTTTGTGGTATACTCTTCCTTCCCCTCTTCCCTTACCTGCCTGTTTCCACCCTGACATCCCTTTGGAGGGCTCTGTCTGCATCCCAGCAGCGAGCCTGCTGTGGCAGGGTGCTTGCAGGACAAGGAAGGCACCTTTCCATCTGCAGGGAATACACTGTTGTGATGCTTGATGGAGTGAGGGATCTGCTTTGAAATGCGCTGCTGAACATGAAGCACTCAGTGAAGAGTGTGTGAGGTACTTTGCAAGGAGATATTTGGGTATTTAACACAAGGGCTGCTGCATCCCAAAATTGGTGGTGATGTAAACAGTATGCAGTACTGTATGGCAAAGGATTCGTGGCTGTTTGCAGGCTGCTTTACTTTCAGAATGTAGCAGACAGCAAGAGGGGATGGGAATTACCACATGGCCTCTGCCACACTTTGAACTTCTAGATGTTTTGTGTGCAACAGTATGAGATGTAGTGTGCTGCATTTTGGACATGGTGCATTTGCGCAGGAAAGCTGAATTTGTACCTGAGTCTGTATTGATTTCTGCAGCCAGGGTTTGAATTTGATCCTGTTTTTCAGTTAGCTGCCTTGGTCTTGAGACATCCTTTCCTATTTACCTCTCACTGGCACAAGCAGTAGGACCACTGCTTGTGTTTTCATCTAACATGCTTAGGTTATTTTATTTTATGTTGGTTTTTAATCTGCCTGCATTTTGTTCATCCCTGTGTAGATAGGGGTTTTATTTGTTCCTTCTCGCTCTTGTCTTGACACTTTTACTGAATCTCAGGGTGGAGGCTGCCATATGTTGCAAGGTCATTGTTTGGTTTGTGCATCAAGGCACTGCTGTAACATCTCCTCAAGAGTTCCCATGAGGAGCTTCTGGCACAGGTTGGCTCAGAGACCCTTCTTCTGCTCAAATTCATGAATGCTGGTCTGCACAGCAGTGGAGAAAGACTGTGATTTGCCACCCTTTATTATTGGTCTTTAACCACCTACAGATACTCACCTTAAAACACTCTTCACCTTTTGCTGTGGCCACTTGGGTTGTTTGGGGTTGCAGCTCAGCTTGATTAATTTTTGGTTAGTGTATGAATGGCCCTTGTCCCTTTGCCGTGTTATAAAATCAGTAAAAAGTAGGTACTCTTAGGGTTGGAAACAGAAAGTTTAATACACACTTAGCACTGAAAGTTTTACATTGTAGCTGGAGGACAAGGTAAAATAATTTTTTTCTTCTTTCTTGAATGAAACGGGCAACTAGTAGGAAGTTGATTAAGAAACATTTGAGGTTGGATAGGTTTTTTTGGTCACTAAACTTTTTTTTTTACTTGTCTGTGATTTTAAAATGTCCATTCTTAAAATATGTAAAATAGATGATATGAGAGTGAGGAACATCCCAGCACATTTGGATTTGGAAGGGTTCTTCATATGTTAAGTTTCATCCTTAACGTGATTTAAATAGTTTAAGGTATTTAGGTCTTTAAATCAAGGTTTATAATGACTTTAAGATACTTCCAACTTAAAGCATGAAGGAATGTTATGTGCTGTGTGTTTTAAAAAGAAGCACTGTACAGTCATTGGTAATTATGTACTTTACTATTAAGTCTGAGTAGTAATTTTTTTTCGAAAGCATGTTTGGCAAATTATAGTTTTTAATCAAATTACAGAATAAAATAATTACTTGAAATTTAACATAATAAATTTATTTTATAGGTCTTAGTACAGTAAGGATCTACTTAGGTCACCTTTGATCTGCATTGAAAGTAGCAGGCAGGGTCTTGCTGGAAGGTGCAAAGGCAAGGACCAGTTTTGTCAAAAACTAGAGGACGATTATCCCAGGAGGTGCTTGTAGGAAACGTACTGCTTAGGTGAGAGTAGGGTGTTGATAGGGAAGTTTTTTGTCTCTTCAGTGAGAACCTGCAGATAGATCAGGCAAATCATAGTTAATTATTTAACAGAGGGCCCAGTGCTGCAGTTGCCTTTGACTCTGGTTTGGAGGGTGGAATTAAGAGTGTAACTTTGAAATTAAGCTTTTCTTTTCCTTTTCCTCTTCCCATTGAATGCAAGGCTCTTGACTGCCAGCTCTGAACAGCCGGAACAGATGAACTTTTGCACTCTATGCTAAGGACACTTACATAAAAGGGATATACTTGGATTGCATCCAAACCCCACTCAGTTTTCTGTGGGAGGAGATGGGTCTATGCTGACCCTGTCCACATGGGCTCTTCAGGGAGCCTCTCTGCTACCCATCCTTTTTTTTTTTTGTGCAGACATTTATCAGAAAAACACAGAAAAAGCTTAATCTGTGACAAGCCAGATGTGATGTGAGCTGAAATCCAGGAGACTGATTATTCCTGGGGCCAGCAGGACCAACGCAAACAGCTTTTAGTGCGTTTGAGTTGTGAGATTGAATTCCTGCATGCACTGGAAAGAGGGGTCAGACTAACCACTCTCCATAGCACCAGTGATGGGTGTCTCTCCTCCGCACCCTGTCTGTTTTCATTAGACCAGTAGAAAGTTACTGTACTGGGGTTGTTAGGCCCACATATGCATGAATGTGGAGGCAGATGGAAACAAACCTCACAAATCCCTTAAAATCAGGGATAAAAAGACAGAAATTGAGTTTGGCAGTGTCCAAACTTATACCCAATTCTTCTTGCCATCCCCTTTCATTTTGCTCCTGCACAGGCTGTAGGGCTGGAGTTGCTCCCAGCAGCCTGGTCTGTGGCACCCTTCCTCAGTAAAGCTCCTGGCAAGTGCAGTTGCCAAAAGGTGACGTGCTTTCCCAGCTGCAAACATACAGACAAGGTGATGTCAGTTCAGAGGTATGAAAAAGTACAGAAAAAATACCTTTTCACCATAGTCCTCTCTGTATATGAGACTGAAATCACAAAAACTGTTCTTTGAAGTTGTCTGCCCGATTGTATTGTGAATTTGGCTTTCAGGGTGCAGCTTTGAACAAGCAGTTGAGACTGTCAAGAGACCCAAACCCCCAGTCATTTTAGTGGCATTGTTACATATGTGTGACTAAAGGGTGCACACAGGCACCTGCCCATAGGCATTGCGTGTGGTCCTACCTGAGTAAGTGTTTGGAACATTGCACTTGTGTTTAAGTAAGATGCAGCACTGAGGCCTTTTCACTCCCACAGATGTGCCCAGAGCATCAGGACGGTCCGTTCAGACCATCTGCAGCAGTCTTCATCCCTGCTGGGTGACAGCAACAGGGCAGGGGGGTTGCATGTGGTTCTACTGGAGGTCCTGTGATTAGGTCCTGGGTCTTGCCATGGTGGGGACAATTTGTTAGAAGGATCAAGCCATTTGCATTATCACATTGTAGTGAATGGGCAAACACTACTGTTCTCATCTTGCCTTTACCTCTGAGATCACCAGCAGCTGCTTCATTAACTATTAATGGCCTGCTCATTAATGCTGTAAAAGGCAAGGACCAATCTTGCAAATTTTCTGGACTCTTCCCTTGAAATATTTATGACTTGCTCACTGTGCAAAAGGGCAAGAGCAACAGCAGAGAACATGCCTTCAAGTTTTGTTGAGCATTATTAAAGAGCTCATGAATATGAAGAAGCTGCCAGCTTCTGTCTGTTTTTTGGCTTTCCAAGCTAGCACTGCACATCTGGCTCTAGGGGTTGAGTGAGCTGGTGGTTTGCTAAAGTATTGGATGCTTTATTGATGGTCTGTAGATTGTCTGTAGAGCCTTCCTTTGCATGTTCCTCTACAAGCACCAAAGTGTAATTGATACCTCCAGGGAAGGTTACCAGGGGAGATTTTGTTTAAGAGATGGGGAAACTGAGGCAGAAAAGTTGAACAATTTGCCTGGAGCCAAGCAATAGAAAGCCAGCAGAGAATGGAAGTGTTTTATCCAAAACTGTAATGCTACTTTTGAAGTCTGGTTAGTGTGAATGAGGGGGACACTCGTCAAGCCTCCTCTGAAGCCATTGCTACAAGTCATTCCCATTGCATTCCAAACAGAGCTCCTACCTGATTGCAGGGAACAGCACTGAGTAGTGCTTTCCCTGGGAATGTGCTAGTGGTTTTAGCTCCCTCCAGTACCAAGAAGCAACACTCCCTCCAGTACCAAGAAGCAGCAGGGAAGCGATTTTTCCCTTCCATTCAGATTTTGGAGATAAAATTGTGTTCTTTGCATTGCTTGTTTATACCAGCAATAAAGAGTCTGTCCACTAAATCCCAACTACAGCTCATCTGGTGTTGCACCAGGCAGATTAAAATCTATATTTCTTTTCCACAGCCATCCGCAGAGGGAACACTGGTGTAAATACATGTGGGAGGCGTTTTTTGGTAAAGTAGGGAGATATGCTTCAAAGAGAACAGGTATGACTCCAGGAGGGAGGACTTGTCTGTACAGTGCTTCACATCTCTTCCTTATGCAGATGACCTTCAGAGTAAAAAAAGCTCTTCTGTGTTTGGAAGATGCAGGGTGTGTTAGGAATAACCAGCCTTCAATACTGTTTGAGCTTCTAGGCTTGCACATAGTTCTCAGCTGGAACCAGGTGGCAAAACAAATCTATATTGGAAACATTCCCTTGTACAACTTTCTTATTATTTCTTACAGAGTGTGAATATTTTATCCCACATTATATCACATTGCAAGGGATGCCTGATTTCCCTCCTGGAGTCATTCCTTTTAGTTATGGTAGATCCAGGATAGAATTTCAAAGCCCTTCACTGAAGAAGTGCTTAAGGGTTTGTCTTAACAGCTTGATTTCACACTGCTGTAACAAGCAAATGTGGTAGCCACAACTTAGTGGTAGAACATGGTCATGTTGTGCCCTATATGACTGCAGCAGGCCCTGGTGGGACTCCATTGTCACGCTGATCTCCAGGAATATTCCAGGAGCATACTGAATGCCATCTGGTTTTGCCCTCAAAACTACAGTGTTTCTGGGGAAGACTTGGACTCTGCTGCTACAAGAGTAGCATCCAGATCGAGTGACTCTCGTAATTCTTTACTGAAGCAATTCCTCCAAAAGCTGAAAAATGGGTAAACGCAAGAATTGAGACTCTGTCTGTTGACTGGTGCAGCTCTTCTAGAGACAGATGCACTGGAGGCTGCAGAGCAGATCTTTGGTGTTTTTTAGTTGCCAGTGGTGCTGTTACCTCACCATCTGTAGAGCTGCTCTCTACCTCATGGAAGATCTGCCCCTCATCTCAGCAACAGCACAAAGTTCCACCTAAGTTTTGCGACCCCTTTCCTAACTTCTTCCTTCGAAGTTAGGAGGAGTCTGCCACCCCTAACAGACCCTATTCCTCCTCTCTAAATTTGAGGTTGAATCACAGGTAAGAGATGTTGTAAAATCTCTGTTCCTGACCAGAGGGAAGATCAGTGTAATTCAAAATGTTGGGGGTTGTGTCTTATCACTACCAAAGGCATCAGTGATCAAGTATCAATTATGTGAGAAAACACAGTGATAATTAACAGTGTCAGTAAGTAGAAACTTACTGCATCCTGTGAAGTAACTGGAAAAAGGAGGGGTTCTCTGTCAAAACGTCAACTTTCCGTTCTTGGTATCAAACCATGAACTAAATCAGTGGCTGGCAGCAGCGGGAATTCCAGGTATGTCTTCTGCATGCTGCTCAGCTGTGAGTTACATCTCCAAGGAAAAAGCATGTCTGTGTGTAGTCTTGTGCAGATTCCTGATTTCAACACTTTGGGACTGAGAACTGGACCTTGCTTTAGAGGATGCTCCAACTCATTCATTTTCCTTTTCTGGCAGGGCAGTCATGTCTTGTCAAGATAAAAATGACTGTTCACATTCATGAATAGTGGTTTCTAAAGTCTAGCCCTTAAGGTGATGTCTTGGCATCTAAGTGATCCATGGGATACTGGTAGTTCACTGGTACTTGTGGGTCTCCAGCATTTTTCTTAGAAACAAGCTGTTTATAGGCTATATCTGTGTTTGCTTGTGTCCTCAGGGGTGATGCACAGGGTTAGAAGAAGAATTAGCTTAAATTTTCAAGTGCGTTTAGACTGGTGGGTACTTCAGCCAGCAGACGCTGTGGTTCATGGTAAATTCTGATTTAGGAAAGTGTTACACAAGCCTAAAATTAAGAGGAAAAAATGGCAAAACTGGCTAATGGGCAGAAATGGGGAACAGATCAGCCAACCAAATAAAATGGCTCCTAGTTAAGTTTGGGATGAAACTGTCCTGAGGGACCTGCTAAACCTTGCCTTTTCAGAAGAATTTAATCATCCTTTGAGATGTGCTAGGTTCTCATTTTTGCCACTGATGCTGTTTATTACATTGTGCTTACCTTGGATTAAGAAGTGAAAATTGGCCTTTTGACTGCCCTGCTCGTGTAGGTGGGTCCTTCTACACTAATGTGATGTGAGAGAGCCCAAAACAGTGCTCATCTAGAGTTTGTGTATCAATGAGAACTGTCCTATTGGAGTTTTAATAAAACCATTTATTTCATGGCATCAGCTTCTTGGCTCTTACTTGACAGCACCCAATGGTCTGTACCTCCAGTGGAGCAGCTCTGGAAAGGCACAAAGACTGGATTTTTTTATTATCACACAGGCTGTACTGTATGCTGGGAAGTTAGCTCGCATCCTGTCTTCTGAAAATAGCTTGGGATTAAGCCATGCCTGCACTTCAGACCTCTGCCAGCAAATCTGTACTGACCAAATGAGTGGAGAGGTCCCTGAGTGACGTGGCTGTGCTGGCACAGCCCTGAGGCACAGTGTGCACTGTGGGAAGCCACCCCTTCTCTGGCCTGTGAGGGACTCGTGCTGGGCTCTCTGTGAGGGCTCTGCCGCGACAGCCCTGTCTGCCATGTAGCATTTTGACGAGGTTATGTGGGTGTTCGTCTGCTGCTGGAGTGTTTCTGGAATCTTGGTTCCTGTAAATTTCTAATGGTGTGTTTTGATATCCTCCTGAATAAAACAGAGGTGAAAGACACGTTTTAGTGTTGCAGGTCCGCTCTCATCATCCTCCTTTGTGGGGTGGTTCTGGTGTTTCCACTGCGGTCCAGAGCAGGGCATGGTGGGTGTTATTCTAGCTATGTGCCATCCAGTGCTGTATAATGTTGCAAGGTCCAAAAATAAAAAGTGGAAAAATATGCAGACAGAGGAAACAAGGCACAACTTTACCTCTTGGGCAGAACAACCCCCTTCCCTCTTCCTACCACAGCTTCAGCCTTGGAGTCTTGAAAGATGGGTAACTGTTGGATTTTTACTACTTACTCAGTCTTTCCACACTGACTTTTAATCCTTGCCTCCCTTCAAGAGATTATGTTGTTACACTGCTACTACAGGTCCTTTGATGAAACACTGCTCTTCTCTTCCTCCCTAGTCTTTTAGAGCTGCACATTTCTTTGCTTTAGGAAAACACCTCAAGGTTATCCCCAGCCTTATTGGAGAAGCAGAGAAGAGAGTGGTTTATTTGTGCTTATTTGAGCCCATCTTTCTTCAGATACAAGTACCTGGTATCCTGGGTATTTTCCATCCCAGTATTTGTTACAAGAATTAAGTGAAGAAGCTCTGAGGAATAAAAATGGTTTACACAAGGTCGGGTGGGAAATTAAAACCTCCTCTCCCATAGCCTGGCTGGGACTATACCCTCTTGCCCTCTCCTTTTCCTCTGGTGCACTCATGTCCCTGGGTTTTGAGTTGCTTCCTGAATGGCTCAGCTTCTCAATACAGTATGGGACCACTGATTTCCAAACAAGTCCCTAAGTATGTGCCAGCCGAGTGCCACAGATAGCAAAGACCACATCAGACCTGCAAGTCTCTTACTTATCTGTATGCTTGTATGTTGAAAGTCACCCTTTGGCAAAACTAGTGCAGTAATTTGATCTATTGGAATTGCCCAGTTAAGTCTCAGATAAGATAAAAGTCTGTTGAGGTGTGATTATCAACAAGAAGTCATGAAGATCGTCAAGTTGGCCTCCATTAGTGAGTTTGACTGCTTGAAACCAATACACGGCAAATCTGTGATTTCTGCTTGGTTTTCTCTCAAAATAAGAATGGGAAGTGTCTCATCCTTTATAACAACCACTCCTCTCCCTCCAGTGAAACTTGGCATTTTTTCTTCCCGCAGAGGGGACCTAGAAAATGATTTTGCTAGATCAGGGTTCCCAGTTTAAGATGCAGACATGATATGCAGAAGCTGAGCATGAAGTGTTACTACTCTCCAGCAAGTTTCATATATATATATATTTATACACATGCACATACCAGTTCTCTTAATAGCCATGGATCGCAGGGATGTCCGACTTCCAAGGGCATGAAGCTCTCACATTTAGCCTGTTGCAATAGATAACAGGAAATGCAACCTCCGTATCATTTCCATTTCTCATTCCTCCTATTCCACATTCTCCCTGCAGCCACGAAATCACAGTTACTGTAGGAATTCACACCACTGTCCCAGTGTTCAAAACCAACACTTGCTATTTTTACCTCTACTTGGGTTTTAGTTTTGGGTTTTTTGGAAGCAAAATGCTAAAGACAAACAAGTCAATAAGCAAAGCATTTAAATGACTGTGCAGTCATTATAACTGATATCAGGGCAAAGGAATGCAAACAGGCCAGCCTGTGTCTTCATGCCTTTAGCTCCTGTCCCTCTGTTTTGTTTTTAATTTTGAGCACAGGAAGGGGCCAGTGTGTGACCATATGCTTACAAAATGCTGGTTACAAATGTCTTCCAAACAACGCTGGCATAGTAATGATATGTCATGTATGTGTCACGTTTTGTCACACTATGAATGTGCCTGTGTGACTGCAAACCTTACTGTGTTTCCTTCTCCTGTTCCTCAGCACTGGTAATAATAATTGTTTCCAAACAACTTCATGCTTCCTTCTGAATAAATTGGATTTCACTTCATTCAGTGCCAGTGGGAATTTCATACCCTCGGAAATTTGCAAGCATATTGCAGGGAAAATGTTAAGCATTTGCTTAAGCATCATTGATATTGATCTGGTTAAGTCTGTTCTTAAACGTTAGGAGCTATTGCTTCTTTCCAAGCATTGGTCTTACTGGAGGATTAAGAAAGGAGAGTTGCTCTCCACTTGCAAGGCCCTGAAAATGGAATTGCACCTGGAGGGAAGAAATAGTCAGCAGAAGTTGATGCTGATATTACTGTGAACATTATCTTGGTCATACCTTTTCATTTGCCAAAGATAAGATCCTTTCAGCATGATCTAAGATTCCTTCAGTTTTCAAATGTTGGGGTATTTTTTTTCTCCTCTTGTGATTTGTTTTCCTTTATTTTTCTTGTCATGTAATTGCCTTTTCAGGGTTAACAAGGTTTTCAAGTTAACACTACTTTGAGGCAGTGATATGTAGGCCAAAGAGGTTCACACCTTTTTGCTGAGAGCAAGTTCGTGTGATATTTGTGGTGGGAGGTCTTGTGATGAGAATGCAGAGGAGCAGGGACTCAGGTCTCCTAGATCCAGATTCAATATCTGTGGCTTTCCCTCCTGCGAGCCTTTGGCAAATGAGAGATGAGTGCAGGCTCCATATATAACCATCTTTAAAGTAGATATCCCTTGGGGAGAGTATCGATTAATTAACATTTCAGAGGCACTTTGAGTTTCTTTGATAGGTGTTGCAGAAGTGCAAAAGGAGTTTTTTTCCTTGCTAGACATAGGCTGTCTAAAGGATGAATTTTAATTATGTTGGTTTACCTACGAAGTGCTCTTTTTCAAATGGAAGACTATTTAGCTTCTTTTGTATGTACCAATATGGTATTCTACTGCCAATTTAAGCCAAATAAAATATACAGCATCTGTACCAAGACTGGATTTGGTACCTTCACATCATGAAAGCTCATGCTGATAATTTGCCAGTAGCCTCAGGTCTTTGATAGTAATTTGGCAGATGCTATATTGAACCTAATTTGCATCTGTATTTACATAAATGCTTTAATTAAAATTATATGCACCAACCCGAGATAGATGAACAGCACTGCCTGCTATTTGTTTACATTCCCTGACAACAAAACCCTGCCTTGGCTGCTTCTTGCTGATTGTATGACTTGACAAGACTATTTGAGGTGCAGACTAGAAGCCTGACAGGTTTCTGGTTAGACTGCTGCAAACTGCTGAGGAGCGACATGAAGCTTTCAGGACAAAATTCTGCCTTTATTTTAGCAGCAGAGATGATCTGAGCAATTTGATTCAAGGGGTCAGATTTGGTCTATATCCAGTGCTAAAGCTCTAGCTTTAAGGTAGTTCTGTACAGTCAGGATTTATAGTTCTTGCACATGATATCTGCTTTGTTACACATCCAAAATGTGAAACCCCACTGAGGACAGTAGAAAAACATTTTAAATACGGCTTCCATTAAGAGAAAATTTCTGAGCGCTGTTCATCTTTGAACAGAGCATTACAGAGCTCCTTGTAGGATAGAGTGATCTAGGGGATTTTAGGGCGCAAGTGAGGTCCTGATTGTTTCAGTGGGACATGTGAGAGCATATGACTGAGTCTGGATGAAGGCAGTGAAGACTCTGGATCTGTTTTTGCTTAGACCACACATTTCATTTGGAAAACACAGTCATATAAATACAAATTACATCCAAACTCTGCAGATTGCCTTTGGACAGTGGAGGCTGATGGTGCTGCGCTGCTTCCCAGTTATTCGGAAATTGTCACAGTGTTGCAAAGGAAAGAGGTCAAGTGGCAAAGTTATGACTGATTTCACAGAGAGCTTTGAAGATACACGGAGGACAGGCTAAAAAGTGCTGTGACTGCCCTGCCTTGATTTGGAGGGTTGCTGAGCTTTGTTTAAAGTTGTTTGCTTAACTTGCATTAGAGGAGATAGTTCAGAGCCGCTGTTTCCTTCACTGAGAGGTTATGTATATGTAGAGGATTGGAATTGTGGTCCATTTTAATAATAATTAATACATAATTAAAGGTTTCTTCCAACCCAAACTATTCTATGATTCTGTATAAATTTGATCATTACCACTCACTTTTTTCAGTGACTTCTGACTGTATTTGCCTGTAGTCATTTCTGAATCTAGTTTGAGAGAGTCCATTCAGTTTCAGCACATTCATACATTAACCTTCATACATTAACATTCGTACATTAACCCATTTGCCTGATAGCTCTGTTGGAGATGATAAATTGTCCCCCATATTATGACCTGCTGTGGGATGGGTGGCCAAAACCTGTTTACTGTTGAAGTCCACCTGAAAGAGCACAAGCAAAAAAGCATCTACATTTGTGGTAAAGTGGCCTAAATATTTAAATTAGGAGGTGTTGGTAAGCAGGCTGGAATGCAGGCTTGAGGGTGTGGTGTGAGTGGCAGTCCAGGGGGATGGTGTCGATGGAAGCTGCAGCTGGAGCCCTCCCAGCGCCGCAGCCCTCGGCCTGGTACAGGAATGGCAGCCACCAGATATGCTGCCAGGGGCACCATCTGCCAGCAGCTGGGGTCTGCTGGGGGTCATAGCCAGGCAGCACTTTGCATTGCTGGGATGTGGTAGTCTTGGTCAAGTAGTGGGCGTGACAAAGCCAGATTTGCACTCTTGCAAAGCCACAGCCTTAATTTAAACTGACATAACTAAAATAAATCCAAACTATTAGTCTTGCTTTGCATTATCCATAATAAGAGGATGAATACACTTCCCATATTAAATTCATTATGTCATGGGGGTGCTCTGATACTTAAGAGGGAGTTGGGAAAGTCAACTGAAGGGAAGAAGCCCTTGTTCCCCCTGATGTGAGAGGGAGGAGGGGAAGGTACTTGCTGGTTATTTTTCAACATGAGACGAGTGGATGAAGGAGCAGGCCTGGGATGTAGCACACAGGGAATAAAAACATTCCCCCATGGAAAGTGTCCTGTTGGTGTGAGATATTTGTGTTGAAATCTGCTCTGCAGTTGCCTCCTCCATTGGCTAGCTGTCCTGGCTCAACCTTCCACTTTCCCCTCAGACGTCTGTGCTGCATCTCCCAGCAAGGGAGGAAGCAGCATGGTGGCTGGTGGGCAGGAGCCCCAGAAAGTTCCCCACTTCAACACTGAAACAGCTGCTGGTTTGAATTTGGATCAACATTCAAGGTTTTGGTACCTCTGCTGGTGCCCAGTTTGGTACCTCTGGCTTTCCCAAGGGGAGCTCTTGTTGTGTTGTGAGGTCAGAGAGCAAGCCAGGGAGAGGGTCCAGAGAGCAACCTTGCATTTGGAGAAGGTTTCTTTCAAAAATCATCTTGTCTGTTTGATTTTGGAATCAGTGCTAGTGCTGTAAGTCTAGTGAGTGCTGTAAGCCAGCCTTTAATCAGCCTGTGTGTATTTTAAGAATTGTGCCGACGGTTACAGCCTCAGAGATACCTGGAGATTTGGTCGAGAGAAGCCTGTCCTAGTTTCTTGGGGTAGCCAGCAAGGCGTGCTCATTTCCCAATTTAACATGAGCCTTCCCAGTCTTTATTTTTCAAGGCATTTTCTTTGAAAGGTTGCAAAGCTCCGAGCAACCAGTTAATGCATGGGGGAAGAGAGAAGTCAGAGTGTAACATAGCAGTAATCCCTGCAATTAGAAGTATATTAATAAGTACACTTCGGCCGTGGATGGAGTACAGCATGGTGGGGTTCTGGAAGGAGGGTCATCCTTGGGCAAGGGGACCCCAGCCCAGCTGCAGAGAGGGCAGTTCACTTTTCTGAAGCTCTTTGGTTGTAGATGTGCAATGCTGGAGACAGCTTGCAGCAACCTAGTGCAGGACTGGCACAGTGTCCCTAGTGAACACAAGGCTTCACTACTTGTGGCATTTACTTGTGGCAAGTACATGTTGGGGTTTAATCATTTGCCTATCAGAAATCTGTTAGGCTGGGGGGTTTGTTTGTGTCACACAGAGGGTGTGATGGAAACCATTACCCATCTTTCCATCCCAGCTCTCCACGCTGAGAAAAGGGAATGTAAAAAGGTTGATGGATCTGCCCAGACAATCCTCTGGGTCTTGAGCATGCCAGACAGGCATCCCAGAGCCAGGAAAGAAACGCTGGGCTTATTCAAATCCTTCTTGAGCTCTGATTTGGAAGAGCATGTGCTCTGCTCACCGCGCACCCAGATCCCTGTGAAACGAGGTCTTGTCAAAGCAGGCACCAGGCTTCCAGCAGAAGCACACTTGATAATCAGGCTCTTGGACATTGTTGTTCCTAGCATCACACGACCACCAAAATATGCAAAAAGTATCTCTCAAAAGTAAAAGCATTCCATTCTGGAAAAGCACTTGAAAGCCATTCATTAGCTCTTTATTTTCATCAAAACTTAATTAGAATTCCCAACTACTTTATTTATTTTTTTCTGCTGTCATCTGAAGTTGCAAGCAAATTTTGGGAGTCTCTCCTACTATAATCTGTCAACTGTTTGTAGGCATCCTCCTAGAAGTGTCCTTTCTCCATTTCCCATGCATGTACAGATGAAGTTGATACGAGACCTTCAGGATGTCTTCAGGAAATCATCTCCTCCCAAAATAGGATCCACTCTTTCTGTCACCCGAGGCCAGTTCTTACTTATTATTTCTATTTCAGAGCACCTCAAGACACGCATTGGGTGTCTTGATGAAACAACATAAAGCAAAGCTGGGTGCTGTGCCAAATAGTTCATAACCATGGAGGAAGACTTGGCAGAGGGGCAGAGAACGGAAGGAATGAATTATTGGTAAACCATGAGTGAGTGTTTGTCTCGTTAAGTTTTGTGCACCTAGAAGCAAAGAAGTTAAATAGTATTAATGAAAACAGAAGCAGTATGGGAAGAGGGCATTTACTGAATTTAGAAATCAATCCGATGCTCTTTCACTGTTAGTTGGACTTTATTATTAAAAAAAAATATACCTATTTGATGTGGAGTCACCCAACAAAACTAATCCTTGGCTCAGATGGATGTTTGAATTAAGTTCTGATGTTCTCTTTTTCTTCTTTTTAAACTAAAAAAACCTTAACTTTAAAAAAATGATACAGTATTTGCAGAATCAATAGAAAAGCTGGCCCAGATAAAAGTGTGTAAAAATTGGTTTCATACCCTAGAACTTTTCCTACATGGTTTTTGATGCAATGTATCTGATCCTTCAAAAAGGAGGTAACATACAGTGATCTCAGCAGCTTTGAAGAATTGTTCTGGAAGAATAACAAGGAGCACTGGAGAAAGGGGTGTGCACTTGTACATTTTTTTCCCCCTCATTAAATATGAGACAGAAGAAATTTAGTGTCATATTACTGGTTGTGTGGAAAGATAAGATAAATTTTATATGAAATCTGATTTTGTCCGATTTTTAAAAGGTGAAAGTGCATTTCTCCTGAACAGCTCTTCACAGCGGGGTGTGAATTGCATGTTATCTTGCTTCATTCAAACCTGCTCCTACTGGAGTGAGTGGCAAAGGTGTATCCAAGTAGCAGTAGGGCTCTCTCTCAGAAATGTCCTAGATCCTGAATCAGATAGAAAGCTGTGAAAAGTATCTGCTGCTCCAGATGTTTTCCGGTAGAATCATAGAACGGTTTGAGTTGGAAGGAACCTTAAAGGTCATCTAGTTCCAACCCCTGCCATGGGCCTGGACACCTTCCACTAGACCAGGTTGCTCAGAGACCCATCCAACCTGACCTTGAATACTTCCAGGGATGGGGCATCCACAAGTTCTCTAGGCAACCTGTTCCAGTGCCTCACCACCCCCACAATAAAGAATTTCTTCAGTATATCTAATCTAAACCCAATCTCTTTCAGTTTGAAGCCATTCCCCCTTGTCCTGTCACTACATGCCCTTCTAAATAGTCTTGCCCCATCTTTTCTGTAAGTTCCCTTCAGGTGCTGGAAGGCCACAATTAGGTCACCCTGAAGCTTTCTCTTTTCCAGACTGAACAACCTCAATTCACTCATCCTTTCCTTATAGGAGAGGTGCTCCATCCCTCTGATCATCTTTGTGACCTCCTCTGGACTCGCTCCAACAGGGCAGTGCCCTTCCTTGGGGACCCCAGAGCTGGATGCAGCACTCCAGGTGGGATTTCATGAGCACAGTAGAGGGGCAGAACCATTTCCCTTGACCTGCTGGTAATGCACGTTTGGCTTTCTGGGCTTCAAGCTCACGTTGCCAGCTCATGTCCAGTCTTTCATCCACCAGCACTCCCAAGTCCCTCTCAGCAGGGCTGCTCTTGATCTGTTCATCCCCCAGCCTGGACTGGGGGTTTCCCAACTCAAGTGCAGCACCTTGCACTTGGTCTTGTTAAACCTCATGAGATTCCCATGGGCCCACCTCTCAAACTAAGGAGGATCCAAATTTTAATTTGATTCCAGTACAGAACTTAGATCTGCAGGAATCACACACTGAGTATCTGAACCTCTGTTGCTTTGGCTTCCAAAAACATCCCAGGCTGTTTAGGGCTGTGGACCAGGACACATAATAAATCAGTGTTCAATGCAGGCATTGGTACAGGGAAGGTGATAAATCAGTAGGACGGATTTGTAGGACTGAAAGACTGGCAGGCTGTAGGAGAGTTTCATTCCATCCCTTTGTATTCTTGGCCTTAAAGTCTAGCTGGAGGGGAAGGATGGGCCCAGAGTTACTGATTATGAGTAGAATAAGCAGATGCAGTGCCCAGGCTGTGCTGCCTATCCCTAGGATAGAGAGGAAAGACCTCAAAAACAACTGCTTTGTGGGGATTTCCACAAGCTTTCCCAGTCCTTGGGACTGAACCCTTTTTTTAAGTGCTTGATGTGTGCACTTTCCCCTTTTGTCTCCATTTGCTGGAGCGTGAGGGGACTGAAGAGACAGTGCTGGGGCTGTGCAGGGTGGAGAAGTGCAGCAGGCTGGAATGTGCCCCGGGAGATGCTGCAGTAAAACTGGACCTCCAGGAGTTTGCAGTAAGGAGAGCAGCTGAAGCTCAGCACCGAGCAGGAACGTATAGCAACATATAAGGCAGCCTTTTCTATGGGCTGTTTGTGGCTCTGTGATTATGTGTAGCTGAAAATAGGTCACAAGACCCAAATATGTGGGGCTGCTGACTCAGGTGTATCTCACTGAACTATCCAGATAAGGCACAGGGATGCTCTTAGTGAAAGTGAGAGACTCAATGAGACGCAACGGTGCTGGTCTTCATGAGCTAATGAAGCATAAATACAATTATCTGAGAGGAGCAAAGTGATTGTTTTTTTTTATGTTTACACCCTGTTCTCATTTCTTTATTTTACCCCTTTTATACTGATGGCTGCTGTGTTTGGCAGGAATTTGCAAACACGTTGGTGCTTACAGCCAAAAGTTGGAATGGTCTAAACAGCCAGCAAAGGGAAACCCCTTCCCCTTGTATTTATTTTTGTGGGAGCAAAATGTAGTCATTGTCTGGTCTTGATCAGTTTTGCTTTTTTCCTTTTTAAGTTGTTTGTTTCATTTTTCTTTTCAGCTTGAGGGTGAAGGGAAACAAAAGAGGGAGTGAATTAAGAGCAGGAGAAAAGAGTGACTGCTGTTAGGCTGTGTCATGTGGTGAGGAAATCAGGCTGAAACTGGAGAGACCAGGCCAAACCTAACAGTCGTACTGGGAGGCCTTGAGTTGTGTCACTCTGACAGTGGATCTAAGCAGTGAAAATAGCTGGTGATGTTTCTGGTTGCAGTCCAACATCGTCCATATGTGAAATTGTGCTGATGGGCTGCTGCTCACAACACTTTTCCTACCCGCCTGCTCTTGGAGACAGTCTCAAAGGATGACTCCTGTCCTTTCCAAATTGACACATGCATTTGGACCGTGGGGACTGATGTGGGGTAGCATGTTTTTGTATTGTGTTCACTTCAGTTCTCTCTTTTGGTCTTTTCCACCTGTTGTTATGGACCTGGATATTTAGTGGATAGAGGAAGGAGCGTGTGATTTCTTGCCTGTGTCCTTAGTGTACAACTTACACCATGTCTCTCC
Source organism: Manacus vitellinus (assembly GCF_001715985.3). Lineage (NCBI taxonomy): Eukaryota > Metazoa > Chordata > Aves > Passeriformes > Pipridae > Manacus > Manacus vitellinus. Next base: position 11,206,171 of record NW_021939396.1, on the reverse strand, counting down.
AGCAAATTTGTCTGACACCTGGATGAATCTGAACACAGGGACTGCAACACTACAGGCTTGGGGAGGACTGGCTGGAAAGCTGCCCAGAGGAAAAGGACCGAGGGGTGGTGGTCAACAGCCAAGAACACGAGCCAATGTGTGCCCATGTGGCCAAGAAGGCCATTGACACCCTGGACTGTGTCAGAAATAGTGTGACCAGCAGGACCAGGGCAGTGATTGTCCCCCTGTACTCAGCACTGATGAGGCTGCCCCTCGAATCCTGCGTCCAGTTTTGGGCCCCTCGCTACAAGAAAGACATTGAGGTGCTGGAGTGTGTCTAGAGAAGGGCAGTGGGGCAGGTGAAGGGTCTGGAGCACAAATCTTATAAGGAACAGCTGAGGGAACTGGGGTTATTTAGTCTGGAGAAAAGGAGGCTCAGGAGAGACCTTATCACTCTACAACTAACTGAAAGGAGGTTGTAGCTGGGGGGGTCGGTCTCTTCTCCCAGGTAAAAGTGACAGAACAAGAGGAAATGGCCTAAAGTTGCACCAAGGGGAGGTTTAGATTGGATATTAGGAAAAGATTTTCACAGAAGGGGTGATCAGGCACTGGAACAGGCTGCCCATGGAAGTGCTGGAGCCACCATCCCTGGAGATATTTAAAAGATGTGTAGATGTGGCACTTAGGGATGTGGTTTAGTGGTGGACTTGGCAGTGCTGAGTTAAGGGTTGGACTCAATCGTAAAGGTTTTTTCCAACCTAAATGATTCTATGACTCTGTAAGAGGACATCCCATGGTGTTGAAAATTAATTAGCAGGTTAACAGTGCACATCTTGGTTGTTTAAAATAAAATAAAAGTTATTACTGTACGTATGTTGGGCAGCAAAAGTGTCCAACAACAGTGCAGCAATCACTGTGTTGGAAAACAGTTACCAGTCATGGTTCTGGCAGAGAAGGGTCTGACAACTATTTTCCAGCATATTTATTACTGTGGCCAAGTAGGTAACTAACCAGAGGATGACAGTCTGAAATGCAAGGTTTAAGAGAAATAATGTGAAATAGTTTAACCTTACTAAAGGCCAAATAAATTAATAATGAACTTTCTGTTCATCAGAATCCTACAGGACATCACTGTCTCTCTCTGGTTGAATTTTCTTATGCGGTCAGATATTCTTCTTTTTCTAAACCCCTTGCTGCCAATTTAAAATAGTATATGAGACTGAGATTTCTCACCCTTCAAGAAAACACTTTGATTTGTTGAAGGAAGCTAGGAACAGTTAAGGAGATAGGAAAAAAAGTAATATACCTTTCTCTGTGCTGACATCTGCAACTGGGGGATGTGTTGAAAAGTAAATATAATCTGCTTGGAGCGATGCTTTCCCATTCTCTTTCATTCTGATTCAGTGCTCTGGTTCCTGATGAACTAGACTTAACAATGGAAAGTGAGGTGCAGAAAGGCTGTAGGACCTCAGTGAAGACGTGGGGGATCATCCCCCTGTGCTGGGCCATGGAGTTAATGTTGTTATTTGTTTGCATATGTTTTAAGAGAGCACTGAGATGAGAAGTGGAAGAGTCACTGTCCATCTGTCTGTCCAGTACCAGGGAAGTCAGGCCAGGACCCTCGCTAGCCCGTTTCACCTTGCAGCTGAAGCCAGCTGCAGCTGTTGCTGGCAGCCAAACCACTTCTTACCAGCTTCAAGGTAAGAGCTGCTTACCTGAGCAGCCTGTGGCCGAGAGCTGGAGCAATCCCCTGGGGGTGCCAGTCAGGCAAAGGGAGCCTCAATAGCTGCCCAGGCTTCCAGCATGTTTTCTGAAATCTTCTAAAGCTCTAAGAGAGGGACAATAGTTTCTGTGGCAGTGCTGCACGCTGAAAATGGGCCTAAACCTATGAAGTTTTTTCCTTTATTTTTTTAGAAGATAGCTTAATTCGCTTTTTGCTCTTATGTACTCTTATTTTGCTATTACTTGCTCTTTGCTTATTTTTATGCTTCTGAATATTTCCAAAAGCAGCTGGTAATATTAAGAAGGCATTGCAAAGAGGAGTTTGGCCCATTCCTGTAGATAATAGAAGTTTACCTGGAGGAAGGAAAGGCTGGGAAGCTGCAGCATGGTACGGCCTTGGAATGACTCTATGGGACAGCTTCTGCTCACAGATACCTGCGAATGGTACAGTGTGGATTAAGACCTTTTGAGAGTGATTGTCACCCTGCCGAGGTGGAGAAGACAACCCTTGGCAGGAGCCTCCTATTCTGTGTTTTCCAGGTCAGCGCCAGGTTTTCCTGGGGAGCTCAGGGGCTGCCAGCAGCAGCTGCTGTGATGTGGAAATACCCATCTCTGTTTCGGCTTCATTCAAAAGGCTGGAGAAAGGCAGTTGAATGCCGAGTGGCACAGGGATAAGACCGCTGGGGCTGGAGAGGTGGGAGGGATTATCCCATGGCCTCTCTGAGCATCACTGTCTGCACAGTGTGTGTGCACTTATGCGGAGACCTCAGAGCACTAAGGGGTTTTTAGTGGCTTTTTCAGTAGGTGTTTTCAATTGTATTTTAAGTGTCTGTTGTAGGGATGGGGGCAGGGATGGGTTAATTTTATTGGCTTTGTGAAAAGATGTTGAAGGTAAGGATGCTCATGAGCATGATGCTCCATTGCTCTGCAGTCTGCCAGGTTTGATAAATGTTTAATGAGGGCTGGACCAGCAGCCGGGAGTTGTTGGGGCTCTTGGGATCTGTTGAGATAACTGGGATTTTCAGCGTGTGGAGACAAGACGACTTTCAGGAACGTTTGTATCTGCTAATCATGCTGTAATAACAGTCTGCAATCGAGAGGCTGCAAACCCCCCATTTCTGACACAGCTGTGCATATTTAATTCGATAGAAAGTATTTCTAGTCTGCTGTTAGAAGTAATTCAGATTGCTAAGGTGGTAATTTTGATCATGGTAGTTTTTAGGGAAATAGAGGTATAAGCTGCACTGAAAAGTTAATAAATGCCTGGTACAAAACAAATGATGGGGGGTGAAGAGTAGGGACGTAATGGGTGGCTGACAGTGCCTCACTCTGCATCCCCAGCCTTGGCTATTCCTGCCTCGCTGAGCCAGCAGCAGAGGAAAGCAGCAACCCTGGGCCCATTAGGTTCATGAAGGAAGTTTGTCCTGACCTATTGCCTGTACCACAGATTTTGGACATTGGGGCAGTCGAGCCGTGGTGATGGATCACCAGCACACCAGCAGTGCTGGGGGAAGCACCAAAGCCTGGTGGGGCCATGGAGGGTTGGCATGACCTGCTCCATGGCAGTGCTTTCAGCTGACCCCAGGGTTTAGACCACCGAGCTGGCATCTTTCAGGAAAAGAGGTCAGGAGGAGTGTGAGTTTTATTTTCCTTCATCTTGAGCGCAGCTGGGAAAAGCAAGTGCTTTCAGGGCTCCCAACTCCGTTTCTCTCTGTAAAATGTTCTTTTGCAAAATTGATCATTTCTGTAGGTTGAGGGAGTCTCTAAGGAACTTTTCTGTCAAGCATCTAAAAAGTACCATTATTTCTCTTCCATGCTGTAACAGCAGCTCGACATTTACATTTTAGCTCACTAAAGATATCTCAACAATCTCATTTTTCGTGAGAAATTTCATGGTGAACAAAGCAAACTAATCCCATTTTCAGGTGGTTAGTGCTGTAGTGTCTGGATTGCAGAAACCACGTGGAGTGCTGGTGTTTATCAAGTGTTTTAAAAGCCTTTTTGTTTATTTTATTTTGTTTTGCCATGAGATGTTACTTTTTTTGGAAAGCATCTAGAATAATGAAGGAGCTGGTGGCTGAGTCTCCTGTGCGGGGTGCAGAGAATGAAGGGTGGCTGGGGTAGCTGGAATCATTCACTGCTTGCTGTGGACCACATAAACAAACAAACAGGCAATTCCTGTGAACCAGGAGGTGGGTGGTAACTCACAAACCACCCTTAACCTGTTCTGTATGTGTACTCACCGTGACACCACATGGGAGCCAGCAGATACAGATCTCCCCAGCTCTTGTCCATTACTGTGAGGTGTTTGTGTAGCACAGCTCATGTAGGTGAGATCATGATGCCTGCCTGTGAATGCCCTCCTGTGCAGTATGGAGGTCTGGTCTGAATTTGCCCGATCCTGGCATTGTGATGCTCTCATGTCAAGGAGAGCTGCTTTTCCTGCCTTGTGCTGGCTTGGAATAAGCATGCCCCCAACAGGAGGCTGCTCAAGAGCTGCCCACGCAGGGATGCTCAAGACAAACAAACTCGGGCAAGGTTTTTGTCAGTGACTATCTAACTGTTGAAAAAAATTCAGTGTTTCTATATGAAACATGTTTGTGACTCCGTCATTGCACTGTTGCCTAACTCCAGGCATTCAAAAGCAGTAGCAGATCTCCCAGAACCGTGAAATAGCTTGAAAGATCTGAAATATGTATGTATATATATTTATATACATATATTACCAACTTGTTTCTGAGCTGTTATATTAAACCCAAATCATGTTCTCATAGCCACGAGGGGCAGAAACTTTTTGCATACTTTCTGAAGAGGATCGTGCGGTACGAGTACAACGGCAAGGGATTGGATTTAATAACTCTGGAGATTTCTTCCTGCTTTATGTTTCCAAAAGTGGAGATCCTTGCAGAAGCTTCACCAGCTGGGTCTTTAGGAAAAGCACCAAAATTTGTGAGGCTCATTATACAGTCCTAAGAAGCAACAGCTCCGTACATACATATTTATTTTAATTAACTTTCTAAGCAGAGGTTTGAGATCAGAGGAAGGATAGGGACCTGTGTTGCACAGTAGGTGATTTTGTTGTTCTTTGAAAGTGTTTTACTCTTAGGGGTGGTTTTAATTCTGTTGGCAGGTTGTAGGATCACTTCTATGTGTTGGACACAGCACTGAAAAAGCAGAATTTCAGATAGCAGTTTTGCTATAAAGATAACCAGACTAAACCCATTAAATACAGAAACAGCTTCATGCTAAGCTTGCAGCCTACCATGTGAGGATGGAGAATTTGACCCAAAAGAGGGAGGAAGAGCAGCAGAAAGTTGCCTGCTGAGTCCAAAAGTGATGTAGGTGTAAAGAGCACAAAATCTGCAGCTATCCCTTGTGTTTATTTCTCTTTTACAATTCAGTGAAAGTGGCTTTTTTTTGCCTTACTCTGAGACAGAGGAAAGCGGGAAGCAGCTTCCCTTTAATCTATGAATAAACATGCAGCTTTTTCTAGTCTAAGCTCTTAAAAATTGGTTATGGTTGTGTAATAGCTTCTGGGTTCCCAGCTCCTCCAGTAGCCAATATACTCTTTCAGGAATTCAAGTCATATCTTCCTTTGAAAAGACCCAGAAAAATACCAACCTAACCTGCTGGGAAGGAGCAAAGGACTCCAAGGGATTTCTTTCGAGTTTGCCGGCTGACCTTCCTCTGGGCCAGATAACAGAGTCTGGAGCTTCAAACTCAAATACCGAGTTTGAAAAGCTTGAATTGAAAATGCAAGTTGTGCTCATGGTGCTGCTAAAGCAATCAATAAGTTTCTGCCTCTTTTCTTGGGGGGCTAGCAGGGTGGTTTGCTGCTTGTGTTTCTTTTACTCAGAACACTCCCATGACCATTTTGTTATCTCTTTACCAGTTCTTGCAGACCCTCGGGCACAGTGTTTTTCAGGTGTGTATACAGCCACTGCCAAAGGGGAATTTTTTCTATCAGTTCTGCTCTTGCAGCTGCTGAAGCTAAACCTTCCTCTCCTGTTCTTTTAGGAGGTAAAAAAAAAGTAAAAATGAGGAAAGCCAGCTTTATCTTTGGGACAGAGCAGGTGAGTCCCTTTAAGGAGGAGAAGGACAGTTTTGATGGCATTTTGTTAAGCTCCCAATAGCCAAAGAGTTTGTTCTGGTACGTGTCAGCTGCAGCAGATGTTTTGTGGGTATTTCCAGTGCAGACCGCAGCAGTGGTATCTTAGGACATCAGTGTGTGAGTGCTCTCCACTGTCTGCTTGGCCTAAGAAATGTGGATGTTTTTTTTTCCCAAGAGGACCCCAAGGTTCATCATGTTACTGTAAAAGGGACCAAATCTTTGAAATTCTGCTTGTCAGTGGTGGTTAGTGGAAAAGGGAGTTGCTGGAATTCCTGTCAGCATTCCTGGTTACTGGTGAAAAAGCTAAATTATCACTCATACAGTGGAAAGGATGGCTGCTATTTTCTCCTCTTTTACTTTTCTCCTTGACTTACATGGCTTTTCCCTCTTTTGTAGGTGTCAGAAGTACTGCTTAACTTCAAAGAAGTATTAAGAACTGAGATTCCCAGGATGTAAGAAATCCAGTGCTGTGAGTGATTAGCTTTTTTTTCCTGTTTTTCTTTACGTGGGAAATTCAAGTTTGCCCAAACAGAAGGAGAATATTTTAATTTGTTTTTTTCTTTTAAAGACACTTCAAGAAATGTTTACAGCAAGCAAATCCAGTCTTTTGGAACCAGCTGAGTGCCTTTGGCACCTCTTTGCAACCCACAAAATAAAGTCAGCATTGTATTACCACATAGGCTGAATAATTATCTCACTGCAGATATGAACCACATGAATGCATTTAACTGAGAATATGGTCAGCAGAATGGACCATTAGTACCATCTGAACCTTGTTTGTTGTTTCCAAGCCATTGAAAGACACAATCTTGGTGAAGATTTGAGGGTGCTTGTGTGTTTTGAAAGTAAAGAAGAGCACAGATTGGCTGTGAGGTTGTTTCTGTGTGTGTGCACAACACCCCAGCCCTGTCATCAAAATGGAAAACTATCCAATATTTGGCTCTTTCCTGATGTGATAAAATAGCTTCAAAGGAAGTTTTATACCACAGGAGATACCTGCACACTTGTTCCAATGCAGCTTGGCCAGGAGCTTTTACATATATATAAACCCCTCCCCCCCCAAAAAAGTGTATATTTAAGGAGCATCTGCACTATGACCTTTTTCTGTGCATTGCTAAAGGGTTTGAGCTGTGATTTTGCATCAGCTGTGGCTTATTTGCAGTTTTGCAGGTGGACCAGGCAGGGCTATATTAGACCCTGCTCAGGAAGCCTTGGCTGGAGTTTCTGACTGTCTGTCTAGTGCAGTGGGGGCTCCTGGGGCAGCTTCTCTTGTCTGATGTGAGGCTGAATAACAGGGCTGGATGCTATTGTTCGGGGCTTCATTGCTTTCTGTAAGTAATTGCTTTTTTTGTAAGTAAATTTTCTTAGTAGAGAGGTAGAATAAGGGGTTTTTTTGAAGTTTTTAAAATCAGATCAACTCCCATCCCATTTTTATCCTGTTCTATGGTGATGGAAATTTATGGTTACTTGGAAATCAGTGGAGTTTTGTTTCCATTTTTATTTCAGTGGCTTACAGCCTGTCTTCTGTTACAACAACAAAATCTATTTGGGTTAGAACAGAATAAAACCCCAAATTGAAATCAGCCTGAGAAAAGAAAGGGCTGTGTTTTGTTAACAGGAGAGAAACTAAGTCAATCCATGTTTGGTAAAGATGTGGTACAAATTTCTTAATAAATACTTAACAAGCATTCAGGAATTGGTAAGCAAAAAAAAAAAAAAAAAAGAAAAAAGAATCCTACTTTCAGCCTTTTGTGAAGGATCCTGGCAATCAGTGCAGTTGCTGGGAGAAAAGGGATGTGAAGTGATGACAGTGTTTTGTATTGATCATCCCTCAGTAAAGTGGTCCATGGTTTATATTCTTCCTTTGAATCATATATGTTTTCTCCTAACTCCTTAGTGACTGTCACATAAGACCTGCTAATTGAGCTGTGGGGTTTATTTTTTGTCAGTCGCTTACAAAACATTGCACAGGATCAGCTCTGGCCTGTTATTAACAGATGTGTTGGCTTCAGAGTGATGGGAAGAGTAGATACTGATTAAAGTGAAGAAAGTTCAGCAGAAAGATGCCATGTGTACGTATTGTGTCTCTCAAGGTATATCCACTTATGAGAAGTGCTCTTTGCTCATCTCAAAAATAAAATTTTCTTGTTTTTCTGTTAGGTAGGCAGTGTTGAAATTTGGGAAGCATTTCTGTGGTCCTAATGCACCCCTGTGGTGGTTGCTTCCACAAAGGGAATAAATGTGGGGATCTGCTCCTGCCCTTCAAAGGAGGGCTGCTGGTCCCAGGTAAATGTTGTCTGTGTTTTTAAGTCAAAGCAAAGCAGCAATGCTGAGGGAGGCATGTAGTCCACATGCTGTGTTAAGAGGATGAGAGGGAAAACAAGAGCAGCCTGCTTGGATGCTGCCCAGGTATGTATGGTCTCAGATGGCTCTGAAATTATTGCAGCAAGATGTAGTTGCAACTCAGGAATGAAAGGAGACTTTTAAGTTTCATTTACCTGTCTTCTCCCACTCTTGCTGCACAACAGAAGCCTGAGTGAGGAACTGGGGAGCATAAGATGGCTGCAGCAGGGTGATGCTGACTTCTTGCTCAGAAGCTCAAGGAGAAACCAGAGCTGGAAGAATTCAGTTCCTGTACATCTGCTCTCTGCATCTTCTTGCAGTATTGCCCTGCACAATGTTTCAGGATCAGGTGTTCAGTGAGAGATTTGATGGAGGGAGAGAAAGAAAAGGAGGCTTCTTTGCCATCTCCTTTTTTCTGTTTGCCTGCTGGTACACAAAGGTGGAGCTTGCCAGCAGCTGCTCCCAGAGGTGCCATCCCCTGCAATGGATGGCAGTCTGGGATGCAGCAGTGGCTTAGGGTGGCCTTGACTGACACCCATTCAGAGGGGACCTAAACCAAGAGCTGACATGCTGTATTATGAGCAGTCAGAGATGGTGTTGGTTTGGGAAGCTCCTGCCACTTCTGGTGCGCTTGGGACACTGATGAGCAAACTGTGAGTGGTGGTTGCTTCATCTGTTAGGCTTTAATTCACCTTCCCTTTGTAAGGCAGCGTCTCTGTTCTGCTCTTTAAGAGCAATACCCACTTTTTTTGTGGACAGGATTCCCTTGATGCAGTTTTGTTCTCAGAGCAGTCCAAGGCAGAGCCATCTGTTGGTGGAGGATCAAGCCCTGGGAGGATGCAGGGGGGGTTCCCTTCAGGTTGTATGTGCTCAAGGAGAAGCATCCTCAGCTGTAGCATGGTGGTGTGGTGGCTCTCTGACCCCAGGTCTCTGTGTGAGGACAAGTTGGTGAGGTAGCTGCAGATCAGGGAATGCCCAGGGCAGGCTGCAGCATTGGACTGCAGAGGCATAGCAGGTCTGGCAGGAGAGCAGGGAGGACAGAGAAGCTCTTTTATATATTGGGAAAATTTGGGGAAAACTAACTTGGAAAAATTAACTCATTTATGTCAAGGCTTTTGGATGTATAACTGTAAAGGAGGCACTTGTTGCAGTGAATTGTTCTTTATCAGATAAGATTTAGGTGGGTTTGGGGTTATTTTTATAATTTGGAGCTTGAGCAGTGAATTTGCAAACACTTTCTGCAAAGATGACAGCAGTGCATCCTAGGAATGCCAGCACTATGCACAGAAACAGCTTTACAAAATGCAGCAGTGGCACTGCCTCCTTGCTCTTACATGGGGCAAGGGATTGGGCAGCAGCTGCAGCAACCCTCGAAGACTGAAACCATAACTTGCACTTGACACCAGAAAAGCCACCACTCCAAACGGTGCACTCCCCACAAAATCCATGCACATTCTCCCCATGTTCAATCAGCTGACTGTCTGGAAATGTTGGACAGACTGTGTTTTATTTTTAAAAGGGGGGGGGGGAATACTGTTACAACTGAAGAATAGAGATGTGGAGGAGAAGTTGGTTGGAGAGCAGTCAGGAGAGATGAGGCTTAGCCAAAAGCCTCCATTGCAGTTCCCAGCTGAGAAGGGATGAGGAGATTTCTTCCATGTAACTGCAGATTTGCAGTTCATATCTCAGCTGAGGGGTGGAAAGAGGGCAGGTTTTCCCAGGAGCTGAGTGCTGCCCAGGTTTTGGTAAAAACAGGGTTGCTGTTGCCTGGCTCTCCTGCAGCCCCAGTGTGGTGGTCCTTTGGGATCTGACTCTGTAGACAGGAGCTGATGGTGCCTGAAGAGGCGAAAGCAGGTTTTGTTCCGTTCTTATTTTTGATAGTGTCTCTTCCTCCTTTTCTTTTCCATTAAGTATGATGTCACAAATGACATCAGTCCAATAACTGCTTGTGGTTGTCATAGTCACAGCCTGTGACACCCAAACAAAGCAGTAGGAAAGTGAAGCTGGCATACAAATGCTGTAATATTAATCACATTCCTTTTGGTTAATAACTACATGGTTAGGTATTTATTTTCCATTGGAAAAAAAGAGGAAGGGGACTTAAAGCAAAAAATTGAGTCATTTAGGGGGAGGAAGGTGGTTCCCAACTCCATCTGAGTAACACAGCTGCACTTCTGTCTCCCAGTACTCTTCCCCTAAGCCAACATTGCTCTGGACCTCAACTACCGAACTCTCTCCTGCAGCTGTTCCCATCGTTGCAGACCACGTGGTGATGGTCCAGCATGGAAAGGCAATAGAAGATATTCCACTGCCTCTTAGTATGAACTATGTCCCCAGGGCAAAGCCTCCCAGGGACTGGCAGTGAGTGCCAGCAGGAGCCACAGGTCAGCCAGCTTTGACTGCTGGATGGATGAGGTTGCCGTTCTTGTGGTGCATGGACAGAGCGTAGAAAGGTTTTTTCATCTTCTGGAGGGTTTAGATGCAATGCGGGAGTGGTTGTTTGTGGTTCTTTGTTCTGTTTTGGGTTTTTAAATCTGTAAAACGAGCTATTCTGGGTGAGCAGCAGAGCTTGTTTGCCCTTGCAGGGTTTAATCTCCACTCCTTCGGAGTTTTACACAGTTGGCCTGATGGTAGGAAGGTGCTTGCTGCAAGAAGTAATTCCAATAATTAAAAAAAAAAAATTACAGAAATAGATCTGGTACAAGTGCTGCATTTGCAAGACAGGCAGGTGGTCAGGGCTTGCTGGGCAGGAGCCACCTAAACTCCTTGCTGCTGCGGGCATGTGGGGAGCCACCATCCATGATGCCCTCACCAAAATTGCCCTTGCCCAGGGCTATCCACCTCTGTGCCCCTATGGGAACGTACTGACCCAGAGTGCTCCAGCATGGCTTCCCCAAAATATTTGGGCCTGTGATTTGTGGGATGAGCCCAGACAACCACCCAGCCCTGCCTGAGCTGGGAGCAAGCAGCAAGCACACAGAGCAGTGTGGCAGGGAGCACTGACCAGCCCGGGGGCTCTGGATTCCAGCATTTAGTGCTGTGGCTCCTGCCGGCGCTTCCAAGGGGGTGCTCATTATATAATAGCTGCTGGTTGATTAATATGCTGTGAGTCAGAAGCACCAGGGTATTTTAGCTTTCTCTAGTTGCTATGGCAATGTTATTTTAACAAATAGCTTTTTAATATTTAATTAAAACAGCTTTTGGCAGGCTGGAGTAAGAACTATTACAATTACTACTACAAAGGGTTAGCAATGAAGTGTATTTCAGAGTCACCTCTTTTGGTTGGGTCGGTGTCATATGTCCCCCACTCCAATCTGTCAGCTTCAAAAAATTAAAAAAAATAAAAATCATTAATTTATTGGTTGTGAGAAACATATTCTTGTTTCCAAGACACAAAGCAAATGCAATGCAAATCTGCAGTTACTCTTCACAATTGAAGGTTGTCAATTCTTTCAGTGTACAGTGCCAAGGCAGCTCTCTAAGGATGAAGCGATATGATGGTGTTTATTAATTGCTGCTTTGTCACTGGTATTCCTTCTTCTACCTTTGCCTCGCAGATGAGATCATTCCCATTTTACTTGCTTCATGTTTCCTCTCTGTCAGGTTGGATGCTTTTCCCTTGCCAGCTTGTGGAGGAGGCTGGTGCTGTGTCCAGATCAGGCTCTGGATGGAATCCTAGTCTTTTTTTAGGTGAGCTCCTCTGCTCCCTGATACCAGAGGATTCTGCAGTAGAGACAAATGAACAGAGAACTCAGTCTCCAGAGAAAAATAAATATTTAACAACTCTCTTTGTAAATACCCTTTATTTATAGAACAGTTGCAGGTTCTATCATGCTTGATAAATGGGGATGCTTTTTATGCAAGAATTCTGCCTTGAGGTACTCAGTGGATACTTAATGTTGTCTGTGATATAATAATGAAATAAATGTGTCGCTCTCATGTTGCCCTTCCAGCCCCTATTTTCTGTGATTAACTTCAGTATTGCCCACTTTGTCTCTATTCACATTGCATTCCTTAATATTATACTGAAACTTAATTTGGACAGTAACACCTTTATTTCCTGAGGGAAGGGGAAGGCTGCAGAGACTATATGTACCTCAATCATGTTATCACCCTGGTGTCTCACCAGGTCCTTGAAGTTGGTGAGCTCATCCTCTTGCTCTCATAGAGGCTGGGATAGTGCTGTTATCCCATCTTATAAACAAGTGAAAGTAAACCTGGAGAGACAGATTAGGATGTATTTCACCCCAGCTGCCTATAAGCTAAGCAATTGTTTTGTAGTAGCTGTCTGACCACTTCCAGCATCAGTTGAAATACTGCACCATTTGCAGAGATGTTTTGCCCTGCTTTAGGACAGATATTTGAGGCAAGTCACAGGTATAACACTCAAGAGTTGTTTGTCTCTTCCCCACGTAACTCTGAGCCATAAACTCAAATGGGGAAAAACTGGACAAGAGAACTGCCACCCTGCACCAAAGATCTTCTATACAATTTCTGTAGGTCCATAACAGTGTCCAGGCTGAAGGATGTCCTTGCTTGTTGCACTGCTCTGGTCACATAGTGTCAGGTCCCCAGTCCAAAGCAGCACAGCTAATCTCTGCCACACATTTCTCGCAGCTGGGCATTGAGGATTAAACAGCTCAGAAGGAGGTGCAAATCCTGTCCACAGGCATGTAAACTAAGGTGCAAAAGATTTGCCTAAATCCTTCTAGCAAGCCAGGAAGAGAACTAAGGCTTTCCTTCTTATTTACACTGAAGATGTGTTGTTACGATCAAAGTGACAGTGATAATATTATTGCTGTGGTAATACAGCAAACAGTATGGCTGCATTAGGCAGTTCTTTAAAGCATTCTTCTGAGTTGCATCACATACTTATTGCTAATTTTTTTGATGTCTTTTTAAACCCCTCTGCTAGCTGATGTCAACCTCAAGGAGTCCAAAGGCGATCCCAGGATGTGGTGGAAGCAGGGGGTCTCTGGGTGGGTAGTGACAACCACAGAGCAGCACATGGTTGCAGCCACTTGTGTCAGCTGCTGGTTCCTGAGAGGTCTGGGAAGGAATCCTTTCTATTTTCTACCAACAAGGATCTGAAACATACTGCAAAAGTATTTGACTGGTTTCATAGCAAATGTGGGTCTCCATGAGGCTTGCAAGGCAGTAGCTGTATGGCAGGAGGTCCTACCATAATAGAGGGGCATCATTGAGGGACAGGCAGTGACTGTTGTGGGGGAAGCTGATAAGCAGATGGATGAAGCTGGCATTGCCATCGAGTGGAGGAAATGAGTGCCGCTGCTTTAGCAAACACAATCGGGCTACCCCAGAGGGGTAAGGGGGCTGAGAGGTTTGAGCCAAATACTCTGACCAAAGGGAGCTCGTGGAGCCGTTCCTTGGGAGGAGGTGGGAAGAGTTTGGTGATGGTGACTGGCAAGGGTAGGGAGGTCTGAGCATTGATGCTTCTGGATATCAAAAGATGATGTATTAGGGAGCTGAAATGGGAATTCTAGTGAGCAGGCAGAGAAATAACACTTCTACCTGGAATTTTCATTACGTGGCCAAATTTTGGAAAGGATACAGAGAAAAGTGCTGCAGAGTAGCAATCCTGCTTGGGCTACATGCTGGAGTCTGAGAGAAATGCCCCTATGTTATGGGTGAGAGTGGCTGATAGCCAGAATGCTGACAGTATAGCAGGTGGGAGAGCAGGGAAGGTTGGGAGCTCTGCCATCCCTGAGCAGAGGTGGCCCAGAGGTGAACCTGGGCTGTTGGGGAGGGATGGCTGTGCCATGAGTCTGTGTGGTGGAGCAGACCCAGCAGTGAGCGATTTGGGGAAATCCCTGATGGGTATTGCTCCTGAGTGCTGTGATAAGTGGCAGGTCTGGGTAGTCGGATCTGTTCTGAAAAGCTGATCCCAAGGAGGAAAATTGGGTTCTTTGAGGGAGTGGCAAGGGGAAAGAAGAGGATGGGTGCCTGTATTTTTGTTTGGGTAGATGTGCACTGGAGTTGTACTGGAAAAGCTGAAATGTGATTTACAAGGGGAAATAAAAGCTCCACTGCAAACACAGACTGATGTGAAAGAGTTTACCTGCCAGGTCCTCAGCTCAACCTCCCTATATGGGTGAAATGTGCTATATAGATCTTCAATTTACAGTAATTTGGGGCTCGCTTGTTGTCTGGAGAGGCATGACATGCACTCTGGCAGATCAGACTCCCCCACCCCTGAGTATAAGGGTGGATCCAAGCTGACAGTGCTCAGAGATACTGCAGTAACAGACTCCCCAAAATTAAGCCCAAAGGCCTTTCTTTTTTGTGGTTGTTTAGGATCCATGCAAGTCAGTGATCTTCCCCAAATCCCCATGTTACCAAAAGCATGTGGTCTCCTCCCCTCGCCTAAACACTCCCTACACTTAAGTGGAAGCAAAGCCAACTTTAGCTGGTCCCAACTATTTAAAAGATACGTTGCTACTTTCATGTGTCCCTGATAAGTAAGAACATCAAGGGACGGAAGAGAGTCAGGTGAATTGAAAGAGATTGGAAGCGACAAAAATTGCAGTGAAGTTTCCTAGAGCTTCCCATCTCCACCTATTCCAGTCCTTTCCTTTATCTTTTGCTGCCATCAGTAGTTTTTGGTAGTGTTGTCTTCTCAGTGACTGCTCTCTCATGGGGATGTCTGTTGGAAATCAGGAGGTTGATATGTTGAAAGCAGGAACACTTGGGCCTGTGAGTCTGCTTGTGTATTGCAGAATGTGCTGCTGTCTCCTAACCCAGAAATGCAATGGCAGTGACTATCACGTGCTTTGCATCACCAGTAGTTTCACACAGTACAACTGTGATATTTGCACAGGTAATGTGTGCCTAATCCCTATTTTGCTGGTAGTAGCATTAGGGTAGAGCATCACATAGGTGCTGAGCACAGTCGTGGTCTCTGAATTAACTCAGTTTTCATTGTCAGCATTAGTCATGACTCAGGTATAAACAATCTGGCAAGTTTCCTGTCTGCAGTTCTCCAAGTATGGTCATCTGCTTGCGTGCCTCAAACCAGACTGTAACTGTGTGTGCTGCACTCTGAAATCCAGCCAGGTTTGCTACAGATTAATCAAACCCTGCAGCACTCAGGGGCAGCTGCATTTCAGATGCTGCTGTGAGTGTGTGTAGGGAAGGGTGAGGAGCAAGCGTGGTGCTCAGGATCTACTACAGGAGGACATTCAAGTTCTAGTAGGACAGGGAATAGTCTTTCATTTATTGTCTTTGGTTGTTATTAATATTGGATTAAAATGTGATTTATATTATTTATATTATATATGTAATTGTATCTAGTGGTTGTCTATTAATTATTATATAGTATATGAATGCAAAGAGCTACTGCATTATTTTTAGCTCTGTTTCAAAACATTCAGTGGATTCCCATTTTGATGTGACCTTGCTCTCCTGTTAGGAAAATTTTCCTGTGTGACTATCCAGGACCTGCACCACCTGAGCTGGGACCGAAGCCCCTTCACAGTGGGCAGCTCCAGTGAGCCACCCCACTAACCTCCCTACACTCACACAATCAAGACAAAGTTTCCTTACCAGCTGGACCCCAGGTTTCTCATAGAAGAGTCTCAGACGTCTGGATCCTTAAAATAATTTAATCATGGTGCAATAACAACAGCTTGAGCTGGGTGCCTCCCAAAGAGGGACCCCAAACAAAGGATCGAAGTCTATGTAGTGAAAGTCTGAGCTCTTCCAGCTCAGTATTTGGCTCCTGCTGCATCTGAGTGTCTGGTCACCTGGCTTCCACAGAGGTCCTCTGTGCCCTCTGTTATGCCCAAGAGTAGGCACCCACTGTTGCCTCAAGCTCCCACCACCCAGAGCTCAACCTCCAGCTCACACTGCAGCTGCACCCCGAGCTACTGGCACTAAATGTATTCCTCAATGACTCTGATGGCTTTTGATTAAGTAAAAGCTCACTGCGTGGCCATGGGCAGGCCATCCCTCTGATACTGGAGGAGTGCAGAGAAGGAGCAGCTTTCTTCTTTGATCTTGCTTCTGCTGGAGTCAGTAGCAAAATTTCAGAGGACTTCAATAAGCCAGGATCAGTGCTCTAAAAATACTACCAAGGCACTTGGGAAAAGCACTCCTGAGTAGGTGAGGAGCAGCCTTTATGTGCCTGCAGGGCAGAAGGGAGCGCACCCTTGGTAGGTGTTGCTTCTTTATGAACACATCCTTTTGGTGCATGTTATTGAAAGGAAAGAAACTTTTGCAGCAGTAGTTTAATATGTAGTGCTCTCTGTTGTAGCAATAAGCTTTGATCTGTTACTGCAGAAATTCTGCCACTTTTTATGCAAGAAGGTCCAAAAGCCCCCTTCCTTTTGCTGTCCGTGAAAATCTTAACCTGAAGGGTGTATTTTGTGTGTGCCATGAGGACCTCTGAGCATCTCTTCCCAGGTGAGTCTGGATGAGTAATTGTGTCACTTGGATGACCTCCTGACATATACATCAGCCTTGTGCTAGCCCTGACTGCCAGAGGTGGAAGTGAAATTAGAGATATACCCCGTGAGTTAAAAGCAGCATAAAGCTTCTAGACCCTGCTGTAACTTACATCACCTTCAAGGATTCCAGAGAGTGGTTTTGAGCACGGGAAGTAGACAGGGTAGGCTGGGGGTCAGATTTGTATCCCCTGGGATGTGATGTCTGCCCACAGTGGTTGCACAGGCAGGAGCAGGCATAGAGGTGCTCATCTGGTTTCCCAATGGAAAATGGTTTCAATGTGTCCTTAAGCCTGAGGCTGACCGGGGGGAAAAAACCCCCGTGCTCAGGCCCTGAGATGGCCCCAGCACTGCTCTGCAGTTGCCATATATCTAGTACACGCAGAGCTGTGTACTCAGGGACAGGATAAATGGAGAGGAGGGAGATGGTGACCTCCAAACAGCTCCCGTGGTGGCAGATTGAAAGGAAACACTCTGTGTTTTAGCTGCTCTTTGTAGAGGGGAAGGTGACTCCGAAAGGGCATTTAAATAGCAAAACAAGTAGATGGTATTTTGAGGGTTTCCTAAGCTAGTTGCAAAAGTAATAATAATGAAAAGATCTCATTTATAAGAGTGGGAAGTTTCAAGGCTGTAGCTCTGAGCAGCATGCCAGGGTTAGGAGTGCTGTGGAGCCCTGTGATAGTTCCAGTGTGCTGGTTTGCTTTCAGGCTCATGGAGGGTTCATTTCCTACCTGTCTAGCCTCCCTCTGTCCATCTGTGCTGTCCTTGCCCAGAGGTGCAGGGTCTGTGAGAGAAGGCCCACTGGGCCACTGGCAGTGACTGGAGTTTCCCATTTTGCTTTTTTTTTTTTTTTTTTTAATATTTGCTATGAGTAGGTTTAGCTTAGGAATTATCCCTGCAAATCACAGTCCCTACTTCTGACACCTGGCCTCTGCAACACATCGCTTGTCTGCCAGCAAACACGTGGCTGTGCCCATCAGGTCCCTGAGGCCAGTCACAGATACGTGTTGAAACTGTGGCTTCTCCTAAAAACCTCAGTGCATTTCCTGTGCTCTGGGATATGTCAGGGGAACAGAGCACTGAGCTCAGTTGTTGTGGCCTCTTCCATGCCTGCCTGAAACACTTCTGTAAACTTAGTGGTGGTAACATCAGTGTAATGAGCTCCTGAGCAATGTATGGCATCGATAGCACAGCAGCTGCTGGAAAACTGCAGAGTCCCTTTAGACACCTTCTCAACACCGTGAGCACTGAGATGATGCCATACAAACTGCCTGCTGGCTGTTCAATGTCTACCCTAACGTGCTGCTTTTGTGTTGCTTTCAAATGCCAGAATTTTACAATAAATGATTGCAAGTGCATCAGTTCTTGCCCCCTGCAGTGCATGTTTGTGGTCTTGTCTGGTCCTGGTGTAGTGTCTGCTCAGGTGGAGGCTCCTGGGGCATGTTGAGCGTTACAATATGCTCACATTTTGTGTCATCACCATGACTGTGCAGCACCAGGTCTGTTTTGGGGGAGAAACCACCCTCTTTTGTGCAGCCTCATTGGTTGCTGTTGATCTACTCTGTTTGCTTTTCAGGAAACTCTAGCAGGATTAAGCTTGCTGGCACTGTCTGACGCTGCTCTGTGCCTCTGCTCTTCCTCAAACACTCAGCCTTGAGAGCTCTAAAAGGCTGGACAATCCCCAGGGTCACCTCACAGGAAACAGGCGTTCAAAGAGTTCATGTAATTAGCTGCACTTTCTTTTTAGATACCACCTAATCTGCTTGAGTGAAGGAACCAGCTGTCCCATTTGCTTCATCAAGGCTGGCCTGGGCATTGTGTGAAGACCTCAGTGTGTGTCCTGGGGCTTTCCCTGGCTCTTCCTGCTGGTGGGAACCTCAGCTGGGATGGTAGCACAGATAACATTATAGCAGGGTTTAAGTGTCAGACACCTGTATGAAATGCTTAGGACTTCAATTTTTTTCCAGGATACTGACCTCCTGGGGATCCCATTACATTGTTTAAAGATTTGGGTACTGAACACATCTGAAAATTAGACTATGTCTGCTTTACAAAGGCTGGATTTTATTACAGGCAATTGGAAGCTGGGAGTTGGAGGGCTTTGTATTCCTGTTAGTCAATTTGGTGGCTTTTCTTTTTTCACTTGGTCAAAAAGATGGCTGGTAGCATGGCTAGATCCATGCACACTGCCAGTCTGTGCATACTTCCCCATGTGGGTTACTGGAGGTGACAGATGTTCTGCTGCTGCTCCTTGTCCCCTTCCCTGAGACCCTCTTTGTCAGAGGCTGGTGCCAGATTGCTCTGTGCACCTTCAGCACAGCAGTGGTTAACTCGAGGTGAGCTGTGTTTCATGGGAAGTGCAGGGGGGTGGTCCCCACTTTGCAAAGGTTAACATCATTCTGGTGGATACCACTTGCACTTTGCCCTCAGCAGGGTAGAAGCACACTCTCTCACTGCTTGAAGGGTTTGAACAAAATATGCCTGGTTGCATGAGTTGAAATTTCTTTGATTTGACCTTAAGACAGATTTGCCTGCAAGGGGCTATTGTCAGAGACAGCAGTGCTTGGTGTTGCTTGTTGTTGCTGAACCACCAACTGTTGAACATCTAGGTTGTTGCTCAAAATTGCTATTTTTCTCATAGTGTTATTGGACAGTTTTGAAGCCTATTGACTTATGAAGACAGCAGTATTTAACACTTTTTTTTAACCCTCAAAGTAATTTACAACTAATAATCCTCCTCACTCTCATGTGAGCAGGGACATAGTGTGTAAACTCTTTGGGACAAGGAGTGAGGCTTGTTTGGGTTTGTAACGTGATTGGGGAAAAACTGCTGATCTGGGAAAACCTTGCCATAGAAATCCTGCCTAGGATTTACACAGAGAAGGCACTTTGTGTAAGTAACTCAAATGTGCTGGTGAAAGGATTGGGATGTTTCTAGTGCAAGCAGTTAAACCATACCTTGTCTTTCTCAAATTTATAAAATGCAATTTTAGCTGTCTTGGGAGGTTTCCTCTTGTTTTTTAAAGTTCCAGAAGTCTACGTGGGAGATCGTAAAATTGGATGAGTACTGTGTGACTGAGGGATTTCTGAGTTAATTAGTAACTTGAAACATAAGAAAATAAAGATTTTCTTGACTTGTTGCATTAGTAAGATATGTTTGAACCAGTGCTGCATGTCGTTAAACATCTGGTGAATCACATCTGACATACATGCCAAAAAGAGTCTGAGATAATGGGACCAAAATGTCATGCAGTAATGATATTCACAAAACAGAGTAATTTCCTGGAATATAATCCTCAGAGATTGTAAAATGAAATTTGAAAATGCATCCCCATTCCTGTCTTGCCCCTTAAAAAATAAAACCACTGGAAATTGTTAACCCCTTGGTTGTTCTTACAGCAGCTTGTGAAGGTTAAGCTTATTGTTAGGTCTCAAGTGCCTCTTTCCTACCCCAGTTTGCCATGGCCAAGGGCAAAGTGAATCCACGCACCATCCATTTGTAGAACACACTCGTGCTAGTGGAGGTTCCCCATAGAGATATAGATGTTTTCTGCTTTGTTCTTCAGGTCTGCCAGCTGTTCAAGTCTTCAGGCTTCCTGAAACAGTGACCATTTTGGGTAATACCACTGCTATGTGTCATGTAATGAGCAGAAAAAGAGTCTGTGGGCTTGTTTTGGTTTTATTTAGGAGATACTCAACGAAGAGGCATTGTTAAGTGTATAGGGAATTGGCGCTCGCACTACTGGTGGTGTTCTCCAGGGGTCTTTTACACCTTTGGAGAATGTATAATCTAGTCAAATAATGGTAACTTATCCTAGAACTGTGGTAATTAAACTTAAGGGGTTGCTGAGGTTGTTGGGTAGGGTTTTCTGAGAGCTGGGTTCCAAACCTGCTCTGTCTGTCTCTAATCTGTTTTAAACATTGACTTCAGCTTCTAACTAATCTTCTTTAACTTGTGCTGTGTTAGTCAAGCAGCTAATTCACTGGGAACTCTTGCAGGCTCCAATCTGTTTGCACAGTCCTTATTGAATCAGAATGGAAAAGCACTGTGGAATTTGAAAGAAAAGCAGAATGTGGATTTGTGGTCTTTCCTTTTTATGTAGTCTGTTTGAAGGAGGAAGACTGAGGTACCTTCACCTATGTGAATCATCAAATCACTAGCAAAAATATAGGAAAAAAAACGTGTTTTATCATTGCTGCCTTGACCAGTGTGCTGAGTTGAGAAGGGCATGCCTGTAGGCTGGGCTAAAAATTGGGCAGGAGTGAGGGGCATTGCAGTTCCTGTGGATTTGGAATGGGAGAGAAAAGCCTGGAGCCTCTGACCAGGGCTCTGCTTGTAGCAGCAAGCTACCCCTGCTGGGTGGCAAGGCTGGCCTTTTGGGCATTTGAACTGACTTCAGGAGACTGAGGGCAAAGCTCTTTCTTCCTCATTCTCCTCTTGCCTTCCTCTTCAAGCCCTTGTGGCCCCGTAGCCTTTGCTACTGCCTATTCCTTTCTCTCTGTCTTCTCAGCAAGCCCAAAACCAGTTGAGGTCCAACCCAACACCTGCTGTTTTCATCAGCTAAGTACAAATCACCCTTCTCACCTCAGGAAGACCAGGTGCAATCATCCACGTGTGCTCATGCACAGACAAAATAAACTTACAGTCCCACCAGGATAAATGCTGTATTAAAATCACACATGTAACATCATCAGAGTTCTGGTTTAAGCAGGGTAGATGGAAAATGCCCTGCTGACCTAATGCCCATTAAAAAAATTTAGCTGTAGCTGGTGTCAATGCGCTGCTTTCTTCTTTCCCTTTCTTTCCTTTTCTTATCATTTCTGTGCTTTCTCTTCTGAAGAAGTTCAGTGCTGCATGAAAGAGATTACAAGTGCTTTTCATCTTGCCTCTTTTTTCCCCCCAATTTTACTGCTTCCCAGCAAGCCTCAGGAGGTTTTTTGGTGTGGGGTTTTTTTGGGGGTTTTTTTTTGAAGCATTTGATTTGTAGCTCTCCTACCTGCTGGGAAAGATTGACCTGCTACTGAGCATCTTCAGACAACCCTTCTTACGAGTCACTTGGGACTGGAAGCACAGAGGGCCAGGTTGAAAGGTGTTTCTTTCCTGATGCTGTTTACACCCTAAGGGAATAGTGATGGCATGTGCTGTTTTTATATAGCTGGATATACATTGGGTGTATATGTGCCTACATCTTGAAACGGGGTTGTCCAAGGAGGACACAAGGAGGACAGGCTTTTTTTTTTTTCCCCCCACTAACACCCTCTTGATTTCTCCAGATCTGAATGAAATCCAATTGCATTTTTTTACCCCCACTCTTTCTCTCATAATACAATTTTGGTGCAATTTTGCTGTGCAGTTTCGTTTTCACAAGATTCAGGCTGTGCTTTGGTTCCTCTGAAACATGAGGTGTGGATCCCGTGCAGAAACACTTTCAGTCTGTAAAATAATTTGTAGGTTTCCCCATTTGCTACCCTAGTCTGTCTCTGTATGTCTGGGGCAGGAGGAGACACAGGGAGAGCAGTGGTGCTGAGCCACTGTACCAAGAAGTGAAGGGAGAAGGATGTCTTTCACTTCACTTGGGTTCATTGCAAGGCCAATGGACCACAGGGCTATCCTGTTGTTCAATATTTGAAGCCTGAAAAGATATTTCAGGGCAGTCTGGACAGGGTTTTGCTCTTTTTTGCTTTTTTTTTTTCAGTTCCTGCCATCATGATACCAACACTAAATTGTTTTGCCTTCAAAGGAACAATCTTGACACGCCGGAATGGCTGTTCTTCATCTTTTCTAAAGGATGAATCAGCCAGCACTGAATTTCCTCAGATACATCTTCCGCTTTCATGTGTTGGTCTGAAAACACTGACCTCAGCAGTTAGGCTGATTTATTCTACAAAAGGAGTAAAATCTGTCTATTCTTGTTTGGATTCAGTTTTGAAAGAGTAAGGTCTAGAATTAAAAGCAAATTATTAGAAGAAAAGAGAGAGGCCCTTTTTAAATTTGCTTTCCTAGACCTAATACTAAGGTTCCTTTCTCACTTGCTCGTGCAACAATTAAGACCAAGTCCAATGGACATCGCCCTTGAACTCTTTTAGTTAATGCCACCTTTCATCATTAGCTGACAGCTAGAGATGCCATGTTTGAACCTTGGCAAGTGACAAAAGAGACCAGTGAAGATTTACACACTGGCCCTGCTCTGAAGGTGAATCAAACGCAGGGTGACCCGTCCTGTGTCATTCCTCCTGTCCCTTCTTGCCTGAGGGTGGTTTGGATGCAATTAACAGATGTGAACTGCCAGTATTTGGAGAGGAGGGGTTTGGGAGCCGATTTCAGCAGCCGGATCCAATTTCTCAGCAGCCTTGTGTGCAATTGGGCTGTGTTTCATCATATTAGCTTTATTTTAATAAGTGTTACGAGAGGACTGCTCAGTGACTGAGGATTTTCCATTACAGGCTCAGCAGCCTTTTCACGCTCCCTGGCTCTCTTTCCTCCTCTTGCAGTTCCACACATGGGATAATTTTGCTTTAGAAGTTACGTTTTTTGAAAAGGAGAGCAGGGACCCATGGATTGCATGAGCACGATGGGATTTTAAGGATTTCTAGTTTGTTCCCTCTCTTTCCCCTCTGATTTACTGTTACGAGGCCACAGGACATACCAGGGGAACTGAATGCATTGGATCAGATAGAGCCCAATTCCTCTCCAAGCCCAAAGCAGCCCTAAACAGGGACTGCTTCTCAGGAGCATTTCCAGAGACCACACAACTCAGGAGCTACATGAACAGTTTGTCTGGTTTCTTCTGCCTAAGTTTCCTTCGCCCCATGAATGTTTTGGTGAGGGTTGAGAAGACAAAAGGTGTTGTAGGAGAAGCTGATCACCTCCACAAAACAAAAAAATCATTAAGAGAAGAGGAACTTTGGAGAGAAAAGACAAAAGTTAAATCAATAATTTTTTTTTTCTTGGGTGCTCTTTCAGGTAAGGAGCATGCAGTAAGTCTTGACCTAGTTCCCTGAATATCACAAAGGTCTTGAGACCGCAGTTGCTTCAGGAAATGTTCATGAGCAAGTGTTTCCCTGTCAGAAGGCAACTGATCTGCTGGAACTGATGCTCTCCACATAAGTGGGTGTTTTGTCAATGCTTTTGTTGGGAAAAAGATCTGAAACCCAGGCTGGATATGAGAGGTAATGGCTGATGAATGCTCCTCTGAGACCTGGTTTTAGGTCTCTGCCTTATGGATGGGACTATTATCTCTCACCTTCCCTGCTTCTTATTTGGATTTTGGGATCAGGTGACTTCAAATAATAGCATCAGCTCTTGCTGTGGAATGTGGTTTTTTCCTAAACTTCAGAAACTATTATGCAATTAAACTTTAACACAAAGCTTCAGGAGAAATAACCCTGGACTGCTCTAGTCTGGGTCATCATAGTGCTTAAGGCAGCCTTGCAGGTGATAAGACAGGGAAGGAATGCTTCTGAGAAGAGAGGCTGGGGGGGGAAGTCCTTGGGAGCTGACTTAGCTGTCAGTTTTGAATTGCTAATTGTTACACAGAAAGTTTGGCTACATGGCTAGGTTGAATACTAGCCAAAGACAAGGCCCTAGCTCTGATGTGTCTGTGAATGCTGAATTGCTTAAATATTCAACCAAGAACACAGGTAGGGTGTGTGTTTTGAAGGAAAACTTGTAATTGCAGAGACAAGCTTTAGAGCCTAGCCTATATTGTTACTGCTGCAGCAATGGCAGGTTGGTCCTAGCAGAATATCGGGTGCAACATCCGGTGATGGCTTTCAGAGGCAGCAAGAGAGCTCGTGAGTACCCTGCCTGCCTGCCCTCCACACTGGCCAGGCTGCCCACAGCAGTGGCAGATCTGTCTGTCCTCCCCAAGGAGATACCCACAGCGAGCATCCTGCTGTTGCATGTGAAGACTATCTGAAAGCATGGCCGAGTTGCCTTAATTCCACTCCTTTCTGGTGTGGAGAGTGATTTTTTGTTTTTTTTTTTTTGGACTAGAGAGGTAATTTTTCATGCTGTTTAGAAAACAAAATACATTGACTGTGCTGTACAAAGTAAACAAACCAACCAACCTGAAAATGACCGAGCAGCTGGTTAACAGTTGGAGCTAAGACATGTCTCAGCAGTGAGGCTGTGGAAATGCTGCCTTTCCCCAGTGTATTTGGTTTCTCAGCGTGACAGGATTGCCAGGCTGGTGGCGACAGCCGGAGATTTTCAGCCGGCTCTTTCCCTGCCCTCCTTCACTGTGCAGCAAAGTCTGGAGACAAGCACACTTGGTGCTGGGGAGTTGCCATGGAAAGAGCTGCCATGTCGCACCAAGTTTGTAGTGGGGTGTTTGATTGTTGTTTCTTCTTGGGAGAAGAATTTTCACAAATGTTACAAAACTGGGCGACCATGTAAATTAATGCAAGCTGGTCACAAAATCAGTCTCTCTTGAAATTATATCATTAAGGATTTTTTTTCCTTCCCTCGGAAGGAGCACACATGTGTTTTGGCAAACAAATACTGAATACTAGTCTCTCACTGGATTTTCGAGCCTGCTTGCAGCACAGAAGAGAGAGTAAGAAGGAGGAGGGTTTGCTGGAGCAGGTGGGAGTGAGTGTAAGCCCTGGTGTAGTGAGTGTAGACCTGGTCTTGGCCTCCCAGAAACAGGGAGAAGAAACCAAGTTTTAAAAAAAAAAAAAATTAAAAAAATATTTAAACAAGTGCCCTTTGGTGAGAAACTGTTTTAAGGAGCTGTTGTCCTCCTTTTGTGCATTTCTCAAGTATTGCTCAAGCATCATTGTTACAGTTTCTTCATCTGGACGAGCTATGAAGTAGCCCTAGGGGAAATCCAGCCATCAGGGAGGCAAAGAGGCCGATGCCTAAAATGACTCCAGCCCTGAGCCAGAACTGGAAATAGTGGGTATGAAGGGATTAAAACCTGTGGGAGGAGATGGGAGGAGGCAACTGCCAAGCTTACTTTGTCATGCTTTAAGGTGTTCCGATGGCAAACCCTTCTACTGGTGAGAAATAAATGAATGTGAGGTTTTGCCAATTCTTTTGTTGTTGTTTTCCCCGTCATTTTATTCTTCAGTACAGTAATAATCTCTCCGGGTGAAACATGGTCCCTTTTGTGGTTTGGGAGTGTGAGGGGCATTCCAGTCAGATGCCAAAGCATCCAGGCTCTGGATGGTCCAGATCAAACTCAGTTATGGAACTAGGAACTGGTTTGTTCTGCATGCCTTGATGTTTAAAACTAGATGTGGAAGAAACGAAATGTGTCCTTTGTGGCACGTGCTGTGGCAAAAGTCTGCAAAGGCATGGATTCTGCTAATATGATAGTATTTGCAAGTGTGTCGATTCTTATTATTTTTTAATACATATCAGATCAGATCTTATGAAACTTCATTTACTTACAAAGTAACTTCTCACTTTCTTCCACTGCATGTTTCCAGAAGAATCAGTGCTTCTTTTGAACTGGGGTATTAAGAAGTTTGTGAATGAGCCAATAATCATCTCTTTGTATTTCCTGAGTGAAAGGGAAATACAGATATTTTCGAGTCCTGCTAAATCCCACTTTTTGCCAGCAGCATTGTGTCAGGGTGTGCTCACTGTCTACTCCCTACACCCCATATTGGCATTCTTTCCCGGAGCTCCTGGGTGCTGGCAGCTCCAGTCCTGGCCTAAGGACCCTCGTTGCAAGGGCCAGTTGAGGAAAGGTGGGACAGGATGGATTCAGAGCTGCTGCATTGAAAAAATAAAAAATTATATACTACATGCACACACAGGCTGCCAGATTAAACACAAACAGCGAAATGTTACACAAAGGAATTGCATGTTGTTAGATCAGATCTGTCTGCCAAGTTTGTGGAATCTTGAGGACAGGAATATACCTGAAAATAGGAGAGCCTTATATTCAGGTGGACTACTAGTATCCAGGTACCAAAAGTTGTGCAGAGAGGCTTGAGGGCAGAGCCTTGGCGCTCCCTCAGACCCATCCTTGCTGCAAGTCTGGTTAGAGTTCACTGGAATTAATGCTCCCCAAAGCAGCAACTCCACTGTCCTGCAGTACTTGATATGGGAAGAAGGATCTCATGTTTGGGGGAGGGGGACAGCGTGTGGGTTTGTGGATTGCAGTCATCAGGGGAGTGTTTCTGTCCCAGCTATGGAAACCCAACTCTGTGTGACAAGGGGGACGGATTGCACTGTGTGCCCAACTTTTGGCACGAACAAAGGTCCTTTGTGGCCATGCCAGATTTTCCCAGCAGAACTATTACTGTGCACAGAGGGCAGTGGCTCTGCTCTGTGACAAATTGCAGCAGCAACGGGTACGCAGGGAGGAAGAGGAAGCTTGTTTGGTCCCGTGATATCCAGGGGGAAAATGGCGTTTGTTTGCCTGCCTGGTGGATGCCCTGATTTGTTTGGTAGGGACACTTAAACTGTATGCAGCCACCTGAAACTTCATCATACTGTGGGGCAAGACAGGCTTTTTCCCCATGAATAAGCACAGTTTTTAAAAGCTTCTAACTCGGGCAGGGTTTTCTCTCTTCTTCTCCCCCCAATTAGAAATTGTATATATAATCTTTGATTTTCCTAAGGAAGATAAATATTTGATTGGGAGCATATTTGTTGGATGACAGAAGACAGTGTTACTTAATTAATAACTTCAACTCCAAGCAAGTTTTAATTTCACACTTCATAGGGTGTAAACATCTGGAACATCAGTGATGCTTCAGCTGGCTTCTGGTTTCTGATGGCAGACAACAGTTGGTATCTTTTAGTCTTGTATGCCTTAAATGCTCGATAAGCTGAGGACAGTGTCTTCAGTGAAGGGAAAGCATGTAAACGTTTCAAAGGATCTTTCTGGTCTTGCTGTTTGTTGTCTCTCAGCCTCTTCTGTGGAACATGTGGTAGGTCCTCTGTCACATAGCTTATAGGATTATACTAGAGCAAAGTGTTTTGTATGGGTGTGACCATTGGATGCTTACAAAGAAAAGAGATAATTAAATCACTTTGAAAACAAAGTGCGGAGATAAAATTTTAAGCCAGTTAGGGGAAAGTGATGTGCAGAAGTGATCTTATTGGGCATTACAAGAGATGAAGTACAGCAGATTTAGTAAAAGAACTTTAACAGGCACAGCATGTGATTAGGATGACAGAAATCAAAGTAGCTAGGCATCTTTTAGAGGGTCACTTTTCCAGAATTTGATCTCAGAGCTGACTGAGGAACTGACCAAGGGATAATGTGATGTATGCTAGGAATTCTCAGCTTGTATCGCCAACAAGCAGGAAAAATATGCACTTGACTGAAAAAGGTGTGGGTCAATGTTTCCAGGGCCTCCAGAGAGAAAAGAGAACAAGTATATTGATGGTGCCCACAAACTTTGTATGAGATGGTATTGTCATGAGAAGATCATGATCACCTGGGAATCCTCCCTAAAATACTTGATTTTTCCGCTGTTCACACAAAAAAATGGAAAGGGGAAGAGTTCTTGTGCTGTAGGATTCAAGCAAAGGAAGACCAGGAGGAATAGTGTGGTTTTGCTAGTGATATGCTTTGCAGCAGCTGCAGAGAAAGGTAGCTTTTAGCTTGTGTAAGGATAGAGAGAGGTTTGGCACCATCAGTAGGCGAGCTTCTTTCCTGTGTGCGTGCACCTGGCCCGATGGGTGATTTCTGAGAGAAGGCAGATAGTTCAGACCTTTGATTGTCAGACTTTTGCTTCCTCCCATGAGCCTCCTGGTGAGAGTTGTGGTGGTTTTGTGACTTTGGTGCTTGTTTGCTGAGACCTATCTAAGAGTAACAGCTCCTTTTGCAGGGGCTGTCAAATGTTTTCCACTTGTGAGCCAGAAGGATAACTTGAATTTACTGGAGGTGGGAGCAGCCTGTAGCACAAAAAACCTTGCTGCAGTTTCCAGCCCTGCTGAAGACCTTGGGTGTAAGGCATGGTTTTGCACTGTTGCTACGCAGTCCCTTTTGGTGGCAGCAAGCTGTAAATTGACTGGACCATTTAACAAAGCCTCAGCCACGGTGTCTTCATGCTTTAATTGCCCGTCTGAGCAATGGGAATAATAGCAGTGCCTTAATTCACAAGCCTGCTGTGAGGATAGGTGTCTTAACAGCTGTAAAGCCTCCAAGTACTGGGCCAGTGGGATCCTCTGACTACCACAGGTCATTAACTATGTAAGCCAGACTCCTACGTGAGAGGAAAGGACCCAAAAAAGATACCTGTTTTACATGGTGGGTGGAAGTCATGTCATTGCTTTTAGAGAAGAAAAGCCTCCAAATGTGGAACTTAAATTTTCCATGGTCTGATAAGAGGCTGCTTTTGAAACAGTCTTTCTTTTAAGCAAGTAGAGCACAACAAAATATAAAATGCAACAAGATGAGAATGAAAGTTGTTTACACCAAGATATTTGCAATGACCCTCAGTAGAACCAAATTGCTCATCACCAGGAAGCTGAGACTGATACATAGCACTGCATATGCAAGTACTCTTCTAAGCACCTCATTCCGCTCAACTGGCAGCAGCCACCTTTCCTGCATGTTGCTTTTTGTCTCTGTCTTGGTTGGGAGTAGGGTCTGGCTATAATTGTGGAGAAATTGTGTCAGATTTGAGGAAGGAGATGGCTTTTCCTGGCAATTTAGGAGTTCATCGGTATCACAGGAGTTTCCTAAACAGAGATCCATGTTGTTGGGAAGCACATGTTCATCATCTGCCAGCAGTGTAAGGTCATTCATCTGAATTTGTCTAGTGAGTGGGAGACCTGACCTGGCTATGGGCACAGGCAGCATGGGTGTGTGCAGTGTGCTCCCCAGAGCCAGCAGCAGTACTTGTATGGGGTCTGTTTGCACATGGCAAACAGAACGTGGCATTTTGACGGGGGATGCCTGAGGTTTGCCTCCTCGGTTCATCAGGGTACTGAACCGTGTGAGTTGAGCCAACGGCTGACTCTTCCTGTGCTTAAAACTAGAGCTGCCCTGAAGCGCCTTGGACATCAGATTTGTTTGGTATTCTCTGACTCAGTTTGGAGGACACTGGGTGTTCAGGTCCTCTGAAAATTCATGTGGCAGTTTTTGGGGGTGGCTTTGTTTTGAAAGAGGTGTGTTAAAATTCTTGCTTCTGGAAATGTCGAGGTGAATGTTTCTGTTTCATTGCTGTGCAAGTATTCAGTATGGTGGGCTGCAAGACACTGCTTTGTACCCCAAACCCAGCTTTTGGGCTTCCTTTGATATTGTCTGGCATTATAGCTCAAGAGTTTCCATTCAGGAAGTGAATATTTTCGTTACGGTTATAAGCCAAACCTGATGTTTTAAAAGACAAAATCACTGGATACTGAAGCTTTTCCCAGTGGTGCAAAGGTTCACACTGTATAAGCAGTGTCAGTCTAGATGACTTGAAGGGATAGCTGTTGAGTTCACTGATGTGTAGATGAGTGGATATAGGGAAACGGGGGCAGGAGAGAACAGCAGAGTTTGGGAGGCACAGGTAAAACCATGCTGTGAGAGGGAGATGTTATGTTAATCTGCTTGTAGTATTTTATCTTTTCATCTGTATTTCTCCTTGGGGAACGTGAAGATACACAGAGAAGCCCTTGGGGGGGGAAGGAAAGAGGTACAGTGACTCATCAGCTTCATAAATCACAAACCATATGCGGTTTTTCTAACGCATCATGAATGAGTCAAAGGGGGGAGGTGTGCAACTGTAGACAAACAGAGGTTACTAATGTTTTTTTATTAATTATTGAGCTCCTTCCTCTCTTTTGGGACTTCTGTGGCCTTCTTCAGTGCTGCAGTTTTGTTGAATGAGGCTGATGCAAAGGCTGCTTCCCATATTGGACAAATAGAGTTGGCCAAGCATCGCATAAGTCTGTGTGTATTGCTTGTCTTGTTCCGACATCCTGGTCACGTAGATTTCTTCTTTCTTTTTCCCTCAAATCCGAACACTTCTTAGAATTGGTCACCGAGTAGTCTCATGGCCTCAGCCTTCACTCATTCCCCTCCTGTTGGGTCCTTTGGGCACTTTTTTTCCCCTGTTTCCTGCTCTGATGTGTGCCCGTCAGAGCCAAGACGTAGGGGCTACTTGTTGAGAAGTGAAAGTGTTTTGATTCTGTCATAGCCCATCTTCTTTCTGTTTTGGAGGCATTTAACTGATAGCGTCTCCATGATAACAAAAAATCTGATGAGAGAGAATGTGTGTGTGTATATAAAATATATACAGTAATATCAAAGTGTACCCTGTCTAGGTGGCAGTATTATGGAATGATGGATGACACAAAGGAGAAAGGGGACCAGACGTCGCTGTTAAGATGTTTGATCTAAAGAAATGGGAAATGATTACTAAAAATTGTTGTAAGCAAAGAATACTTGTTTCAACACAACCCCCTTTCCCATAAAAAAAAAATCACTCTTTAAAAGCATATCTGAAGAGAAATAAAGCTGAATGTTTTATTAGAATAAAGTGGTTTTTTCCTGCATAAAATCAAAGAAGGATACATCCAGGTTTTACCCACATAGCTGAAGATAGTGTCTATAGATAACTTTTGGGTTGTATCTGTGAGTCTCTTGTCCTCCCACTATGTGATGCTGGATAAAAACTCTATGAAAAATTACTTAAATCCAGTGACTTTAATCCAGTCTAATTATGAGAATTCAGTGAGTTGCAGAGACAAGTAATTAAACTAATTAGAATGGATGTTTTTATAGCATTTCTGTTTCTCTCTTAAGAACTCTGTTGGTCTTTATTTCTCTCTTATGAACATACAAGTACCCACCCTAGGAGTAAACACTACTGATTAAAGGAGATAATTTTGATAGGGTACGTGACTATTATAGTGGAGTTCATTGCCCCTGGAAGCCACCAAGGGAGGGTGTTGGAGAGAGGTTCACTCCCCGTGCAGGTGTTGAGAACATTTGCTGATGTATCTGACTGTACCTTGCATGGGTGGTTCATGCATCTTCTTGGTTGGAAGAGGTCAGTCTGTATTTCTCCTTCCCAAAGCAGACAGCAAGACCCCGGGAGTGCACCCACTGTCACCTTCTGAGTTTTGAGTGTGTACAGTCAGAGGTGCTACTGGGATTTTGGGTCCTTTTGTGTCCCTGAGCATCTGTGACTCCAGAGGAGGGCACCAGCTAAGCCACGTGTTCATCAAGACATAGATGCAGGTGCCTCTGACAGACACACACACTACAAATTAAAAAAGCTTTTCCAAGACTGCACCACTATCACAGCCCAGTGGGAGCTGCAGCACTTGCTGATCATGTTTGCTCACGTGGCCCGTTTTGTGTGCAAGCTGTGTGTTTTCAACCCTTTTTTGGAGGAGAAAGCAGTGGCTGGGAAGCAAGGAAACCTGGATTTTGTCCCCACCTTGGCACTCCAGTTCTCTCCGTCCTGCCCATTGTTTGCCCCATGTGCTCCAGTGTGTACCCTCCTGGAGAAGGACCATCTTCTGCCTACCCTGAGATTAAGGCTGCTGTTATATGTGGAGTAAGTGACTTGCTACAATATGAATATTCTTTCAGGACCTGAAACAGTTTGTAAAGTGCTGTTTTTCATCAAAGTGGATTATTCTATCACTTTCCCAGAGAGCAAAAAAAGCTATAAAGCCAGACCTAATCCAGTTTTTAGCCTGAACTTAAGCCTACATTTAAAAAAGGAAAAAAAAGTACAAGCCAGTGATTGCAGATTGGTATTTATAATAGAAAATTCACAGCACACAATGTTCAACTTCGCCTTCTCTGGGAAGGGGTTGACCTCTCACGTTCATCCCACCATTTTCCCCATGTCTTTGGCTTTGCAGCAGCAGGAATAAAAACATTTTAGTTCAAAAGAATAGCCTGTGAGTAGAGTACTTTGAAATAAGCGTATTGCATGGTCCTGCCACACAACCTATTTTGGTCAAACCTAAGAGGGTTTTTTTTCCACAAATACCTGTGTTTTTCAGAGGAAATTTCTCTCTCTCTACACAGTGGTTGCATCACAGCTAATTTGTTAACATTAAAAGGCAGCTTTCACGTGATTAATTAAGGCATGCGCTTCTTCGGGGTTTTCTACAACTGTTGGTGTCTTTTGAAACCTGTTTCATCCAACCCTCAGCCCACCTCCACCGAAACCTCGGATTTTTTAAGTGTTCTTACAGAGTCTCTCCGTGACTGTGCTGTAGAGGTGCATGGCAGAGGTGGGATGTGTGCTGGATTTTCTTCTTCCCCATTCCTGTGTTGGCGCGCAGTTTCACAGGACATGTTGCTGGGGGAGTCAGGAGTCCTGGAAGCAGTTTGGTTTACTGATGGCCTTTGAAAGGTGTGAGTCTCTCATCCTTAAAAGAAAGAAAAATTATCAGTTGCTGCTTCTCTGTAGACAAAAATTCATGGCCACAGCACCCTGCTACAAATAGCTATGTGGGAATTATTTTTATAATTAGAAATGTCTACACCAACATATGCAAATTGAAAATGTATAGCACTTTCAATTTTATTTTTTCCACATGCCTGCAAAAATTATTGCTGTAATGATCTGTATACCTCTCCATTAACTGTGGTTTACTCAGCTTGCAAAGAACTGCAGAAGTGTTGAAGCTCTAGGCTGCTCTGACTTAAATGCTGTTTTAAAAGCTCTGCCCTAGTTCACAAAACCTGTCTTTCTATGGTTTTCTTTTGTAAATTGTTACAGTCCTAATCCATCATGCAGCAATTATTTGCCCTGGTTAGCTTCTGCTTATTCTGCTGCATATAATTAAGCGATGTTTTAAGTGTTTTATCACAGTGGAGAGCAACAGCGTGTTTTTTGCTGTGCTAGCTGATGTGCTTTTTGATATTACTGTAGCAGCTGCATGCTGAAAACAGTTGTAAGGAAGGAAGAACATCACCCTAGGCAAGTTCCTTTTTTTGCACCGTGAAATGTGTATTTCACCTCTCATCCTTGTATTTGTAGGAAAAAAATATTAATGCAACCTTAGTGAATGTGAGTTCAGTGTCTCTGATATGGAGCAGGATAATAGCTCAGCTCTGTGCTGCATGTGTTTGCATTGCTGCAGCCTTTGTGGGTGAAGAGCAGATGGTCATGGGGTGTTATGATGCTGTCAAGTAATGTCAATTAGTTTCTACTCTACTCTACTCTGCTCTGAACTCTACGAGCGTGACTTCTGGTCAGCTACGCAGGTTGAAGTCAAATGTTAAAAGCAGAGATGCTCACAGGGACACACAAGCTTGGAAGGTTGTGGGAGGGAGAGGATACCATCAGAGCTAACCAGAAATGAACAGACGAGTGAGATCCGTCGTGGTGTGGTTGGTCATGTGCCCTGGAAGGGGTGGAAAATTCTTCAGCTCAAGAAAAAGGTAGTACAGGTGGTATCTCTGCTTTAAAAGCAATCTGTGGTGTTTGCAAGGCAGTGGGCAGCAGGACCTGGCTGGCATGTGAGGGCAGAGTGTGGCATCCGTGTTGAGGTTTGCTGAGATCCACTTAGTGAGTGATAAAGTGGGGATAGTGAAGAACCCATAGACTGAAAGATTTGTGCCCAGCAAGTCCTTGCTTGAGCTCTGTGCTGTGCACTTCCTCTGTCATTTCTGCTTGTCCCTGGGCTTGGGAAGGGGTGTGGGAAAGCTGTAAGGAGGAGTTTGTATCTTTGTGATATTGAATGTCATGTTCAGACAGGGTGTGTGTGTTAAATTACATGGGTGGAATTTGCACTTGCTTGTCCTGCATAGCAGAGAGGATGCTGTTTGTGGAGACTGAGCTCCTAAGCAGTAAAGCAATAAAATACTTCCCC
The DNA here is from genome assembly GCF_001715985.3 of Manacus vitellinus. Classification (NCBI taxonomy): domain Eukaryota; kingdom Metazoa; phylum Chordata; class Aves; order Passeriformes; family Pipridae; genus Manacus; species Manacus vitellinus. The sequence goes on along the minus strand of NW_021939396.1, from coordinate 11,171,811 downwards.
CCTCTTTAAACATCAGCCAACCCTTGCGAGTGAACACCCCTACATTTCTATGCCTGTTTGCAGGTATCCTTGTGGTAGTGGTTTTCCCATTGTTCATTTTTTCAAATAAGACCAGGTACTGGGAACTCTCTGCCAGCACAGGCAGAGCAAACCAACACAGTGAGATGAAAAATAAGAAAGATTTTATTGGCAAATTACACAAGTGTCTGTTAAGTAGTTTTGAGGGTTTTTTTCTGGTTGGTTTGCTTGTCTTTAAAAGCAAGGTATATCTGTGAGAAGCAAAGATCCATTTGCACCGGCTAGGGGGTTCAACCTGTTTCAGCCTCTGTATTACTTTATTCCAGCCCTAAGCTGTAAGCAAGATGCAGCACAAAGTCGTGACGTTTCTGGTGCGCTTTTTCCTTTCTGCGAAAGTTAAGGTTTTTAATTTGACATCTCTTCAAGTTTGGCTTTTTAATTTGACATGTTTTCAAATTTGGTGGTCTTTTAGACAGCCTTTTTCAGACTCAGTCATGTTTTGGGGTATTAGGGAAAACAGGCAACATTTCACCCTGTGTCCTCACTGTCCTACCACTTCCCCAACCACAGGTTTCAGGGTTTTGACTGATGCTTTGTGCTGCCAAGCTGTGTCCCAGCTGCCATGGAAAATTCCTGCTCTACCATCACTTTGGAGGAACCTGTGGGAACACCACTGCAGAAAAGGAGTTCAGTTTCTACACAAATATTTGCCTTTTGTTGTGGGGGAAGTAGGATATAAAACTAGCTATGTGCACAAGGTAAAGATGAGAGAGAGTGAAAAGATTTCAGTATTCAGCAAGAGAAAGCTTTTTTATTTTTTTGTATCCATTAGCATGAACCATACAGTTTGCTGCTTGAAGGTGGCATAGCTGCACAGGCAAAAGTTTTCCAGTGCCATCCAGGCCCAAAACACATGGTCTCTTTTCCCCGTGTGATTCTTTTCCCCATTTTCCCAAATCTGGGGGCCAGGTGACCAGAGAGGAAATTTGGCATTTCCTCAGTCATGCACAGAGTTGCCATCGAGGTCCCGCTTCAGTCTCTGAGCCATTTTAACAGGAGTTTGATAGATCACAGGACTGTGGCTGGATTATTTCATTAATTAAACAAATTTCAGAAATTAAAGCCAGATTAGGACCTCACTCATAACTGCTGAGACACACTTTTGGGGAGATAGTTTTAAAAGAACATGTTGCCTCTGCCTTGTGTGTTCCCATCCTGGATGACTTTGCTAAAGCAAAACAAATGGAAAGTTTTTGTTCCTGCCATGGGTTCTCTGAGGTTTGGTTTAGACCTCATTCACAATGACACATTCTGCTTGGAGCCAAGCACTTTTGTTTTTCACCTGGTTGCCTTTTTCTGTTTTGTGAATTTGCTCATTTAAAAAGAAAATTCAAAAAAATTAGTTGTTTTTATTTTTTCCAACCCCCTGCAGTATGGGGAGATGAGCAAAAGATGTGGCGGGTGAGGGCTGACTTCCCCCCCATGCCCAGGGGGTAATGGCTGCTCACAGAGCCAGCTGCTGACAGCACCCCTGCACGCCACGCCTGTGGCGCTCCACGCTGGCAGCAGCCCTATAAAGAGGTCGTTTGTCCAGGGCCTTGTCCATAACAAAACAATAATAATAGACTGAACAGAGTCAGCTCTAGGGATAGAGGTTGACCTAACCATGGTGCAGCCTTATTCATTGAACATCAGATATGGATTTTGCTCCTTGACAGGATATATGCGCTGTGGACACAACTCAGGTGATGAAGTGTAGCTTGGGTTCCCATCAGGATGTGCTGGTTGCTAAGCCATTACTGTAGGGTCACCTCCCTGCAAATATTGGTAGTCTTTGCCATCTGCAAGTAAAATCCAAAGGTTTGTGGGGTCAGGTTTGCCTGCCTGCTGAATTCCAGTGGACTGACAGCCTGAGAGAGCTGCCTCACTCCTGAATTGGAGGGGCTGAAGTAGCATCATTTAGCAGCTTTGTCAGGAGCAACACCATGTATTTAAAACTGTCTACTGGGGCTTTGATGTTCTGGCAAGCAGCTCACATTTGAAAGCTGTGAGATGCTTCTTATGCTTTCTCTAATGTCCTCAGATGGGATGTGGCAGGACGTGCAAATGTATATGATGCAGCTCCCAGGGATCTGTCATGGGGAGGGGGACCCATCCTCCTTTGAAATCGTGTATTGTTTTATGCCAAATGACATCCCTACTGAGGTCCTGGAAGGGCCATAGCTTGGAGGTCCCAATAAACTCATCTTGCTTATGCAGTTGTTGGGCCTCTTTTCCTCCCCGTCTTTCAGGGTGTGGGTTGAAGGGACAGAGACAGTCTCTATATGGTTATGAGCACCCCAAACTGCACATCTTGGACTAAAAGTCATTTGTTTTTTTTACTGACCTCCAGAAAGCAGCATTTGACTTGAGCTTGATTTCTATGGTGGATAGTGATTCTTGTGTGGCAGAAAAAACTATTCAAAATATAGGGTTAGAAACCAGCAATTAGACATGCAGAAAACCACTATGTGGAATAGAAGATGTAAGAGAAACAACAATCTGTACAATTTTCTAGAAAAACTGTAGCAAACAGACTTTTTTATGTTTCCACCCACTTATATATGTTTTGGAGGGACCTACCTTGGCCCTTCCTCTGTATGAGAACATCCTTGTTTGGGGCCAGTCCTCCTGTCCTGAGAAGAGTTGGGAGATCGGCTCAGCAACTGAGTGCAGCAGAGAGCTTGCTGAGCATCTAGAGACTGAGGAATTCAGAACATTGTCTGACTTTTCAGAAACCTTTGACTGATTCAAAGTTGTAACCTAGATCGTAGACTATCCCAGAATATGCTGAGTTGGAAGGGATCCATAAGGATTATCAAGTCCAACTCCTGGCCCTGCACAGGACCATCCCCAATAGTCACACCATGTTCCCAAAGAGTATCTTGCAAATGCTTCTTGAACTCTGTCCCACTTGGTGCTGTGATCACTTCCCTGGGGAACCTGTTCCAGTGCTTAGCCACCCACTGGGTGAAAAACCTTTTTCTAGTATCTAACCTAAACCTTCCCTGACACAGCTTCAGGCCATTCCCTTGAGTTCTGTCACTGGTCACCACAGAGAAGAGATCAGTGGCTGCCCCTCCTCTTCCCCTCAGGAGGAAGTTGTAACTGCAATGAGGTCTCCCCTCAGTCTCCTCTTCTCCAGGCTAAACAGACCAAGTGCCCTCAGCCACTCCTCATACGGCTTCCCCTCAAGGTCTTTCACCATCTTCATTGCACTCCTTTGGACACTCTCTAATGGCTTAATATCTTTCTTACATTGTGGTGCCTAAAACTGCCACACTATTCAAGGTGAGGCCACCCCAGTGCAGAGCAAAATGAGACAATCTCCTTCCTCGACCAACTAGCGATTCTTTCCTCAGTTTGTACATACATCCAGGGTTGCCTCATCTCAGGTACAGAATCCAGCACCACCTTTTGTTGAACTTCATATAGTTTGTGATTGCCTAGTCTTCTAATTTATCAAGGTCTCCTTCTCCACTCTTCTATCCCATTGTTTTATCTTTTTGTTCTTAGCCTTTCTTCTTGTGGAGGAGGGGGGATATTCAGTGAAATATAAATAAGCCTTGCTCTGTCTTTGATGTCTTTCGAATTTTCTTCCTTTTGCTGATGTTGCCACATGAATTTTGCACGAGGTCATACATTAGAAAAGGAGCAGACCATTAGGTACAGCTGTGGCCTGGGAGAGAGAGCAAGCCACAGGGGAGCATCCTGGGAGCCATGGCTCCATCCGCATCTTCATTGCCGTGGCCCAGGGCACTGCCTTACACCTCCCTTCCCTCATCTGAGAAAGTCGGTGTCACAAATGTAGTGGGATCTCCAGGGAAGAGTGGGGTGACCTGATCACCTTCACTCTGTTTCCAGCAGCAGCTGGGCTTTCAGAGCCCATTCTGCCCCCTTCTCTTATCTTTTGACCTGTTTCAGCCAAATTTACTGTAAGGGAAGAAGCTTCAAAGATAATTCATTTTCTGCAAGTGTGGTTAAACATGGGTGACCAGGAAGATGGGTGTTTGGACAGTTGTGTGTTTGTCTCTAGCTTCTGATCCTTTCTTAAGTGGGACAGAGCAAGATGCAGATCACTGCCAAAATATCTGAGGGAAGATAATTGTGAGGGGAAACAGAAGGGAATTTTGAAGGAATAGATGGAAATGATAGAGAATATTCTGTGTAATCCAGTTTAAAGGTCAGTCAACACAAATCTACAGAAAACCAGGCATCATTTCTTCCACTGTTCATCTGCTTGTTTATTATTAAAAGGCAGAAGGAAAAAAGGGAAACAGAAGAGGAAATTTTGGCTCAGAGGTGCTGACGCTTTGGGGAATGGTGATGACAACACTGGTGATCCCAGTTTGGAAGGAAATGGCACTCTAATCCTGACCGAGGCAGAGCCATAAGCCCGTGGGCAGCCCCATCTCTGTTTCATGGAGCTCAGCAAAGATGCTCCATTTCCCAGAGAAGCACACTAGGAGCTTAAATGCACCCCTGAAAGTCAACCAAATGGTCTCATGCTTCACCACATCAGAGCAAGTGTGCAGGAGTATCACTGGTCTCTGTCAGGGCTGGGCAGTGCAGGGGTGGCAGTGGCTGTGAACACAAAGCACTGTACAGATATGCTGAGGCATCTGCACTGTAACAAACAGTGTCTGCGTGGCATCTTGTCTGTGGTGTGTTTGGTGTTTCACGGCTTGTGTTTCACCAGAACCTTATCTGTGAAGGTGCTGCATGGAGAAGTGTTTTGTGTATGGAGAATTGCTTCACACTGGAGTTTGAGTACATGGAGCTGGAAGCTGCCATCCCTGCTCTTATTCCCAGCTGGAGGTGCTTCCTCTGGCAGTATATAATTTTGAGTTTCCATATATACAGAAGTGGTATGATCTGTGATAGGCAGAGCAGAAGAAATGTGCTCTAGAGACCTGCAGAGTATTCCTCAGCTGCAGACAGAACCAAGAAGTTAGCTGCTGCTTTTACAGTGGCTATTTCTGACTCTCATGCCAGGGCTTAAGCAAGAGGAGAAGGCTCAGGGACAGTATTTGGATGGTTATAAACTGCTGATGTGTCCAGATGTAACTGCAGTGGAATTTTATTTCATTAGATCTTTATATCTTGGATTCTGATTGCAGCTTATCATTTACAGGCTTCACAAGGAGAAAACCTGCATTTGGTTAGATATGAGATGATAGACTCACAGAATGGTTTGTATTAGAAAGGATCTTTAGAGATCATCCAGTCCATCTCCCCTATAATGGGCAGGGACATCTTGCATTGGATCTCTATTTCAGATTCTCCATTTAGTACACTTCTACAGAAATCAGTGCAGGCCTTACCCACTCGGCAAATCTCCACTTTCCAGCCTCCTCCAATTTGTAAACCTCAGTGCCTCTCCCACCCCATTCCAAAACTTCTTGAGTTTTCCATTAAGATTGGGAATTATTATGAAACCAGAGACCATCTGATCAGGAAGAATAGCAAATTTGATTCAGTGATAAATTAGAAAAAGCATCCTGTCAAATAGGGAAGTGACCTTTCTTTATCTTCTTTTGATTAGTGAAACTTTTGACAGCTAAATTCCTCTCTTTTGCTCCACCCACTCCTGATGAGTGCAGGTAGATCCTGAAACAGCTGGTGTAGTTTTTCTTCATGCTTTTGTTTGACTCATGTTGGCATCAGATCCTTTTAAAACATATTTTAAAGAATTCTTGCATTTGGGAACTTAACAAAACTACTTCAACATATGAATTGTGCTTTAAAATGTTTTGGGGTTTAGTTTTGTGTTTTTTCTTTTTTTAAATTCTGTAGAGAATAAAATGCACAAATTGGGACTTGGTGAGACTATCACTGGAAGGGACCATGTTTAAAAGGTATCTAAGGGCTTCTGATACCTTTGGTAGCTACCTCTGTCAATGTTGAGTGAAAAGTGGTGTTGTAAGGAAACTTTTCTTCCAGAAAAGACTTAATAGGCCTCCACAGATCAGCTGCAGTTTCTTTGAGCCCACTTTTCTTTAAGGCACAGACCTTAGGAAGTGTTGATTTACATTAACTCTTCTTTATGCCTTTACTTTTACAACCAAGGCAGCTTTATTTAGAAATCACCCATCATTAGTAACCACAGTCACTTAGTAGACATATTTACAAGGTAAGTGACAGTGGGAAGTAATTAAGTTTAATATAAATCACACTCAATTTCAAATCTGCAGGCTTCAAAATAATAATTAATAGAAACTGCGGCTTCTATAAAAAGATGCAGTATTTATAGCAGTATCTTCTTTCTTTTCCAGCTAAACACATTGAGTCTAGTGGAAATTAAAATCCCCTGTCTGTTTATCTTATTTGTTTCAAAGTAATTTTCTTCCTGTGGTGCACTTCATTGCAATTTACCCACTGCTTTTATTCTTCATGGGGAGATTTTTGACTCTTAATATGATGATGGGGAGGAGGAAGAGTTTGGCATTATCCAAAATACCCTTACAAATGCACATACAAGCTGTGGCTTTCTGATAAATCTCTGTTAAATCAGTGCCTGATAAGGTGTGCTTTGTTTCACAGGTGTCATGCAGCTGACAGGTCCACTCGCGGAGCTGATGGTCACAACCAGGGCAGAAATTCATTAAGCAAAACAGAGTAAAATAATCAAGGTGTTTTGGAGCTGTTTGCAAGATTTACTGAGTTGGTCGCTCATCCTGTCAAAACAAGACACCATTTGGGGCAACAGTGTGCTGCCAGTGGCTGCCATGGCCAGCAAAAGAAAGTCGACAACTCCCTGTATGGTGCGAACTTCTGAAGTCGTGGAGCAGGAAGGCGCTGAGGGTGTAGAAACTTCTAAAGAGAAGGGGACTGGCACACCACAGCAGGATTCCAAAAAAAACTGGCCTTCAGAAAACTCAGTCAAAGACTGTGAAGTGGTTGAAGCAAAGCCCCCAGCTGAAAATCAGTCTAAGAAACCCCAGGGTGGTTATGAGTGTAAGTACTGCCCCTACTCAACACAAAACTTAAATGAATTTACAGAGCATGTTGACACTCAGCATCCAAATGTCATTCTCAACCCCCTGTATGTCTGTGCTGAATGCAACTTCACAACCAAAAAATATGATTCTTTATCTGACCACAACACAAAATACCACCCGGGAGAGACTAACTTTAAACTGAAGTTAATTAAACGCAATAATCAGACTGTTTTAGAGCAGTCCATTGAGACCACCACTAATGATGTTGCTGTCACGGGTGGGGGGCTAGAAAATGCAGAGTGTGATGATTCACTTCATGGGGGAATTAGCACAAATAAAGTGCCAATGATGAAACTGGGAAAGCCTAAAGGGGAAACCAAGAAGGGATCCAAAAAGCCGGAAGAGGGAGTTACGGAAAACCACGTGGATGGTGCTCTCCCCCGTATCATAACTGAAGCCACTGAAGCTATTGCTTGTATAAATGGAGACCTTCTCCAAGATGTGTTAGCCCATGTTATGCCCTCTGTACAGCTACCACCAAATATCAACCTTGTCCCCAAGGTCCCAGTCCCTCTGAACAGTACCAAATACAACTCTGCACTGGACACTAATGCAACCATGATCAACTCCTTTAATAAGTTTCCGTACCCAACACAAGCAGAGTTGTCATGGTTGACAGCAGCATCGAAACATCCGGAAGAACAAATCCGAATCTGGTTTGCTACGCAACGTTTGAAGCATGGTATAAGTTGGTCTCCTGAAGAAGTGGAGGAGGCAAGAAAGAAAATGTTCAATGGTACTATCCAGGCAGTTCCCCAAACCATCACCGTCCTACCAGCTCCTTTGGCAACTGCAAAAATGCCGCAGCCCATCATCCAGACAGCTTTGCCTTGTCAGATACTGGGCCAGACTGGTCTGGTTTTGACTCCTGTGTCAAATGGTTCAACTGTTTCCTGTTCACCAATTACACTCGCTGTTGCCCCAAACCAGGGGCAAAAGAGGACAATACAGACCTTATCAAGTGCCCCAGAGGCCAAGCGTCCTCACGTAGTTCAGGTGCCTGAGATTCCTGCCAAGCTGACAGCTGTGCCGCTGACACCAGCCAGTGAGCGGAAGAAGACGAAGGAGCAGATAGCAGAGCTAAAGGCCAGTTTCATGGCAAGCCAGTTTCCTGACGATGCAGAAGTCTACCGGCTTATAGAGGCAACAGGTCTTTCCAGGAGTGAGATCAAGAAGTGGTTCAGTGACCACAGGTACAGAAGTCAGAGGGGCATTGTGCAAATTCCTGGCGATGCTTTAGGGAAAGATCAAATAGCACCTTCAGCTGGTCGACGTGGCTGGTCATTTCACCCATACACAGATTTCACTCCCCAGAGATTCAAAGAGATAACCCAAGAGCAGCGTAGGGCCCTTGAGGAGAGTTTCCTAAGATGCTCTTTTCCTACCCAAGGAGAATTGGACAGACTTCGAGTGGAGACTCAGCTGAGTAGGAGGGAGATAGATTCATGGTTCTCTGAGCGGAGAAAGATAAGGGACAGCATGGAGCAAGCTGTCTTGGACTCAATGGGATCATACAGAAAAATTAAAGCAAAAGGAACTCCCAATGGTGCAATAAGCCAGGCAGAACTTCTGAGTGGCTCTCAGCTTCCTGGTGCTTTATCTGTGTCCTCAACCACATTTAAGAAAACACAAGAGCAGATTCATCTACTGAAAAGTACATTTGCAAGGACCCAGTGGCCATCACCCCAGGAGTATGACCAGTTAGCATCTCAGACTGGGCTCACAAGAACTGAAATAGTCCGCTGGTTCAAGGAAAACCGGTCTTCACTAAGAACAGGGTCACTTAAATGGATTGACCAGTACCAGCAGCAGTATGCTGTTGATAGTCATAACAAGCAAAGCCAGAAAAAGGGCTCCAAACACGCTGAGAGTCCAAAGAACGGTAACGAGGTGTCTCGGCAGCATTACCAGGATCATAAAAAACTGAATGAAGAGAATGGAGGTAAACCAGTGGTGAGAGCAAAAAGAGACTGTGAACCACTGAAAGACTCTTTGTTGGGGAATCAAGGAGAGGGTATGGACAGGGTGGATTGCAACAGCCACGACGACCACGGCAGCGAGGAGAACGAGGAGCCGGCGGAGGTGAACTGGGTGGAGGTGACGGTGGGTGAGGACGACGCTGCGTCGGACTGTACGGACAGCTGGAGCCAAACGGCACCCGAGGGCCAGACAGAGCTGGCAGACTATGACTCTGAAAGTATATCTGGAGACAATTCCCACATATAGACAGGTAATGCTGATGGTGCCCTGTTTCTCTGAGCCTGCCTCTGTCTGGGTCTGCTTCCAGCATCCTGTAGCCCCTCTTCAGTATAAATTCCTGGAACCCATCCCTGCTGGATCCTTGTGCCTGCTGGATGCCTGAACAAAAGGGGGACCCAATCTGCTTGTAAAGTAAAGCCAACTGTGTGGTAGCGGAGGAGTTAGTGCCATTTCCCTTGTTTCTTGTCTCCTTGTGGGTTAAGTCCTGGATAAGGGAGATTTTTCTAGGGTTTTTTTCAGTATGTGATTAAACCTTAAACTTTCTACCTTTAAACAACCTATGAAACCTCTGCAGCACTTGATATAAAACATACCAGCTGAGCCACACAAAGAAATAGTAAGTAATACTAGTTGCTAATATCCCCCTTGCTAAGAGATCATTGATCTCCTGTGAATAGAGGCTGTGGCTGTTTTTGCACCTCAGGTCCTTCCTTTGCAGCATCCTGCCCTGCTTGGAATAAAAGGTCAGTGGGGGAAGGGCCCAGGACAGAGATGCTTCTTTATGCAAAAGCAAGCAAAAAAAGAAAAATGTTGTGGGGACTGAAGTGGCTCATGCAAATGTGCTCTCTTGCAGGTGAGAACTGTCTCCAGCCTCGCTTTGTTCTGCTTGCTCACACTAGAGGCTTAGGAAGTGCCCCAGACTAAGCTGTGTGGGTGTTTTAGCAGCTCTTCTTCACAGGATCTTGAATTTAAAAGCAAGCTGCAGGGCCTTGCTTTAAGGGGGGTTTGTACCATCTTTCACAATGTGAAAGGATGTGTTATTTGGAGGTCTGAAGCCTGTTTCTGATCGGAGTTGCACAGGTATAAATCTGGAGCAAGCACGTCAGCATTTCTTGACTTGCGTGTTGAATTGAGTTCACTGGAGCCTGTAACATTTTGTGCTCAACCGAATCTGTCTCTCCCCAACTGGAATTTCTTTAAGCTAGAAGTTACCCTACAGAAAGCTCAGCATCCTGCATTAACAACCATAGTGAGGGAACACCTGTTTTAGAAGGAGTTAGTAGTTTTCTGGTGTCTAAAATTAAAATATACTTTAGCATTTCTTTTTAAAGAAAAAGAAATACAAAATACAAAAGCCAGGCAGGACTGATAAAGTGCCTCTACGCTTGCACTAAAGACTTTACTGTTACAGTTGGCAGTATTTGGATTGAACTGCTGGTTGCAGACATGCAGGTTTTGGTAGCAAGCCCTGCTGACTAGCACTCCGTTTTCTCCATGTGCAATACTTGTCCAGAAGTCTCCTGGGACATCTTCTCTGAGTTAAAAAGGAAAACCCTGCAGTGGTATTATTTTTAACTATGAATTGTGTCAGCTAATCTTGAGAAATGTTATGACATCATCTATATAACAAAATATGTTAAAGCTTCAGACTGCAGTGCAAGGCACTGTTCTGCATTATCCTTGCAGAAGTTGGTAATTAGGGATATGAGTAACAGGTGGCAAAAGCACAGATTAAAGGAAGAAGGATGTGGGAACCTCGGCTGGAGGCACGCTGGGGTGCCACTGTTGTACAGCCACATAAGAAGGGAGAGCCAGGATCTGATCTGCCTTTTAAAATCAAATGTGTGATGAATAAATGCATTGTGGGATTATTTGTTTTCAGGATTGTTATTCCAGATCATTTCCTCCTTCCAACTATGAATATTGGTTGTGAGGAGAAGGAGCAGACCAGGGGTTAGGAGGGGGAATGGGGAGGAAGGCGGGAGCTGGGGGAGTTGCTTGAAACCACTCTTTCTTACACACCTGTTGTACTACAGAACAAGGCTCTGCAACAGTCCTCTTCCAGCAGCGTAGGTTTGGTGCCTGCACTTTTGTCAGTGCAGGTATGTTGGAGTGAATCTCCTGCCTCTGTGCCCTGGTGCAGATGCTGACCATAAAGCTCCAGGGCTTTGGGGGTGCTGAAGTGTTATCAGAGAGGAATTTTAATAAGAACTTTGATCTCAGTTAAACTTTTGCTGAGTGGTCCTTTTGGTGAGGAGCTTTTCGGTGGTTGCAAGTAAAATACACCTACTGAGAAAAGGTGCACTGGAGCAGGACTTTTGCTGCAAACAGCATGCAGTAAGATCAGAGGGCATTTTGTCCTGCTCTTTGCTTGTCTCTCAACATGCTGGCCTGGGGACTTGACGAAAGCCCAGAGTCTTTTTAATTTTGCTTTATTCTGCCTGTAAGTTTCAGCGCAGAAATGCAAGTGCCTGCTCTCTGGCACCCATGTGGAGGCATTATCACAATTATTGTGACACAAAATTTGGAAGCTTTGGTCCCACACTGGTGGGACCCGTGGAAAAATCTCAGCTACTGTCTCCTTTTTCCTTAAGGATAAGCTCTCTTTGTCCAGAAATGTTCAGCTAAAGCTTTGGTGTTCAGCTAACAATGTGTTAAGTGACATTCAGGTATGACTAAAAACGAAAGACTGTGCAAGATTGAGAGCTTGTTTCTGCCTGTTTTCGTATAAAAGCCTGATTTTTCCTCAGGTACCATATGTAAGAGGTGGACTGAAGAGCTGACAAGGGACTTCTTTTGATTCTCACACAGCCACTCTTCCTGGGTGAACCTTTCACTGCTGAGCCCTACATCAGGCAGAAACATGCTCCTTTGATATTCATGCTGTTGCTATTTTGTCAACTTGATGTACATAGTCTAAAATGATCATTTGTTGGTGATTGATCTCCATACTCCTGTTGACTAAATTTGTGTGCAGCTTCTGTAAAACCTCATCTCTTCCAGACTGTCTTGGTCACTCTCTGCTCTGGTGTGTAGCTCTGAGTTTCTGGAACTATTGGAGAGCCTAGACAGACCTTAAACCTTAAAAAATTGAGTATTTCAAAACTGATCCCTGTTCAGCAGATTCTGCTTCTGCTGGTGCTACAACTAGAGGAAGTTTCACAAGTGCCTGACCTCCTTGAGAGCAAGATGCATGCTGGGTTCTGAAGTACCATCTCTGTTACTAAATCCATATCTGAAGCTATGGGCAATATTGGATTTTTTCTGTGGAGCAGGTCAGGTTTTCTGAACAGTGAGGCTGAGAGACCTGTCTCCATAGAGCAACAAGGCCTTCAGGATGTTGAGTGGCTGCTGTCAGGTGCACTGAAGCCATCACTGAAAATGTTCCAGATGTTGCATCATGCAACCTTGTGTCCCCCTTGTAATATGGCCCAACTGCTCTGTCAAGAGAGTATTTTAGATCCCTTTCCATGAGTATAAATATTCCTGTCTTCCTACAGCATGGATCAAAATTAGGTCTGTTGTCCCCATTTGTGCAAAACTGACAAACAGAAACTGGTCCTAAATTAAGTACAGCAAACTACAGCTCAAACAGGAGAGCAGGACCAGAGTGTGCCTGACAGCTACTGCTGGCTTTCTTCGTGATGTCGTCTCCCTGTGGGGTTTTCCCAAGATCAGAGCTTTTGTTTTTTCTCAGAATCATACTTTTTCCCCACCACCACCACCTTTCTGCAGTAAACTGTCTTTTTTAGAGTTATTTCATGACCTCCATTTTTAATCGTGAACCTTGCAAGATGTAGACACTAAAGTTTATGGCTCACAGTGGGAGTGAGGTAGGTGGATGCCCTGGAAGATGTGTGCCCTGGCTCTGGGTAGGCTCTATGGAGATATCCCAGAAAAAAAAAAAGTCTGAAGACAGTTGCCCCTCGCAGATGCTGTATGCAGATGCTAGGCATCAGAGGTAGTCTGGTTTCTTTTGGCATTTCCAACCCCTTCTGCACTGCTACAGGAGCTGGGATCACATGTTTGCTGGTGGCACAATATGTTCCCGTTCCTTGGTGTCCAAAACTGGTAAAAGGGAACAGCACTGGGGTTTCTCTTGCTTTCTGCTCAAGTTCTCACTCTTCTTGTGGTTTAGGGTTTCATCTAAAAGGCTAGCTACAGTGCCTGTTACTGCTGCTGTGCTCCAAGGCACCATCCTGAAGTAAATCAGCGTGGGTTTGACTACTGGTTTTTGCAGAATTTGGGTCACCCTAAAGCATTTGAAGGAATGAGAATGAAGTAGGGAGGATGTGCCTTTTTCCCCTGAAACCAGTGAGGCACGCTGAAGACCTGAGTTCTAATGTAATGAAGGACTTCTGGGGGAGATGCAAACCCCAGCGCTGCAATTAAAATTTTCCAGTGAGTCAAGAGGAGTGGGGGCCTGTTTGAGGAAAGGTCTCAAGGATGGGGAGGACTTTTCCCCTTGCTGTTGGTGCGAGGCAGTCCTTTTCCTGGGTGTGACTGTGTTGTTCTCTGCATTGCAGAGGCCAAACAGAGCTCACTATTTCTGTGGGAAATAACAGACCAAATAGCAACATCTATACAAGGTGTGAAATAATGGCTTAGTGCTTCGGGAAGCACTGCTGCAGGGTGGGTGAGGAGGATGGTGCAGGAAAGCCATCTCATGCAGCTCCAGCATGCGTGGATGTTTGCACTTCTTGCACGTTTACACCTGAGAGGGGAAGAACATGCTGAACATAACCCTTGTCATAGAGCCCTTGCTCTGTGCTGGGAACTGGGGATACATGTAGATTGGTGGCTATCTGAAGATTGGGTGTCGGGGGGTTATTTTTTAATCTCTGGTCCATGGTGTGCAGCCTTTATGTAGGTGCAGGAGTCACAGCAGAGCCAGGGAGCTGCTCTGCAGAGCACAGGCACATCCAGTTTTTTCCATTGTCTTGCGGTTTGTATCGTTTTCTAAAGTAGTGCAAACCAAGAAGTATTATGAGGGAATTTACTGGGGGAGAAAGACCTGAGGTCTTCTCGGTTTTCGCACTATATGTCCTGTGGTCACAAAGTAGCTGCCCCAAACGTGTGCACATCATCTTTGAGTCAGTGTGAGAATCTGCTGAGTCAAGGCTGTATATCCGTGTTAGAAATCCCTAGGGGATTATTAGCTGGGTGTTAACATGCAGCAAAACTACAGCACCCTACCACATCAGGCTGTGATAAGGATAGGCTTCAGAGTACAGTTAATAGAAAATACAGTGTTACTGTGTGTGCAGGGATGTAAACTGGAATGCCATGTTAGTTAACAGCTAGTTAGTTAGTTGTTCATAGTGCCTTCAAAAATAATATGCTACTTTTATAATTTTTGCAGGGGTACTCCTCAGCTGCACTGTCCTGACATTGGAGGGGAAATGCTGTCTGAAAATAGAAGAAAACTCTATTTTCCTGCCTGGGGTGAGATAGCGTGTTGCAACTCCAAGTCTCAAGCGCCACTTGTGGAGGCACAGCGAGAAATACTCTTGTAGAGTGTCATCATGGAATCGTTGATAGTGCCAAAGTCCTACTACTGCATTTCAAAAGAAAAGAAAGAAAGAGAAAAGGGTCCTTGTACATAGATTTCTCTTCAGTTTCTCCCCCCCCACTTTCCTGCCCAGCCTCTTCCTCTACTGGAACAGATTTGTACAACATGAAAATTTTGTTAATTTTTTTAATAGATGCAAGTTATTCTTGCATATAATGCAGAATTTTGGGGTTTGTTTGGGGGAGGGAAGTGTCTTTTGTGGGGTGGGGAGAGGAGAATTTTTTTTTTTTCTGAAGTGTTTTAAGACAGAGTTGCAATCTTTTGGCGTTGTCTTGGTGCAGATCAGCATCTGAGCCCAGATCCCCACCCCAGTTTACATTTCAGCCCAGTTAAACATGTTCTGGAGTGGTGGGTTTTGTTTTTTTTCCCCTTGTTGTTTTGAATTTTTTGTTTTGTTTTATGGCCACCTGCTACTGGTTGAAGTATTTAAATCTCTGCTTTTATGTGCTCCTACAAGGCAAGTCTTCTCCAGCTCCTGTACTTCACTTTTCACCAGCCAGCCCCAGCTGTGGGTCTCTAAAGATTTGGCTAGAATGCCTTTTTTTGTTCTGATTTGCTGGATTTTTTTAGCACTTTTTGTTTAAACTTGCAGTACAACCTCCAGAGGGGTTGGAGTGAGGAAATTAAGATGCTTCATAACTCAAACTTGTGTTTCTTTGGCTGGTACAGTGATGGACACCATAACCAGCAGTCTGCCCTCCAGCTTTAGATGTTGTAGCGCACAACAGAAATTTCTTATTAACCCTTGCCACTAAATTTTTAGATCAATCCTAGGTTCCTGATTGCACTTTTCTTTTTTTTTTTTTTCAAATACTGCTAATATGGATTTGTGTGGGAGTGTCTGTCCGTGCACATGTGAGGAGGAAATGGAGAGAGAGCAGGAGCCTGGGTGCAGGAGCCGTCCGGTGCGTTCCTCTGATGAGCTGGGTTTGGAAAACTTGCCCACCTTTCAGTACGCTGCACAAATAGGTTGCTAGGGAGTTTGAATAAATCTGACTTTTCTAACTTGTTGCTCAGTTGTAACTCAATAAAGCAAAGGCTAAACATTTTGGTAACCCCTTTCTCATCTCTTTATTTTATTCCATTTAAAATCCAAACTCATCCCAATCTTGGTGCACAAGGACTTGGTGCCTTTAGAATCACAGTTAGGGTTTTAACTGGTTTTGCAGTATTCAGCTTGCACTATTCAGCTTGGCAAACACTGACCGGATTGAAGTGAACTCAGTGAATACTGATGTTCATTCCCTCCGTGTCAGTCAGCTCCTTCCTGCAGGAGGGATTTGGATAGCGCTTGGGAATGTTGGGAAACACCTTTTATTTTGGTTGCAGTCACAACTGAATGAATGAATGAAGCCGTCCCTGTGACTCACCCATACGTAGTTATTTTTATTAATCATCAGCACAACATTTAAGTATTGAGGGAGGTTTACAGTGGGTGGCAGCAAGCACTCAGTGACTTTTCTTACAATAAAGTTGTCTGGTTCATTGATGAGGGGGAGTGACTGCATAGGGCACCACTTTGCTTGCTGCATTTGTGTAACAACAACAGGTGGGGAAATGACATCAGCTCCTCCATGGACAAAGGCTGACAGAGGATGAGCCTGCACATCTCCCATCACACAGCTTGGATGTTGATCTCTGTGGTGGAGGCAGAGGCCAGTGCAGTCATGTATGTACCCCCACATGGGTTGTCAGATCAATGGATGCAAGCATCAGGTGACCAATAGGAAAATGCAGGACTCTGTAACTGAAACTAATGGCCAGTTTTGTTTGCTTTGCTTACATGAAAGGAGGATAATATTTTAATTGCCCTTGTGAAGTTCTTAACAGCCACTTGGCGGCTTAATGTTCCTGTTTGCATCTCTCACGTCTGATGTGTGTTGTACATCTGTGTGTTTGGAGCACTGACTTACTTTGCTGAACGCCCAGGGAGCTCAGCAGGAGGTTTAGGAGGAACAAGACCCACCTGGGTCTTTCTGTATTTGAACATCCCAGACGCTGTGGGATTAAGGCCCAGGACTGGGGCTCTTTAAGATCTCTGCAATTCAAATAAAACAATAGCAGTGGCCCCGGAGTCTGTCATCACACAGATAATAAAGCTGAAGCTGTCCCACAGCAAACAAACAGGCTTGCAAAAGACTGGCACAGTCTATGCCAGCAAGGGCAGACCAGTGGCACCAAGGAGGTTTGTGCAGGCAGGTGATGGTGTGGCACCAAACCTTCAGACGCTGGGGCTCGTTGGGGAAAGCCGAGCCCATGTTTTGTCTTAGCTTGAAGTAACCTGTGTCCCCCCAGAGATTGCTTCAGTGTGGCTGCCAGAATGGGTTCAGAAACTGAGCATTGGAAGCAGGCTTTGTTTTTAATTAATAGGGACGCAGTGACTGTGTTTCTAGGAGAGTCCCAGCGGCCAGGCACAATCAGGACATTGTTTGTGCGTGGCAGCCATTAGGGATAGGCTTGGCCTTGGGGTTTTGTTGCACATGGATAAAAAAAGGCTGCTGACACAGAATTTCCTCCTGCATGGCCTGTGCAGGACCCTGGCATTGGCACCATGGTGCGTGGCTGTGAGCAGGGCCTTGTGCCTGGCAAAGTCCTGCTGTGAGGAGACGGCTCAGGACAGCCTTTCCTGGGCAGGATCCCCCAGGATCAGCAGTCCCTGCTGCTCAAGTTTTGATTGACATCTTCCACCATTAACCTAAGTGTCTTGAAATATTCTAATCAGAAAAAAATCTAGTTAACACAAAAACATGCAAAAATGAATCGGATTTTTGCACATGTGCAATACATTTTTTTAAATGTGAGTTGTAGAAAAATCCATCACTGGGAAGTTGGGAATGACTTGAATTAGGTGGCCTCTGCTTCCTTAATTTAGTCTGCTTTTTGCTGACAAAAGGATGGATTCTCATTGTATAGGCACATTACTACTTCTGCCTAGTCCATAAGATGCTGGGAAGCTCCTTACCACTGTTGGAGATCTGGGAACTCCAAGCACATAACAACACAGGTACAAATTCAGACAGGTCAGACAGAAGCCTTATTAAATGTCAATAGGGAGAGACTGCTCAGACAGTAGAGAAGAAGAGCATCACTGAATAGTTTGGGTCAGAAGGAACCATTTAAAGATCATCTCATCCAACACCACTGCTTTGGGCAGGGATCTCTTGCACTAGATCAGGTTCTTCAAAGCCCCATTCACCCTTAGCCATGGGAAGTTTTGCGGCACCAACTTCGGCATGTATGACCTCCCTGTAGTCTAAATGATTCAGTTTTCTCAAAAGGGGGAAAAAATCCTGAAAAAAAACAAAACAAAACAAAAAAAACCCCCAAAAACCAACCAACAAACAAAAACAAAACAAAAACCCCAACCAAACCCTTTCCAATCATACAGTAGCACCATTTCTAACCTCAAGTCTGCAGATTCTGACCTTTGGGAATTTCATTTAATGTATCGTTTGTAAGTCAGCCAGTGAGTGGTGCAAGTAACCTGCATTTGCAAGGTGAAACCCAGCAGTTGCAGGTCTCACTCTCAAAAGGAGTGTCCCAGCACCACACAGGCCATCACAGGCTGGACGGAAAGGGCTGGGTGATGCAAGAAATCTGAGTGATTAAGAGCAGAGTGATAATTATGTGATGATCACCTACAAATCCAGAGAAATACATAGGTAGGTAAAACAGCAAAAAAGATAATTAATATTTATGCATTATATTTGCCATTTGCAGGAATTTAACCACTGAAACTTTATTTTCTTGTAGCCCTCAGATATTTTTAGGTAGCAAAAAGACACATCCTGAAATCTTACTAGCTTACAGAAAGGGGAAAAGAAATAATTTTGAAGGCACGTAAGACAACATTGTAGGAAGTCCATTTGGCATCCTGATAGCAAGGAAAGAGCACACCAGTGATGGAAATGAACTTTTTATTATCATGTGCTAAGGAAAAAGGCATGAGAGGGAAGTCATCTGTACTCATTTGATCAGTAACTAATGGAAAGCAGTTGTGAATGGGGCCTGTGACTCTTGAACATAATACTGGAAATACTCATAATACAGCAGGAAAAGTGAATGTATTGAGAGTGAAAGCAAGAGAATACACAGTGAAGGAATGGAAAAGCAGCATGAAAAAAACAGGACAGGGTTTCTCTGGTGTTAGGCAGTTGAACCATATCCCAATCAGATTACTGCAAGCTCTGGCGAGGACGGAGGTAAGAGCTGAGTGACCGGGTAATTGTCAGACTAAATCACACACCACATATCTTGAGCACAGCAAGAAAAAGCAGGGGGGTTCTAGTGTTTTCTTATTTCCACCAAACCTGATGCTCCAAAATGATAGTTCCAATTATATTAAAATTCTCATAATTTAAGTGTACTTTACACATCAAGCAAGTTGGCTCAGGTGCAGTAAATGAGACATTTTTGGAGCTTCCTCAGTGCACATCACTTTCCTCCTTTTTTTAATCTTCCTTAAAAATCTAGATCCTCCCAGTCCAGATCATATAAAACTTAGTGTGCAGCAATTTTAATCTAAAAAATAAATAATTTTGCAACATATCTATAAGAAAGGAATAATAGCATTAACCCAAGTTTATGGACATAGAACCTGAGACGTGTAGTTATTCACAAGACTGCTGAATAAATGCGCAAAGGGCAAGAGCTGGAGTTCAGCTTGGCCTTGTCTTGACTTTTCAGCGAGGAAGCTTCATTTTATATTTGTATCAAATCATTGCTGTTTCATTGGCATTTCTGTCTTTCGCTCAAAGCCTTTCCCTCTACAAGAGGCAAAGGCAGAAGGGCAGAAATGAGCAGGTCAGGACTAGTGCTGGGGCTTCTCCACATCCCACACAATCCTGCCAGGACATCCTTCTTCTCCAGCACAACTCTCCGGGCAAAGCTTTCATCTTCCAGCCTTAATTCCCTCCACCATTAAGTCTCTCTGTAAACGTTTTCCCTCCATCTTCCTTTCCCAGAGACCCATTTTGGGGGGATGTTGTGGTTTAACCCCAGCTGGCAACTCAGCCTCACACAGCTGTTTGCTCACTCCCCCTCAGTGGGATGAGGAAGAGCATTGGAAGGGTAAAAGTGGGAAAACCCACGGGTTGAGATAAAGACAATTTAAAAGATAAAGCAAAAGCCGTGTACACAAGCAAAGCAAAAAAGGAATTCATTCACCACTTTCCATGGGCAGGCAAGTGTTCACTCAACCTTAGGAAAGCGGGACTCCATCACATATAACAGTGACTTGGGTAGACAAATGCCATCACTCCAAATATAAGCCCCTCCCTCCTTGTTCCCCAGCTTGTATTGCTGAGCATGATGCCATATGATATGGAATATTATAGATTCATAGAACAGTTTGGGTTGGAATGGACCTTGAATGTTCATCTAATCCAACACCCCCTGCAATAAGCAAGGACATCTTCAACTCCATGAAGCGCAAATCGAAAACATACCCCCATACCAGCTACTGTGAAGAAAATGAACTCCAACCCAGCCAAACCAGCACAGGGGGCACCTGGGGAAGGTGCCAGGTGCTACCTCCCACCCTGGCTGGCATTTCTGGCCATTGCTGCAGCTGCTCTTTTATTCCTATGGAGGGGGAATTTCTTCTCCCTTTATAGTAGAAGCTCACGGCACGCAGTAGGGTGCTTTATAAACACATTAGCATGCATGTGTGATTAAATCCCTCATGGTATTAGGAGCACTGCTATCTTCTCCAACTGACAGGAACAGAACTGTTCAGCCTCTTTGGCCTCCCTGAACCACTCACACGAAGTCATTAATAATACCAAAAAGCATTTTGCCACACGATGGCATGTGAGACACATCTGTACCTAAATGTTCAAAGTTGACATATTTTGCTTTTTCATCCTCTCATAACCCCAGCAGTCCCTCTCATCTAAGCACTGGGGCCACCAGCCAGTGCTGGTGAATGATGATGCAGCTCTTCAGGGAAGTGGAAATACTTGACTTTCCCTCCTGCTTTGATGTGCTCCCAAGACACATATTAAACAGCAGCATCATGTTTTATCGCCTGACTGTTAAACCTCTTCATAAAGGGATCTTCCTCAGTGCCTATTCATTGTAGCTGGGGTTTCACACAAACTCAGGCTACTCCCTGATGGTCTGTTGTCTACAACTCTGCTCCAGTTCTCCCAAGGCACTTTTGAATATTTACCTTCACTTCTGTTGGCTGTAGCTTCAATTATTTAGCCCTGTGGGTTGGCTGCGGTCTCACCCAAAGGGCCATGTTCCCCAGAACTGTCTCCATGCAAGGAGAGGATGCTGAGCGGGAGAGCTGGAAAGTCAGGGAGGTTCCATGCAAGCGGGAATTTAAATCAGCACTAATTTTGATTTTTTGGGGTAGTTATTCACTATTACTTGTGACACATTTGCACATGCTAAGAGCAAGGGGACATAACTGGAGCAACTGTGACAGAAATGGGATGTATATGCAGAAGTACCCCAGAACTGGAAGCACAGCTCCAAGTCTCTTCTCCAGCACAGATTCAGACTTCAGTCACAACCGAGCAAACAGCAGGCAAAGAGCACCAGTGTTGGGGTGAGGGGGCCCATGGGTTTGACCCAGCGCGGCCCAGGTGAAGAGCCCAGAGCCAGGAGCGCAAGCCAAGACCTATCCCTGCATCTGAAGGCTGGCATGCTCAAAGGCTCCCTTATTAGGGATTTAAACAAAAGGAATTTTAATCTTTTTTTTCTTCTTCTTTTTAATGCCAGCATTTGAATGGGGGGGATGCAAATTTTAACACAAAGCCACACACTGAAGGTCATGGAAAGGCAGACATTGTCTTCAGTAACATTAAAAGGAAGACCAACCCTGCAGTATCAGAGCAAAGAAATGAATACTTCTTTTGACTGGAAAGAAAGTTTCTCCGTGCCTGGTTGCAGTGCAGCATTGCACAACAGAGGCTGCTGTGGTTGAGAGCAAGGAGAATTAATTACTTTGCTTTTTGAAGCATGGACTGCTCTACTCTGCTGTGCCAGCTTCAAGAACGATAAGCGCTTATCCAAAGAGCGTGGTTTTGTCCTCTGGCGCAGGAGTTTTGCCTGTCCAAGTCACAGGAGGCTGCTGAATATTTGGTTTGCCACCTCAGGGAAGGACACTGAACCAAGCACCAGTGTTGGCCACACAGCACCGTGGTGTCATTGCATTTGGCACTGCCCCAGAGTGATGGCTACTGCCACCACAGCACATTACAGCCCCACAGCACAGACAAGGTTTTGCCAAAAGCACATTTATCTCCAAATCACCTCCTCTCAGAGGAATTTGCTTTCAAGGGCATTTCAGCATCTAAACAAAGATGAAGTACACCTCTCTGCGGGTGCAAGCAGTGAGGTGGTGGCACCAAATTATGTCCTCCATGCTTTGTCCTCTGCTAGGCAGCAGCAAGTTAAGCCATAGAATGGGCTTACTGATGATGTGTTTGGCCTTTCAGGGGGGCTGAATTATTTTCTTGAGTCTCTTACACCTCCCACCTCCACGTATTTATTTAGGAGGAGATTGGTTTTTTAATACGAGTGACTTGGAACTGAAGTCATACAGGTCGCCAAGGCTTTACTCCCCTACTCACAAATAACTTCCAGGTGGCCCTTGGCAGGAGAAAAATGGTTTTGTTCAGTAAAAGCACCACCCACCAGTTCAGGGTAGCTGCAGATGCTGCTGCACTGACCTTCAACAGGCAAAATCATATGGTGTTTAAATTTCCACTCTAGTGCTGACACCCCTTCTGAAAAAAAGCAGTTCCCTCCTCTCCCAGAGCCACTGTTTCTGGCCACCTGCAGCTCCAGCTTGCCAGAGTCATAACTCCTAGTGCTCTTCCTATTCCCAGCTTTTTAGCAAAAGCTGTTGATTTACCTAAACAGTTGCAAAAGAACCAAAGGACACAGGCATAAGGTAGTTTTTACATGAACAGCTCCTGCTGGCCTGTTGTTAACAGATGCTTCCAGTGACACTGAGAGAACCTCATCCCAGGTCTCTGTAGAGCCAAAACCAATGTCTCCTCAGCATCCTGCACACTGAATTTCTTCATTCATCTTCACAGTCACAGCATCAATAATTTTTTTTTTAAAAAAGCATGCCAAACATAAGACTAAATATAAAAGCTACACAGAGCTTATCAGGCTTTTATCACCCATTTCTTGATACCAGCTAGAATTGCCCTATTCCCATGCCTGGCATAACTGATTTTAATTTGATACTCCTGACTCATACTCAGCGAGCACCTAAGCAAGCCAAGAAACAAGCTGACAGGTAAGAAAGATCAGCACTTCTTTTGAATTATATTCTTCCTGAATTATCATGTGCAGATAGCGATTTCTTAATTGACACTTATGCTTGTTCAACACTAGATCAATCCTTTGAATATGATCCAGACTACCTGCTTCTTAAATCACCACTTGGGTTGCAAGACAGATGTACAGAGGTGGGGGGTAAAGACAGTTATGCCCCACGTGCTCTGTGCTGTAACAGATATTCAAAAAGAGAATTCCTGCAGATCCAGGGCATCAGTACACTTCTTTTATCCACCTCCCTTCCCACTCCTTTCCCCAGCTCTTTACCGGGGTTGCAGCGCCAGTCAGTGGCTGTTTTTCTGGGAAACATGTAGCAAAGCTGAAGCCTGACACACAGTGGCATACTCAGAAATAAATTCAAGTCCACAGAATTACCCTAATTTGGGCAATATTTGGTTTACAATTGCTTCCTGTCCAGCAAGGAACATCTAAGAGTAAGCTTACCTTTTGGCATTTACTTAACAAAGCTTGCAATTTCAAGACACTCCTTTGAAAGGGAAAAAGATTAAAGTTTTCCTGCTTTCCACTCTTTTCCCTAGATTACTCCTGCTTTTCCTCCCCTTCAGTAACACGCCTATGCATCCTCTTCAGCATGGTTTTTCCTTTGAACAATGCAGCCAAGGGTCATGATTAATGACAGAGTTTTCCATACTTCATTTCTCTGCTCATTGTCCCATGCCACTTGTTGAGAACCTTATCTTTATTAGCTGGTCTTATCACAACTCGATTACACATTAACAGAAACTCTCCTTACTCAACAGGATTTCCTTTCAGCTTCAGAGGGCAGCCCTTTGGAGCAAGCCACTCCAGCCTAGGAAGTTACTGATCTCATTCAAGATGCATGAGGGAACATGGAAAGCTCTAGGACAACTCTGAGGAACTGGTAGGGACAAATTTAGAGGACAAAACACTTCTATAGGGGACCAGACCCATTAGCTTATGTTTTTCATACTGGCATTAAATTATACAGTGAATATTTGGTCCCTGTGAACTGTGCTCTAATAGCAGCTACAGAGATATCTCAGATCCTTCAGCACGGGGATTGCATCCAGCTAGAACATCCCCCTACCCACTTACCTATTCAACCAGATAATACAGCCCTAGGGCCTGTTGTTACCTGTCTGCTTTCAAGAAATTAGACTGATACAGTTCTTAAAGAATTACTAGATCTTCAAGTGCAGTATCATCACACATACATGTCTAACAGAGGATCTGTCTCCTTCAATGCTACTATAGCCTTGCCCAGGAAGGTTAAGTGACATCAACTTGTATCAATTGCTCTTGGTTTTAATTATTTTCTTAAAAAATACATTACACAGAGGAATTCAGTATTTGGAAAGGACAGAATGATAAGTGCGAAAGAGGGAGGAAATGTTAGAGATGAGAAAAGCAATTCCTTAACAGGTGGCTCTGTGAACCCCCAAATCCATGTCTTGTGAAGACAATGGTCCATCCAAGAACTCCACAGCCTGGTGAGACCTCCCAGTGTTGGACAGCCCAGGTGAGAAGCAAGCAGAGCTCACCATTTGGTTAATCACAGCTTCCCTTCTGTTTGGGAAGAGTGGCTTGTCTGCAGTGACATGCCATTGCCGTGGCCCTTCACACTCCCCTCTGCTCCCAAAACAGTCCATGCGCATCTCCATGGGGTGGCTCCAAGGAACAGAAACAGGAAGGTTTGGAGAATTCAAAAGACACTCAGCTAAAACAGCTAGAAAAAGAATGGGTAAGACAGAAAGCACAAAAACTCTTCTTCTGAGGTAGCAGCTCCAAAAGCAGACATGGCATTTAAGAATGAGAACTCTTGAATTTAACTAGTTCCATTCATCAGATCATCTGAGAGAATGAGTAGCTGATATCTGGAAAACAGAGATGGATGTAAGGAAGGGAAGAGGTATTAAAGTGGTTATTACCTACAGGGGAGATAAAAAAAAGAGAGATTGGTAATTTACTGCCTGCCTGACAGCCAGTAGAGGAGGCAAGAAAAGATTATAAATCGCTATCAAACAAATATTGCTACCGGGCACATGATTTTAAGTATCAAGACTCAACTTCTGCTTGCATTTGGAGTTCTTTATGTACGATGGCTGTCATGGCCAGCCTGCTCAGGCTTTCTAAACTCATGAGGATTTACAGTCTGCAGTGGCATCTGATGATTCCTGTAAGTCTTTCCTGCCTCTGTAGAATGCAGGCAGTGGGTGTGGGTACAATGCAGTAGAGCTGTGAATATCCCTCTTCTTCCTCCTGTGCTATTGTGAAGTATTAAATTAGGCCCTAACACTTTAAGTGAAGCTTCAGATGAAAAAGAAGGAAGGTAGATTTAAATGCAATAATACTGCTCTTACTGAAATATAAAGGAAAACTAAAACTGGATTGTAACTACCCCAATAAGAGCAGCAGACATGCTAGGAAGCTTTCACCATGAATGCAGAAACTCTCTGCTCAGAAGCTACAGGTTCTTTAAACCTCTCCTGCTCAGAGAGCGGAGATAGAAACCTGTTGACAATGATCCAAGACAGGCATTTTTGCAACATGCAACATGCATCTCAGACAAGAGTCACAAAATTATTTCTTTTTATTTTATTGCAGTGAGAAGCTGCCACCACAACACTTTTAGAAACAAAGGCTGCAGAAATGTTTTGCCCTAATCAAAATAGTAGGCTCTGATTTCAGCTTTTAAGGTTTTATTTGAGCTCTAAAAGCAAACAGAAAACCCATTGTATCTCCTAAGCTAAATGAAGAGTCATTTTAGAAATAAAAACCTTCCTGAAGCATTCCTCCTCAGCAGTATCACACAAATGAATTACTCCCATGTTGCAAACTCCCCCACCCTCAACACAATTTCTTTCCAACACTATTCCAGTGAAACCTGCACATGCTGCAAGCACACACAAGTCTGCTCTCCAGCTAAGAACCTTCCCTCTGCACACACCAAGGTTTTACCCCTTTATTTGCAGAGTAGAAGCCACCTTCCCCTCTTCAGCTTTCAGGAACAGCAGTTTATATCTTCAGGTTTCCCTGAAACACTTTGGGAAAGGCTCTACTACCCATGAGGGGCCAAACCAGAGCCTCCTCAAAATAATATGGCCACTTCGTCATCCTTGTCTGTCCTACTCCCTCCTGGGCTGTGCAAGCCCACCAGTTCAACACAACTGACTATAGAAAGTCAAACAAAGCAAGCTCACAGTCAGGTCACGCCTCACACTTTTCTCCTTCCTCTTAACCCAGTTCCCACAGATTTTTTTTCAGTGTGTTTAGGTGTGCTGGTCTCCCTGGGGAGCCCCTGCCCCTGGCTATGTGCTACTTGTACTACTAAAGCCAAACCAGATGTTGACACAGCCAGAGAGGAACATCTGTCCCTGTGAACAAGTGAGGCTGCACTTCAACTTGAACATTGCTAAGATCAAACTGTGGAGTAGAAAAAAAGTAAATAATCCCATGCTGGATGACCCAGAGCACCTCTAATTTCAGCAAAAGTTTGAACTCTTGCAAAATTTTTGCAATCCTGCTTGTAGATCCTGACAATCATCTTCTAAGAATATCAATCCCTTCAAGATTTAATCTGGTTTCTAATTTTACACAACACAAGGGCTGAAAGAACAATGCCACCAATTGCTTAAAGCTTTGGGGTCTTCAAGCTGCCCCAGAATCTTTGCTGTACTTTTTCAACATTAACTAGATTTTGATCTTAAATTACATACCTTGGGGAAGAAGGGTGAGACAGAACAGAACACAGGAGAAGACTAACTTTCCCCTTATTATACATTAAAACCCCCAAAGCCTCTAGCACCTGAGCTTTGAATCAGCTTTTAAGAAAATTACTCTGTATGTAAAAGCTCCAGAGTGAAAATACCAAAACATTAACATCAGTTACAGTTAACTCCTTAGCTTAAGCTCCTAAAACAAAAAAGGCCAATGCCCAAGGCACACACATGCCATTTTTTCTTTCTGCAATTGTTTAAATTCTTAACAGTAATAAGCACAGGCAGTTCAGTCAACAAACAATGCCTTAAAAAGACAGCTACAGTGGTGTTGCAGGCACATGATCAAGGCTTCCTTCTAGCCAAAGGCTTATCCCTGAGTCTAGCTGTAGATACAAATACCAATCAGTGTCTCCCTTTGACCCTCCACCCCCTGTAGGAGTAAGGATTCAGTAGATGAGGACAGAGACAGGCATTTCTTTGCTTTGCAGTCTGAATGGAGACTGTCATTTTCTGAGCCCATATTGCAGAAAAAAAGCACTTTGAAAAACATTATTTGATCAACGAATACAATCCCTGATTAATGTGTTTTCTTCCCATTCTCAAGTTCACTTAAAAAACAATTTCTCAGCAACTTTAGATTCCTTCCTGACTGATTTAAATTATTCTTCCCTCCAAAAAACAGCACCTTAGGCTTCTCTACCTCATACATCCACCACCGCCACACACAAACTACTTTCATAAAAAAAAAGAAGCAAAGATGTAACCTGAGTTGCATTCCTCCATCACAGTATTTGTTCCCCACAGACTGGGGCTATGAGCACTCACCTCTGCCCGAGTACCAGGCAACAAAACCAGTTTTGATTGCACTGATCTGAGACCCTCTCTGTTGTCTATGAACAGCTTCATGCACGAAGGGCACTGTAGAGACTGCAAAGGGGGGCAGCAGCCCCTCCAGCCTAATCCCAGCCTAATCCAAAAGGAGATGCAGCCCACCCAGAGCACAGGGCGGGAAGGACTCTGCCCTCTTGACTGTGAGTGAACTCTGTAACCATGGCCTGATGGAGGTTTTACAGCACCAACACTGAGCAGTGCCAGGCAAGCAAGTCTTAACAAAGCCAAGTGCTACAAAAAGCCTTCTCAGTTGGAGTAGGTGAGGGAGCTCTGATTTTAAAACAGGCTGAGGGGTCTGGTACGGTTAACTACTAATTAACCTACAGGTTAATTAGGGCTAACCGATACACTAACTTGAAAGCAAAGGGAAACATTACTGCAAAGAAACTTCCTCCATTTAACTAACTAACTACCTACCTACCTACCTACCACAAGGTGACCTGAACTCTGTAGTGTGAAGGGGGAGCAGGTTGGCTCCAT
Organism: Manacus vitellinus; assembly: GCF_001715985.3. Taxonomy (NCBI): domain Eukaryota; kingdom Metazoa; phylum Chordata; class Aves; order Passeriformes; family Pipridae; genus Manacus; species Manacus vitellinus. The sequence continues at coordinate 11,143,825 of NW_021939396.1, read as the reverse complement.
TGGTTAGAATATGGTGCTAATAATGCCTAGGACATGGGTTCATTTCCCATAAGGGCCACTGACTTAAGAGTTGGACTTGATGATCTTTGTGGGTCCCTTCCAACTCAGAACGTTCTGTGAATATCTGAGGAGATTCAACAAGCAGCTTGGCAAGCCCAAGGGTTGGCACAGGCAGCATTCTCACACCTCTCAGGACAATGACAAGTGAATCAAACACTTGATAAAGGGATCCACCCTTTAATTCATGTCCTTTAATTCATGGCCAGTGCAGGGACTAAATACACCCTTACAAAACATGCAGATGCAAAAAGACTGCTTCTGGTGGTTTTGATTTAAACCCGTGTTTAAATGGCCTCCAATTGCCATGATCTTCATCACAAAGACTTACGGTTGGTTTAGTATTCCAGAGAAACCTGGCCTTAAAAACTGATTTGATTCTAATGGCATTTTTCAAGTGTTTTGTCCTTTGGAGGAGGGGGCAAAATAAAAAAATGAAGCACTAGAATTAAGGTTTTATCATTACTTTTTGCCCCTCCAACATCAACAGGATTCTGTAGAGGCCTTGCCAGCATCCCATAGTTACAGCTCCTTTTATGCCCTTTTGCTCCCAAGCAGTGTAATCACTCCTAGATCATGTTCCAGATGATACAAGGGTGAGCCACTGCTGCAAACAGAATTTCTTTCATCACCTAAACAGTGTGCTTGAAAAATACAAGCAGTCGAAGTGTTTTCATCATTTCAGCACATCATCACTTTGTTGATTTGAGTATTTCTGCTTAATATGCAGATATTACAAATTTTAACTTAATCGAATCATCACAATAGACTCAATTCTGAACTTCAACTCACACTGTTACTATCATTCGTGGCAAAATAAGAATCTACAGATGCATAAAACAAGAAAAGCCATTTACTAGTGAAGGTGATGGCAATGCTGAGAACATCTTCACCAAAATTAGCGCTCTGCCATACTACAGCAAGTGCAAATTGATCCACCATCCTAAGCGTAGTAACAGAACAAGGGAGAATATGAATCATCTTAATTTTATGGATGCAGAACAGGATTACAAAGTCATTAGGTGACTTGTTATATCAGAAGCTTCAGACTGTAAATTAGTGTTATCTCTCCAGCTCACTACCTTAACCATCAGGGCAAAGCAGTCTTCCTCCCTGATAAGGTACACAGGGATATACGAACACAGAATCTTACGTTGTATTGCAAGCAATATGCTACTCTGAGAATTAAACTCTCAGTTTTTCTAGTGTGACCATTAGATGGCAACAGATCCAGCTTCTCATTAAGTCATTGGCAACACCACATCACCAGGCTGCGTTCAGAGAGGAGCCATCGCCAAGACAAAGCAATAGGAATGAAAGATGAAGCATTTGATTTCATATTCTCGGCTCTTCTGCTGACTCTTTTTGCAGCTGGAGCAAAATCAAAAGGCACACACTTGCCACGCTGTTCTATCTGGTGTATTTAGTATGGACCAAGACTTTCCAGTTCAAGGAGCACAACAAATTCACACAGTGCTTTATGCACCAAATCCATGATTTTCTTTGATGCCACTGTGGTAACAAGCAGGAGAAGTGCAGTCAGATGAACAACGAGGACCAGAGGAGTCATTCACAGGATGCCCAATGTGTCTGTCTCCAAACCAGTTGAGGTAAGAGCCTCAAAAGGAATTCTGGCAGCTTTGCACGTCTGTCTGGACAGAGAGGGTATTGCAGAATTCCAAGCTTACCCCTGGAAAAGTATGTGATCTGTATCAATCCCACAAAGTTTAAGGGTGAGTAGAAGGATGCTTTCTCCCAGAGGACAAAGGATTAATAATCAAGCATACAAAAAACAGCTGTAAAGTGGTAATAGCCCAGGAAGGACACAGACTGTCAAAACTCATGGTATAAACAGAGGCAAAGAAAATGCCTTTACGATTTTGCAACTGATCAGAGAAGACAAGACTCCCACCCAAAAGCAGGTAATTTTCTTGAGTACTTTTATCGACAGCGGGAGATGGTGTCACAGTGCAGCTGTAATACAATCCCCAGAGATGTGCAGATCACAAGGCTTGTCTTAAGCTGAAATATGATTTAACAAAACAGAGACAGTAACAGAGATTAAAATTTTAATTTAAAACTTTGCCAACAAAAATTGATTACAAAAAGGGGAAATTATCTGTACAAAATAAGAAAGAAGGTACTCATTTAACAAGAGACTGCCATTGTCAAATGTATGTGGGAGGACAAACAGTGCTTCAGGTCAAGTGACAAAGTGAGAAAGTAACGAAGTGAGCTTGTAATATGGAATTTGAAAGTGAATTTTCCAGAAACAAAGTAAATTGACCTGAAGCAGCTCAAAAGCTAATCAAGGCTTATAAGAAGTCTATATTCCTTGCTAACCTTTTCCTCCTAATTTAGAGGAGGAGGATGTACTAAAAAGCAAAACCCAGCACGGTGCAATGGGCCAGGACAATTACTTTTGCTATGCTTTCACTCACTTAAGCCTTCCTTCAGGCCTTCCATACAAAGATACTCTACAATTTGAGCGTGCCAGGGCTTCAGCTTCACTTAACAATTGGGTCCTGACTCAAAATGAAGACAAATGCTTTGGGCACAGTAATATTACTATGACTAAAAAGACCAGCTGTACCATGACTCCTATCAAAATGATGGTTCTCAGACTGTTCAAGTTCACATCAAATAACAGCTGTTGGTCAATGATAAATTTGTATTTACAACACTGCACTCCTCTTTTCTACCTACCATTTTATACACAGAAAGACACAAGAGCATCTTTAAAACTCATCACTGAATAGACAAAAATGGCAAGTGATTCCTGAACTCCAACTTCCTGTAAAAATAAAACTTAAACACACTACCAGTTTTCTACATTTTTTCATGAGCCAAATCAACATAATTGAGTTGCAGTGAAGAAATGGAACATGCATTTATTTCAAGCAGGCCAGCTGAAAACTGTCAGTCCGACTGGTTATTTTCCACTTGGCTTCCCCTCACGTAGTATTTACAAGTTTTTACACCTTCAAAACCCAGCTTTTGTGAAGAAACAAAGCAGTAATAAAAATGTTTCAGCCCAGATTGACTTCATCTACTTACAGTTACCTGAGATACCTAAGTTGGGGCAGAACAGCTTTCTGTGCCCTACCTACCCAGTAAAATGACAGACAAGTGCTAAAGGGCAATTCAGTCAGACTTGAAACTCATCCTAGTGACAATGCTCTCCTTCCTCCAACCATAAAACAAAAAGTGAGCAACTACATTCTGACTTAGAAGTCTTGGTTAAGCTTTGAGTAATTGTGTTCCTATGTGAAGTGTTGGATTTAAGTGAACCTAAGCCTCACCTGGCTCACTAGCAGCTCCATCCAAGGGAGGTCAGGGACAGCTGTCTTTAAGAATGCTGTGAGACATGCACAAGTCCTCCTTACAGCTGGGAAAGCTGGGATAAGTAAGAAGTTTGCTCAAGTCCATGCAGCGAGTCAGTAACAAGCTGGCGTTACAGATTCCTGGATCTTAGCCATGTGCTCTGCCCATGGGAACCCAGTGCAAGGAAACTACTGTATAGAATCATTCCCTTTTCCAAGTAATAATTTTTTACAAAAAAAAAGTACAGCTACTAATAAACAGTGTACACAATTTCTTATTTGACAATGAAAGAGTCCTGCAGTAAAACAATCTGTTCTATTGTATCTTGACGCTGCAAAAATTATTTCCAGCTTTGATTCTTTGATGTCTTAAAGCTTTTAAGAGAAAGATGAAGATTCAGTTAAACAATGCTGCAATCAGTACTCTTTGTATTAACCACAATGATATGTTACATTTTCTAGTTTAAGCAGTATTTATGCTACCCAATTTGGCAATCAAAACAGAAACCTTGAAGCCAAGAATTCACAGATCTTAGGGGAAAAAAAAAAAAGCCAGACAATTTCAGTTTTAACAGAACAAGCCTTGTAACATGCTATGAAGAGTTCAGAGATCTCAATTCTGTGAATATCTGTTATTGACATTTCAAACAAAAGCCCTCTAGTTCTTAGGCTTGCCCAGCCCATGATGTAGCAGATCAGACAAATGCTGCACAGCAAGGTAAAAACTCTCCTCAAAACATAGCTTAATAACAGAAATGAAACATTTGCAATTTGCTTTATGAATGCAGCAGAGAGATATCACTAAAATAATGTTTCCAAAGAACCTGGGACTTTAACACAGCTATGGAAAAGGTCAGCTTCCTAAACTTAGGGGCTTGTTTGAGCCATCTGCCTCACACTGGATCCTTATTTTACCATGGTCAACAAAGTTTTAACATACCAGGTGAGACAGAACACCATCAGCTTGTTCCATCACTTGATGGAACAAGACAGCCAATGGATCCTGTTGTTACAGACAGACAATACTGTATAAAGAAGGCTTATTTTTAATGGCAGAATCAAATTGGACACTACTGGCTAACCTGGAGCAAGATCTACATTTTTTTCCTTCTGGAGTTTTTAATTTTCTCTTGAACCAGAAACATTCCTTCTAATCAGTTAAATCCAAGAGTATTACAGAGAGCTCAGTTCTTTAGGCATGCTCTGCACCAGGAAGGGTCGGTTCTACATCCAGTTAAAACCCAAGAGTTGATGTTTTCCAAGGGCAGGAGTTCTTCACTGGTCACCTAGTCGGAAACCTTGGCCCCAGTTGTGCCTTCCACCACCCTGCTGATCTTCTGCAGCTCTTCTCATGCTGGCAGGAGGAACACCAAACCCCGACACTCCCCCTCTCCTGTTTGGCAGCCAACGGTAACTAGGACAAACCAGAAGAGGAGTTACAGAAACAGCTGCACCCTGGGGGTAAATGACAGACTACTTTTCCGTGCACTTCCTTTTAGCTGACAGACTTTGCAATAAAACTGGCTTTTCACAGTAGAACTTCAGAGAATCCTGTCCAAATCTAAGCCCTCAGCACACTGAGAAATGGGAATACGGGGGAACTTCCATTTCTGGGAATCAAGAGAATTGCACATATCCAACAAGACTGATGGCACTTTCAGAGCTGTTACCACCTTGAAAGACATTTTTAAAGACAATCTTGTCTTCTAATCCTTATAGAAAATCAGATTTGCTAGACAGGCTTGCAAACATAGAATTAGAATATAAAGCTTCCCTACTGATTAAAATCTGTACACAAAGTATAACTGTAATTCAACAATTTATGCTATGAAGAGGGTTAACTGAGTTTTAGCTAACATTTGATAGAGAAAGTTTCTAACTAAAGTTTGATAGATTTACAGCCCAAAGGGATGAGGACAAGGACAATTGAAGCTAAAAACTTAGGCTTCTGATTGTAGTATTTCAATGCCAAAACAATGAACACATCACAAGAAAAAGCACTTCAGACTTGCAGTCGCAGTTGACTGGTACAGACTGCAAAGCAGAATCATATTACAGTCCTGAACAAGTCTACAACTGACTCCCATTATTGTTAGACATTGGTGAACTGGTAGCTACTGTAATGATACATGGGAATACAGAAAAAAAGATGACTTCCAGGATAAAACTTTTTTTTTAATACCATCTGATAATTGTTAGGGAGTTCTCTTTATTACAGCTCAATTCACTAGCAGAACTATGACTTTCACTTTTAAGAGTGGGCAAAGGACATAAGTCATCCAGAGAGGTAACACAGAACTCTCACATGGACCGTTTAAAAGAAGTTCAACATTTTTGATGACTCATCAGCTCAGTCAACGTGATAGTCTAAAGCAGGTTGATTTAGCAAAGTATTTTACACTTTAAAATCCCAGCAAATATATGTCTGATGAATCATACAAAAAATTGGACCAAACAAACAGTGAGGTAAAGAATAAGGTCACTTACAGGAACTGAGGTGTGGACAGAAAATTCCTTCCTCCCAAATCCACTGGATATTTAAACATTAAGAAGAAATACAGGTGTCCAACCAGATTTCCTATCAGCTCATTGATGACTCTGTAAAGCAAAAAAAAAAAAAAAGAATTGTTTTACATGCTGTCTTCTCTGAAAATAAGAGTGATCACCTTGTGTTCACCTGCCACAGGCATTGCCAGGGCTGTGAGACCCAAAAAATTTCCCTTCTCTCAGCATTTTGCAGCCAATTCTTTAGAAGAGCCAACTTTCTGTGCCAACACTTCCAAGCCTTCTCTACAGTCTGTACTGAAAATGCAATTAAATACTTATTTACATCAGGGAATTAGACCGTACAGCTATTAGTGACTAAAATAATAGTCTGCAGAGCTAGAGAAGTTAGTGCTGTTTTCACTGGACAACCTGTCTCCCGCTGTACTGAGCTGTTTTGTTCCCAATTTTACAAAAACACAGCTGACTGGAGGCCCTTGAGTATCTTCTGTCATGCATAGAAACAGCAGGTATCTAACAGCAAGCAGTTCTCACAAGTGACGGATGAGTCAGTAGGAGGCACAGCCAGAACAGGGAATTTGGTTTTGCTGTGCCATCTCCTCCTTTTATAACTCAACCTCAAACTTGTTATTGTCATTAATTGTGTTACAGCGGCACCAAGAGGCCCCAGCCAATGCAGGGCACCAATAAGACAGACTGTGCACAGAGAGGGGATTTCTGCATCATGGAGTTTACTCAAAGAAACCCAAGACAGACCAAAGACTTCATCAAGTGCTAATACGGCACTCTGCAGACTTATTTCCATTTTCACTTGTTTCACAAACTGAAAAAAAATCAGGATAGACAAGACTGGGAGGGAAAGAAGTAACAGCACTGTCAGAGGCAAGCTAACTTTGTTTCTAAAACCAGTAATGATGGCTAGTCACATGAATGACATTTTTCTTTACTGTGTATTACTTTTATAGCATGGAAAAGGCCTAACACATACAGTCACTAGAAAATAAAACAAACTTATTACTTTCCCTTCATCTACATTCTCTAGTTCTCACATGCACACCTCTTTGCTTTTATCTTAAATCATCACCATGTGATACTAGGCATTATCAGTCACATTATACGGTTTTAAGCTTATTTTAATATTACTTCTAAATTCAGCAGCAAGTTAAATAGCTCTAAAAGCTTTTATAACTTCAAACTGGTCATAAAAGTAAATACATACGATCCACCAATGATGTAGTTGAATCCCAGAATAACCCATGGAAGGTAACAGGCCTGAAAAGGAATGCAGTGAAGAGAAGTTGTAAGTACAAGTTAAGGAGGTAAACCTGCTCTCAACTTCCCACTGCACTAATGAGCATGATCATAATCTCAATATTTTAGGCATTACACAAATCCTGATCTATTAACTGAAAGAGATTCAACCTACAAGGGAAGATACTCCAAACTGAGTGAAGACTAACATTTTTAGACAAAACATACTCATTTAAACATTATAAGTAGACATGCGTTTTGCCCCCATGTTCCACAGCATGCTTGCATCTGGAACAAAGTCCTAAGGTTTCCGACTTTGAAAAGCTCTTGAAACAATGATCAAAAGAGTTTCAACTACGAGACCTGGCAGAAACAGACAAGGTCACCAAGGAAACAACAATTTAAAGTATCAGCATTTTGTCACTACATTCAGCTTTTATCCAGGCTAATGTTTATCAGGAATTTTTTCTTTTCGGAGTGATGAATTTCAGTTGTCAGGACATCTTTTCAGTAAAGCCACACTAAGTGACACCACATGGAAAACCACGAAGAAATTTGTCTTTGCTGCATCTCAAAGAGTATACAGTTATGTAAAAGTGTGGAACATCTTTAATAAGAGAAAATATTTACATTTTGCCCCTCACCCCTACATATGCATCTTATGGGCAGGAACCTTTCCAATATCCTGCCTGACATACCTTAAATCTTGTTCCAAACCAAAACGATACAATCATGTCTCTGTTCAGCTGGGCCCACACATAAAGTACTGACATGATGAGTGGAATCATCAGCAACTGCAATGTTAAGAAAGAAATAAAAAAGGCAAACAGTTACAAACACTTTCACAGAAACTAAAGAAACTTAAACAGGCAGCAGGAGCTATAAGTTTCAAAAGTGGCTTGTAAGCATGGTATGTCAGTAAAGTCTTTACAGACTGCCCCAGAAGCTTTGCCACCATGTGTCATGGATCTGTAAAAAAGCCACTGAGAAAGCTAAGGAGGAGAACCTACTTGGGTCATTCTCTTTTGCAAGACCATGCCAAAGCAAAGGGCTCCAACTTGCACCAAGTGAAAGAGCAGCTGTGGAGAACTCCTTTGCTCCCAGTTGCCTGGTAGGACACGTACAGCAGAGCCAGCCATGGACCAGTGCCACAATCATTTCCAGGGCACTAACCCAAACAGTTACTCCACTGAACTGCCACCTATGAGCACCTCAGAAGGAAGGGGCACCCATAAATCACCATTTCAGGGCACTGCAGCCAGCCTTGGCAAAGCTGCCTTGGTAGAGCTTGGAGATAACCCGCACTCCACGCCAGGAGGTGAGACTGTTTCAAACACTTCCTTACTGTGACTGCATATTAGGTGATTGGACTATTTCTAGTGAAAGAAATACAAAGCACTATTTAGCTACCTGATGATTTCTGAAGGCAGACTGCACCAGCAACATTTCCATGAACTGGCTGAATGCTACGAACCAGCTCCTGTGTTTAGAAGAGGTTGAAACTCATCCCTTCAGGGGAGCTTCTATCCAACAGGTTCCACGTTAACGCTGGCACACCACTACCAGCCCAGCCTTCCACAAGCCCCACGCGTATGCACCAGCACTCTGACTCACCACATGAGCACTTTAGGGTCTTTAGTAAAACTCTTTTCATTTTACTGGAAAAACAAAGGAATATCTAATTTCTGAAAGCATTTGACATAGGAATAGTGCCAGCTATCCTACTCTATCTTCTCAACTTCAAGTAAGGCCACTAAACACAATCAAAAAACCCCCATTTTTTTAAGAAAACCATGTTTGTACATCAAACAACTGATTCTCTTTTAAGCAATAGTTTGTATCCAGTTTAAAAAAACCAAACATTTTAAGTACCTATTTTAAAATGTACAAATCAACACAATCAGTCTAAAATTCATACAATGTATGGGTGACTGCAGCATGCTTTTGTAAAATTTTGTGATGTCTTCGCCACAGCAAAGAAAATTTTAAGCCCGAAGTTGTAGACAGCCCTTAACAGAACTCAGTCCTGACTAGAGATTTTTGGTTTTGTCTACCAGGAGAGCCTGATAAGTGATCCAAAAATGCTAAAATAATTTTGTACAAAATACTGCAGATACTGGTGCAGGCTTTAGGTGATGGGGACAGATAAAGATAAGGAGAGAACAGCAGAGGCAGGTTGAAGATACTGATACTCTGCTGTGTCCAAGACACACTTCCCAATTTTCCCCTTTAATATTTGGGGTGATAAGAACTACCTCATCAAAAATTTACACCACTATCTTAATCATTCTTGTGAGGATTTTGCACTTCACAGTTCTGATCTCAATCTGAAGCTGTGTTTTTCATAAAAAGATCTTCTATTGGCAAGTGAAAGGCACACTAAATTTGAGAAGATGAATGAACCCAAGAATCATTTTTAAATAAAAAAAGTAAGAATGGAGATCCACTTTCATTAAAGGAAACAGCGCAGAGGTGACATCTTGTGTCCATTTTAGTAAAAGGCTGAACACTTCCTGACTGTACAATGAGCCAATTTTCATTCCTGGATTCCCTAATTGGGTTAGGTGTGACAGTCAGATCCAGGCTTATGCCATCAGCTGAGGCTAACCTGAACTAAAAAATTAACAATACACACACAGCAGTCCATTCTGATATAAACTGAGCCAGTTTAGCTTAACATTGTTCTGCAGTTAAGTCAATAATGCTCTCTATAAAGTTATTAAGTAGTCATAAAGTTCCTCAAAATTATTATTTAAGAAAGGGCACTGCACTTACCTGCATGTCCATTGCCAAGCCAGTTATCTGTCATTGCACCATTAAGGAAAATACAGCAAAACCTGGCAGACTAAGATAATAAAAAGAAGGTGCAGACACACTGAACACACATGCAAAGGCCTTTAATGTTTAAAATAGTACTACACAGGAACTGTTTTAAGTTAAACACTGGGTAAAAAAATAAAAACATCCAGTGATCTAGAGACTTACACACTTAGTTTCAGTAACTGCCTTTTGGTAGCCTTTCAAGCTCCCACCTCCAGTCATTACCCTGAGGGCTGACGGATGCACTGGCCTTTCCTCCCTGATGGAAACTGGCTAACTACAAACTCAATCAGTCCTTGCTTGCATAAGAGCACATTATAAGTTTAACCGCTGGATTCTTTCATTACTTCAACACTGAAATTTTGGGTTTCTAGCTAAAGAAATACCAGGTCATGAGAAAACCCCAATACATTGCCAATGAGTCATATAAAAGAAATAATTTCTTGAAGTGCATCAATGCAGGCTTTTAATACTCCTCTCCCACCCAGGAGCCCAAAGGATCTGTTGTAGTGACTGCTGAGTAGAAAGAATGAGGGATTTTGCTATGATCAGAATGCTTTTAGCAGTTCATGAGTCCACATAAAATGACACCCACCCTTTTCCCAGACCATGGATCCAGGTTGCTTTTACATCACATAGGGAACAAGCAACTGGAAGCTTTTAAATGACCAGTTTGAAAGTCAAGTCACAATTAGATTCATTCTAATACCTCACAGTCAACAACCTGCAATCATAAAGAAAACCCTCATCTTTGTAACAACATAACTAACAGCACATTGTTTTTGTTGTGGCTCAACAGGACCAGCAGGAATAGCAATTCCCTCCACAGAGTGGAATGCAACTGGAGATAATCTATTGATAAGGCATTTCTACACACTAGCTCTCCTGACTACTCTGATGTCATTGCTCCTCTTTTTCCATGTGCTGTGCCACCACAAATTGCTACAAGGAGGCAGCAACAGCACAGACAGAATGGGAGCATCTCCAAGGATGGAGGTGCCCTTACAGTAAAAGGGGGTCTTTCTTATATTTAAATGTGCTTCATTTTGTGGAACTGGTGTCCAGCTACAGAGTCCTCAGCACAGAAAAGACATGGACCTCTTGGAGTGGGTCTGGAGGAAGCCCACAAAAATTATCAGAGGATGGAACATCTCTCTTATAGGGAAAGGCTGAGAGAGTTTGGGGCAGAGCATTTTTTAAGGCCTGCTGCAATAGGAAAAGGGGTAACGGTTTAAACTAAAAGAAGGTTGATTTAGATTAGGTATAAGGAAGAAAATTTTTACAATGAGGGTGGTGAAACACTGACAGAGGTTGCCCAAAGAGGTGGTGGATGTTCCATCCCCGGAAACATTCAATGTCAGGTTACAGGGCTCTGAGCAACCCGATCTAGTTGAAGATGTCCCTGCTCACTGTAGGGAGGTTGGACTAAGGACCTTTCAATCCAAACTACATATGATTCTATGATAAGACCCCAGGCTGCACAAGCCCAGCTCTCCCAGCTTCTCCTCATGTGACAGATGCTCCAACCCTTTAATCATCTTCATGACCTCTCACTGGACTCACTCCATTATGTCCATGTCTCTCTTGTACTTGGGAACCTGGAGCCGGATGCAGCCCCCCATATATCTCTCAAAGGCTGAGCAGAGAAGAGCAATCACCTGCCTCAACCTGGGGGCAATGCTCTGCCTAACACAGCCCAGGATGCCGGTGGCCACCTTTGTCATAAGGGCACATTCCTGGTTCATGGTCAACTCGGTGTTCAGCAGGACACCCAGGGCCTTTCGGGGAAGATACTCTGCAGACTGCCAGTCTCCAGTCTGCTCTGCTGCCTGAGGTTGCTCCTTGCCAAGAGCAGGGCTCTGCACTTCCCTTTACAGACCTTCATTCCTGAGCAGCCCATTTCTCCAGCCTCTAAAAATCCCTGAATGGTAGCACAACTACCTGGTTTATCAGCAAGTCCTCCCAGTTTTGTATTCAAGATCTAAAGTAAAATTCAGATAGAACAGCACACGGAAAAAGTGTTTCCCAGCATTCTCAAACCAACAAGCCCATATTTTTCAGGAAGCTGGCTCAGTTCAGGTATCGCAACACTGCTTTCTCAGATGACTTTTACTCAGCATGTAAAGGACCTCTCCATGAGGTACCTGAATTTCAGGGAGTGGCAGTGATCAGTCCTATCTGCACACAGCAGCTTGAACACACTAAATTCACTCTTAGCTCACACAGCAACCCACAAAAGCAGCTCAGTGAAGTGATAGAGAGAACACCACGGAAGCATGAGCAACACACAACATGAGCTGAGCTTTATGTAAGCAGAACTCTAGTCCCCAGACTACATACCCCTATCAGCACGTTTATTAGTGTTCTCCCTGCAAGCCACTACCTTTCCAGGAAGATTACACACTTACAAACTTGCCTGGGAACATTTGCTACATTTCAAAACTGTTCCTTGATAAAACCCAGTCTTTGAACACACTTAAGGCAGAAACAGGAGAACCAAAATATTCTCAAATTTGATGATGAGCAGAAGGATACAACAATGCAGATCCAGTTAAACAGCAGCATGAACATGTAATCTGCTGGTCTTCCATCAAAAGCACCTGTAAACAAAAAGAATTATCAGGAATGGTATTGAAATTTTGATAAGAAATTAAGACAACTTTTTTTTACTCTTACTTTTTGGAGTCTAAGAACAGCTTAGTTATTAACGGTTGCTTTACACGCAGTCTGTGGTTTACAATTTATTTTTTTTTAATTTTAAAAAGCCTTAGAATAGAACAACCTACAGACTGAAAAATAAGACAGCCTACTGCCGTGTCTATACTCAAAAAGAACACACTGACTCTGGAGATAAGTGGTTTTAACTACATAAGCCTTCGAAATGGAGTTAGACCTCATCCTTCATATGAAACTGCCAGTCAGAAAGACAGAATAAGAAAATACACGTGCACAGCTAAGGCAGAGACATTAAGCACAATGACTGAGTCATGTGAAAAACAGCCCTCACTTAGGCAAATTGCAACCTCTTTGCATCATCTAGTCAGACTCAAGAGATATGACAGTTTTTACACTCCAGAAAAAAATAGCATCCGTGACAAGGAGGGTACACATTTGCAGCACATTCTGTTCCTTCTTCTAAGCTGATTTCCCATTTCAAATGTGTCAGTTTTTTGAGGACAGTGGAAACAAACAAACAAACAAAAAAAGCAACATTCCCTGCAGGTCATACTACACAAAATTATCTTTAGATGCCCAGTTGGGTTTGTGACCTAGCAAAGACAAGAGTTAAAACAACTCCTTGCAAACTCCTTGCAAACATGAAAATTTGAGGCTCTCACTCTTGCAAAGTGTGGCAAAAAGGTGACACAGACCTCGACACCTGTGCAAGACTCCCATCAACTTTCACAGAGTCCCAGGCAGGCAAGGAAAGCCTGAGAATGTTGTTGCAAAAGACCCAGACCAGTGACAAACTCAGTGCACCACAGACAAGCTGAATTACATGCTCATAATTAAACATCAAAAGGCCTAGAAAGAAGGCTATTGCTTCATGTTAGCACTATTTGGCTTCCTACAAGTATTTTACATGTCCCAAAAAATGTAAAGGAAGAAAACCTATTTTTAAGTGATAGCTTTTTAGAATAGCCTATGTAAAACAAAATTACTAAAATAACAATTTTAAGTTTATTATTTAAGTTCAGCCATGCAAATTACATGACAGGAAAAAAAACACTTAGAAAAATATATTGGAAAGTTTTAAAGTTGAAGAAATGCATAAACTGAGGTTTTCTCCTTACTGTTGCTATACAACAAACAAATAGAAACAAGAAAAGAGAAGCTGACTAAGGCTGCAGAAACACCAGCTCAGGAAACCCCACAGAGTAGGAAGAAATCAAAGCTATTATTATTCCCTTAAGTTTTTTCACTTCTCGTTATCTAGGAGACTGCTAACAAGAGTATTAGACAAGCTATTTAAGTTGACTTTTCAATGAATATCTAAGAAAATTGAACTACAGATGCCAGAAAGCTCAGCACAGCTATAGGTTGAGCTCTATTCCACTGGGTCCTTCTGTAAGGCCCAGGGTATAATCCAGTCATCTGGAAAGAGCTGCAGACTCATAATCTCATCATTCATACTGTTGGAGAGTGAACTCTTCATAGTCTTCTTTCTCTGCTGATATTTGTTATGTTCTTCACCAACCCAAACAAAACAAAAACACATCAATCTCCCTTTCCTCGGGAAGCTACAGGTCAGCTTGTTACAAAAGCACAAGCACAGTACAAATCCATATGGACATTTTTGACAACTAAATTTGAAGCTGGCATGCAGCACCAGTGTACACTCAAAAAAAATATACAATGCTGAAAATAGAAGTTTCACTTCCTCAGTTTCATAGACAAAAGGAGGCATAGACCAAAACTGATTTCCACCTGTAAACATTATCAGCAACTTATATACCTCCCACATGTAGAAGGATTCCAGCATGTTTCACAGAAAGAAGGGCCAATCTAAACAATAACTTAATTTATAACCAGAAAAATGACTGTAATAAAAAAGAAATGCATTGGTTCAAACAACAACCCAGCTGACTTTCCAGTTTCCAAATTCATGTGTGTTGCACAGCAGGAATTTACTGCTAAAAGAATTTACTTCCTTTCATGAGACCTGTGCCACAGCAGAGACAACTGCAGAATTTTCTCAGTGTATGTCCATTCAGTGATGTCTTAATTTGCATCTATTATCCAGGAACTCTTCCTACACCTGGCTTTGCCTGGTAGAATGTTTGAACTGCCACTCTCACATGTTCATAATCTACTGCAGAAAAGCTCAGAGGAGGAATCATTTCTAGCTATAGGACTACTACTTTCTTTCACTAAGAAAACAACCAAATACAATCTGGCACCACTCCTCCCTTTCCCTGCTACTCTTAAGACTTAAACGGGGTTCCACAATAGTCTCTGGATGGCAGGTCTACCAGGGATCTCTTTACTGTGGGACTTCTCAAACATCACCATCACTTCTAAGACTCCATTAGAATTATACTGAAATTCTTGTTCAAAGGCTTCCAGGAGGAGCTTGGCTTTGAAAACACTTTTATTACTTACTTCAACTGAAACAATTTTTGTCTAGCTTTAATGAACGGTGTAGTGCAAAATAAAACTAGTTTTGAAGCTACCTTGCAACAACAATCACTTTTTTTGAGAAAAATGATCCATTATCTGATCTCCTTTCTTCCACTGAATTTTTCTCCTTAGCTAAAAATCCTAGTAGTCCCTTAACTTTTCCATGTATCTGTTTGGAAGAACGGTATTTCAAATTTCATTTGTAGAAGGTATCTCTCAATTCAACACAAACCAGAAAATAACACAAGAAAGCATCCCTAATAAAAAGAGGAAAAACTGATGTTATTTTCTTCCAATGGATATACCCTTTATTATGTATGCTCTAACATCCTTCTGTGTCAGAGGACACCAGAAACAAGAAAACAGAGGTAATATCATTTAGTCTGTCTCACTCCCTGAAATCCAACAACCAAAAGCACCAGGCCCTCCTATTGAAATAAGTATCAAGTTCAGATCCTAAATGGCCAAGGGAAAGCACCAGTCCCAGAAAATCAGTTTTCGGAGCAGTTTCACACTGACCAACGTAAGCTGGCACAGAGATGAGCCACCTGCATCAGCTTCAGGTAGAGCTCACCACATGCACAAAAATTAATGGATAACATACCTGTTTCTAATCGTGATGAATATTGATACAAGAAATACAAATTCACCAAGTAGAGAAATCCTGTTCCAGGTCCCACTGGGAAGAAGAAAGTTGCCGTTATCGGCCGCCAGATCTGTCCAAATCAAAAGAGAAAGATATATTTTATACTGTAGAATGAACTCATATGCACAGGTTTTTTGTTTCCATTCATTATCAATTACTTGGAAGATCAAGGAAAGATTAAAAACAATTCAAGTATCAATTCCTGCTGCTTCAGCAGCTTTTACAGGTGTGGGGGTTTTTTTAATCTGATAAGCAAAACTGTTAAGATTACAACAGAAATCACACAAAGCTTCCCAGATTGCTTTCATTACATCTTTGCAGTACTGACTCTTTACTGCAGTGCAAAAGGATGCTACACTGTTCTAAAAGCATCCACACAAACCCCATTCTTCCCTGTTGAACAGAGGCCAAGCAACTCACACAACAGTCTTTAGTGTACCATTCCAGACAGCACACGCTGCGCTGAGCATTTTAGACCTGCTATAGAGCCTCCCAACAATCAATAGTGGACACAGCCAACTGCATGGCAGCACATAGCAAGGGCAGAAAGTGGTCATTCATAATTGAGC
Organism: Manacus vitellinus; assembly: GCF_001715985.3. NCBI lineage: Eukaryota > Metazoa > Chordata > Aves > Passeriformes > Pipridae > Manacus > Manacus vitellinus. The sequence goes on along the minus strand of NW_021939396.1, from coordinate 11,127,533 downwards.
TCCCTAAGCAGCAACAGTTCCAAACAGAGTATTAGGATCCTGAACATCACAGTTCCAGGAGAAATAACAAAACTAGAGGGAAAACAGTCGTCTAAGCTATTAAATTTTGGGGACGATACATGGACGGCCCTTCCTAGAGCAATCTTTTAAATTTTTTTTCCCACTCAGCCTTTTGCACTGAAGATATAATAAGCAAATACAATAGAAATGTAAAGGTCAAGATCTTTCCTATTCCTTCATCTTCTGTTCATCCAATGAGTCCTCTCCTGCTATACACCTGCACAGCAAAACACTGAACTTGTAGCATCACAATGCAAGGAAAAATACTATGTCCAGCTTGTGAGCACTTTTAACATTGCTAATGCACTCTACAGCTGACACCTCAGGGTTTTAGTTGTTAGTTTGTGTGACCCATACCTACGCACAGAAGCTGACAATCCCAAGCAGAAGCTTTTTCAAATTCCAAGCCAGAAGGTGCAAAAGATGCACTTTTTTACTGAATCACAGAATGGATCAGGTTGGAAGGGACCACACTGGGTCATCTGGTCCAACCTCCCTGCTCAAGCAGTGTCATCCTAGAGCACATTGCACAGAATTGCATCCAGACAGTTCTTGAGTATCTCCAGCGAGGGAGACTCCATAACCTCTCTGGACAATCTCTGGACACTGTTCCACTGTTCCAGTGTCCAGTCACTCGCACAGTAAAGTTGTTCTTTCTTCCTCACGTTCAGGTGGGACTTCATGTGCATCAGTTTCTGACCACTGCCTCCTGTCCTATTGCGTGTCACCAAGAAGAGTCTGGCTCCATCCTTTGACACCTCCCTCTAGATACTTATATGTATTGATAAGGCCCCCTCCCAGTCACCTCTTCTTGAGGCTGAGCAGGCCCAGCTCCTTCAGCCTTTCCCCATGAGAGAGATGCTCCAGTCCCTTAATCATCTTTGTTGCCCTCCACTGGACCCGCTCCAGGAGCTCCATGTCTCTCCAGCAGCTCTGCCCGAGTCCCCAGAGCCACCCGCGGTTTGGGATGTTTGCACAGCTGATTGTCACCTCTGCTCCCGCAGTCACACCCACACGGTCACACAGAGCCACCTGAAGCCACAGCCACGGGTTTTGTGGTCACAGAGTGCCTCGGCACAACAACCAGCGCCAGCCAGAACAACTCCCACAAAAAAATTAGGGAAAAACACACCAGAATGAGACACAAGACGAACTGCGGGGCTGCCAGGGGCCACAGCCCTCTGTCACTGTCACTCTGGTAGGGTCAGGCACCACCGCCCGGGCCCTGCGAGCACAGCACGGGCTAAACCCGGGCCCTTAATCCTGCACGGGTTAAGCGACGAGGAGGG
>NW_021939396.1:11004926-11124944 GCF_001715985.3 Manacus vitellinus | reverse complement strand
TGCGGGCTGGATGGAGGGGCAGCTCGGAGATGCCCGGGTGGAAAGCGGGGGAACACGTTCCCCTTGAATCATGGAATTGTCAGGGTTGTAAGGGACCTCTGGAGATCATCCAAGGCAGGGTCACCCAGAGCAGGTGACACAGGAACGTGTCCAGGTGGGTTTTGAATGTCTCCAGAGAGGGAGACTCCACGCCCTCCCTGGGCAGCCTGTTCCAGTGCTCAGGGTAAAGAAGTTCTTCCTCATGTTTGGGTGATACTTCCTGTGTTTTGGTTTATGGCCATTGCTCCTCCTCCTGTCGCTGGGCACCACCACCGAAAAGAGTCTGGCACCATCCTCTTGGCACCGCCTTTCAGATGTTTATTGCACTGATGAGATCCCCTCCTGAAGGCAGAGCAGGTCCCCAGGAGGCTGTGAAACCCCCGTGCTCAGGCTGCTCACAGCTTGCCTGGGCACTTACCCCGGTTTCGGGCTTCAGTTTGTTTGTACTGAATGAAGTGTCGAGGGGAATTCTCAGAGTTTAATCACAGTATGGTGTACAATGAAAACACTGCCTGGCCCAAGCTGAAGAGCAGCAGCACGGATACTGCTTTGAGTGCCTCTGCCCTGGGGACTCTGGATGCAACCCTGTGAACTCCTAACTCTGTTCTCCCGAGTCTGTTTAGTAGCAGAGGAACTTTTGAAAGGCAGAGAGTGGCATAGAGAAGGTTATGGGAGATGCTGTAACAGCACTGATAAGTACTCAGGTTTCAGGGTGGTTTTAGAAGCAGAAGTCGTACTTCACTTGTCATAAAACCCCCCACATCACTAGATGTCAATTATAATTTAAAATACCTTATCTTTCTGGTTTCAATTTTATGGCCCTTTTATTGTAGAAAAGAATGGGTTTAACAGTGAGGTGCAATTAGTTTTGTCTCTAGTTTGTACCATGGCTGTATGGCCCTTCTTCTGGTGTTCACTCAGACTTTGTATCATACCTCCACAGCTGCATGTGCATGCTGGGTGGCATATTCTGTGTCTTAGAGAGGTGACAGCATCTTACATAGCCACAGTCACAGCATCCAGCCAGTGCTCTGCAGTCTTTAGTCAGCCTGCCAATGTCCTGCAAAGTTTTAGATGTTTAGTTTGACTCTGAATTTATATCTAAGTGATGATAGAAAATAAATTGTTTGCTTAGTAAGTTTAATAAATCCAGGAGTAGCAGATCTCCCAAATCTTACTGTCCTGGTTCCTGGAAAATCCTTGCTCTTGCAGCTTATTCTGCACATGGGTTTCATTTCTGCATCTGGCTCTGTTTTAAGGGACAGCACAGTGCAAGGATAGAAGTGAAAAAACAGAAACTTTTGTTCAGTAATATCTCAGATGAATAGTGATAAATATGGCTTTCTTCATAAAATCATAGAATGGTTTGAGTTGGAAGGGACCTTAAAGGTCATCTTGTCCGAGCCACCTGCCATGGGCAGGGATATGTCCCACTAGACCAGGTTGCTCAGAACCCCATCCAACCTGGCCTCGAACACTTCCAGGGATTGGGCATCCACAGCTTCTCTGGGCAACCTGTTCCACTGTCTCACCACCCTCACAGTAAAGAATTTTTTCCTAGTATGTAATCTAAACCTATTCTCTTTCACTTTGAAGCTGTTTCCCCTTGTCCTGTCACTACATGTCCTTGTAAAAAGTCCCTCCATGTTTCTTGTAGGTTCCCTTCAGTTACTGGAAAGCCACAATTAGGTCATCCCAGAGCCTTCTCTTTTCCAGGCTGAACAAACTCAATGCTTTTGGAGACTGTGGAAAGAAGTGATATTAGAACTGATGTACCCCCACATCTAATGAAAGTGGTTTCTTGCAGTAATGCACAGCTCTGTTTTCCAGCATATTTCTTTGCATTGGTAATGACGAGCCAAGTTCCTTGCTGAGAGCTGAACTGGGCTTTCAGATGCACTGGTAGATGATACATCAGGATATATGTTAGTGTTATTCATTAATAATGAAAATCAGGCAACCAGGAGCCACATAAGAGGATTGTGAATGGTGGATTTTCCCCATCTGCTTTATATGCCTCCTACTTACCTTCCAACACAGTGAATCACTTCCTTTGTAGTGTATTTTTTATATTAAAAATATGTGGTTTTATTGAAGGTTTTTCACTTAGAAGCATTTTAATCCTAGGTCTTGGAGAAATACATAATAATAAAATTATTCTAAGCACAGTTGTTTTGCTTGCTTTCTTCACAGACTTATAGTGAACATAATCCATAGTGTCCAAGGGTACCATTCAAAGACAATACGTTTTCTGAATGTGGCTTTTGATGGTTCTGGAGATTCTCTCCTCGCTGGGGACCGCCAGGGGAATATATATCTGTTTGACTTGAATGGAAACAGGTAAGAATATTTCTGTCAAGTCATTTTAATTGTCTGAGACATCCATAACCTTCAGGGGTGTGGAACATGCCTGGACAGGATCCCATAGGTCAGGTCTTAACCCTCATTTTCCCGTGAATGTGGAAATAGATAGTAGTTTGCTCAGAGTTGAAACTACAAGCCAGTGTCTCATGTAGCCTCCCTAAATATTATTTCATTAGTTTAGCTGCTCAAAAAGAGCAGAGGCTTGTAACTAAGCAGAACAGCAATTTCATAGAACTTAAGTACTACCCCAAGGAGTTATTCTTTGGTCAGTACGGATCAATGAATGAGCCATGAATTGCAATAAACTAGTGGGTTTTTATTTGCAGAAATACATCAACCAGTCTTTTCAGCTTTTCACTACTGAGTTTTAAAATATTAGGACTGATTTTTAGATTTATTGTAATTAGATATGATTTACTTACTCCTTTAGAGTTGATTTATTTTTTTTCTCGGTTAAATATATATTGAAACTGATTAAGTTATTACTTCACTTCAAGTGTTGCTTCACTATGAACCAAAGTTTCCTAACACAGTGAGAATGTGTATTTTTAAATAGGTTCAACCTTGTCCAGCGAACGATGCAGGCTTGCACTGCTTTGGCATTTAATCTTCACAGAAAGACAGAGTTCCTGGTGGCTTTGGCAGATTATTCTGTTAAGTGCTTTGATACAGGTAAGGAGAAATTTGAGGGATTGGTATAAAAACCTATATAATTTTAGTTTTGATCTTGAATTCTTGGACAGTTTTTTTTATGGAAATCATACTGTGTATTTCATGCCATCTGTCCAAAAAAGAAAAGTTTAGGCCCATGGGGATTATAGTTCTGTGGGTAAATGAACCTAAATCAACCCTTTGCTTTGCCAAAGTTCCTTGTTCCCACTAAGTCACCCAGGCATCTGTTTAACTGAAGTCCAGCACAGATCACAGTTATATATGTTACCTTTTTTTTAAGCAGTTCTGTATATGTTGCTTAGAATGAGGTGCTCTATTATAATAAAGTCAAAGTCAGTTGACAGTATGTTAGTTTAGCAACTGAACCAGTTCTTAATTATATTTACAGTAAAGTATTTGAACAAAGTGACAATATAGAATAAAAGAACTGTCAATACTTTTGAGTATTCAAGTAGTTCTCTATCCTTGTTCAAAAGCAATGTTAAAAATTAACTTCACAGGCCAACTGTGTGTCTCTGTCTTGATTAGAAGTTAAATGGTGAAAGGCATTGACAATTCATTCTTCTTAAATTGATCTTTATCAAAAAGTGCAGTTGTGGTGTCTCTCAATCTGGATTTTAATCTTTTTAAAAAGCTGTAGGAATCACTCATCTGCAATTTGAGGATTTGAGACTGCTTTATCTGTGAAGATTTTAATGTAACACAGTGTTCCTCAAAAGAGAGGAAGAATCAGAATTAAGGTCTGAAATCCTCTGCAGTTTTTCTCTTCCTTTCAACTACACCAAGACCAAACTTAGATGTTTGGATGCACTTAGAGCAATATTAATTATTCCAGAAAGTACTGAATGTTTATATGGTGCTGTTTCCAGATATCAAGTCGTACTCAGTAATGTTTTAAAATATAAATGGTATTCACATAAGTCAGTATTGAGTGAACTATCCTTAGAGGTGTATTAGATACTACTTGGTGGGCTCCATCCCCTTCTTTAGAAGCCGTGCTGTCTAATCCCATGTCACCCCTCAGGTGATGATAGCTTTAAGCACTCAATTGTCTGTAAGCACAGCAGAAAGTTTGACTGTTAGTCTTTATGAGCTGCTCTATAGCCATTTCCCATGTTTGATGCCACAGCAGCAGGTCAGCTGGAACAACCCCATGGGCTGTCAGGCAAACCACCCAGTGTAAACTGTATTTGCCACAAGTGCAGTTTGGTTGCTGAGGGAAGATTAGTGGTCATGCAGTCACAAGTGGGAGACAATGTAGTCAGAGGAGCTGTTTCCTTAGTATGCAGTGCACAGTATAAAAATGTTTTGGATCCTAAAGGAATTCATGAAGTGTTGTTTTCTGACTGTACCTTTCTGTAGTCATAGCCAGTTGCCATTAAACCTTTCTTCCTTGCACCTGTAAATAGCTGCATAATCATTCACAGACTCCATCCACAAGTAAAAACAAGTGGAGAATTCTGACTAGAACATTCAGTCTCAATTTCTAGAGATTACTGTGGGTGTTCACATCAGATATTCTCTGAGGCATGCTGAACTTACCTGATCACATTGTTCATGGCTTTTGAAGATTGATTTTTAGGCTAAATTAAACAAGTCTGTGCAAGTTGGCTTTCTGTGTATAACTGAGCATAATTTATAAAATCTGTTAGTTGGAGGTGTGGAGAAGGTTATGCCTCTCTAAGGTGTAATAGCTATGTGAAGACTGATACCTTTATTTCTTGTTTATTGGGCTGTGATGGTAAATGGTTATATACTAGTAATGTTTATAAGTCTATTCCACTGCATAATGTTGGCAATACAACTAAGGTAGTAGTTCTTTCACTTTGAATTACTTTCATATCCTTTCCATTTTTTTTTCAACAACTTCTGCAGAAACCAAGGAGTTAGTTAGTTGGATGAGAGGCCATGATTCATCAGTGTCTTCCATCTCTGTGCATGGCTCAGGCAGGTATGCTATCACTACTTCCACTGATACAGCACAACTGTGGGACTTGGACACCTTTCAAAGAATAAGAAAGCTGAATGTTCATCAGTCTGTGGGTATACAGAAGGTGAGTAAAGAGCAGTTGCTAAAAGGTGAACAAGCACACCTCAGTAGGTGTAACACCACATAGTAAAATCACATTTGTAAATATTTCAAATACAGCTGAATCTTTTGTATCTTCTTTGGGCATATCATCTTAACTGTCATCCTAACACATCACCCCGCCCACTGAAATACTGACTCAATAGTTGCAGAGATCTGCTGGGAACTTTTAAGGAACCTCCATCTTTAGAGATACTCAAAACTTGGTTGGATATGACCTTGACTATCCACTTTAACCTGGAAGTTGGAGCCATGGTTTAGATTGACCTTGCTTTGACCTGTGGTGGGCTCAGAGGACCTCCATAGATTGATTCCAATCTGAATGATAGTGAGATTTAAGGGTGTTGTTAAAAGCAGTTTTGGTGTCATAATGGTCCAACAGTCACCACCACCTGCCCCATTCAGCTGCTTATTCCAAAGCTGCTATTCTGTCTGCACACTAAGAACTGAATGTAGGAATAAACAGGGCTGAAAAGGAACTCAGCAAAAAGAAATTGCTGCTTTTCAGCCCAGTGGTTTCTTTGTTTCTGTTTGCTGCACAGACACTTATACTGGGACAGCATGGGATGACAGGGATGACATGTTTATGTCAGGGAGTGGTTTAAATAGGTCTTCCTTAGAGTTGCACTGTTTTAAACAGGTCTGCCTGCGCCACCAAATGTCACACTGTGGCATAAGTACTACGGAAAGCCCTGACACAGAGCCTGGAAAGCCCTGACACAGAGCCTGGGCATGGCTTGCACACGTGCTGCCCTGCAGTGAATACTCTGACAAACACCACTTCAAACCAAACTTCTCGTCAGGCTGGTCACTAAAAAGCCATGCTGATTTTGCAGAGAACAAGGCTATTCATTTGAGTGCCTTCACTCTGTTCTAGGTCAGGCAGAAATTCTGACAGCTTAAAACAGTCACCTAGCAATTACCATAAAAAATGATCCATACATCTTTGTTTGTTTGTTATACTGAAACTGTTGTATAGTGCATGTTGCTAAAATAGTTATAATATCTCCCCTCCAAAGATGGCTGCATTTCTTTAGTGGACAAGATCTTTCTACTGCTCAGTATCTTTCTTTGTGTAAGCCATGTGTAGGGATTTCTTATTGATAAATGGCTCTTGGAATTTGGTAGGATCGGGATGTTACAGTATGGAAACAACTGTTAAAGCCAAACAAGGGTTGAATTAATAAATTATATTTGGGAATCAAGAGCCTGCTTTTTTTTTTTTTTTTTTGGTGCTGCCATTTCTGATAGGACATTATGCAAATAGTCTGGATTTCATTTTCCTGTCTTTAGAATAATGATACTTATTCCCATGCCATGATTTAAGACATACAGATAAGTAAGTGCTTTATTGAAGATTAGATTTATTATTAGACTGCAGCCCTGACACTCAGTGTCTAAAGCTGGATTCTTGCTCACTGTCTGAGCCTGTGGAGTAGAGTCATCAATCTCATGTGCTTTTTGGTGCCTCTTTACTTAAGCCCAGCTGCAGTCTATCATATGCCTTCTGTTAAGCTGGTGTGGGGCAAAGCTAATTTAAAAAGAGAGACTGAGCTGCACAGTGTATGGACAGCAGGTGAAACAAAGGAGCAGGAAAACAACACATCTATAGTGGCCATTTCCAAAGCATCACTGCTTATTCAACAGCTGCTTGTGACCATCCTGGCATATTTTTCTACGAGAAAGCAGAAAATTAGGAGCTGTTCAGTAGTCCAGTTTGCCAAAATTTAAACTTCATCCATCTCCATGATAGACATCTTCTCTCATTTCATTGTCTGGTCTTCTTCAGGGTCCCTGAAGGAGGACAGACAGCTCAGTCTGTCTGAAGATAAGTGACTGTGGTAGGTGAGGCAGCTCTTTCCCTACAGGTAATTTTTGCTCACTGTCAAGTGATTAATTTGGCTTGAACATCCAACTTCCAGTCACTAAGATGAATCCCATCCCACTTATCCAGATTTACAGATTTTCAAGGCCCTAAGAGACCATTCAGTCCAAAACTCTGAACTTTGTCGCACTGACTGTTAATCTCAGCCAGTGAGTACTTCAGGTAGTCCCTCAGTGTTCAGATACCAGAAGACATTTTCAGTTTCATGTTCAAGATTATAGATACTGGGAATTTGCTGAAGCTGCATGAGCTGCTGCCAAAATAGAACCTCTGATCTAAACCAATAATTTATCATTAAGTAAGAATGTATTTGATGACATCCAAAAATGTAAATAATCCAATTTTTTTTCTTTTGGAAACAGGTTACATATAAACAATAAACATGTTCAGAATAGTTGCAAAAATATATATATTTACAGACTGTTTTGTTCTATCTTTATTCATCCTCACAGTAAAATCTGCATTTCATAGTTGGAGAATACATTGCTAAACATTCTACAATATTTTAAATAGTTGTATGCAAAACTAAGGAGTTTAAATCTAGAGATGAATGCTTCAGAGAGTGCATTTGCAGGCTCTTGGTACTGTTTGAATGCTTTTTAGTTTGTAGAAGATGCAGGAAGCAGTTGTTCACTGACCAGTTCTGGCTCATGTCTCCCATCCCCTCCTGCTCCTGCGTTTATGTTCCCACTACTTATATTGTGTTCTCTGTAGCACCCACCAGAAGCCTCCACAACACAGTTTTAACAGTAATAAAAATAACACAGATAAAATTTGTGTCATTTTGGCGACTTAAACTGGTTTAGCAAAGGATATGACAAGTTGTGAACCAATGCAAGGGAGAGCAGGCCCACCCATCTCTAGGCTGTCCCAGGGGACAGGGCCAGCTGCCTGTGGGATCCAAGCCTTGCACAGTTACAGCAACAGCCACACAGTCATGATTTCCTGCCATGTTTTATTTTACCATGAACTTTGGTTCAGTTTAGAGTGTACTTCTTTGACAACATTCCATTTTTTTTTTCTTTTCCATATTCTTCCAGGTTTTTTTTCTTCCATTGAGTAACACCATTCTCAGCTGTTTCAAAGATAATTCTGTTTTTGCATGGGAATTTGATACTCTTCACTGTAAATACCAGTTGCCATCTCCTGTAGAAGGTTCTGTATTACTTTATAAGGTGTTTGCAGTTACCAGGTAAATTGCTATTTTAAACATTCTAAAGCAGACTACAAAAATTGTAGTTTTAAACAGGTTCTCCTTGATTTGTAATAATTTATGGAACTATTGAACTATATAATAAGATAAGCTTTTGAAGTCTGCTGTAACTGGTACTTTCAACAATGATCAATAGCAGTGTTTATTATAGTCCAATAGCAGTTGAAACAAATAAAGTTGATTTTTAATGACCATTAAAATAAGGTTTAAATTATCCTTTACCTTAGCAAATGTTATTGTTTAGTAGGTGTTTTGTTCTTTTGGGAGAATATGACAAAATAATGGCAGATTCAAAAGTGACTTGAGGGCTTAGAACAAAATGTACCATCTCTCTCTTTAGCTAACACTAATGTAAATTATAGTATGCTGATGGAAACTTTACCTCATCTGTGATCCAGAGATGGCCGGACCTTTGTAGCTGGTGGAAAATCAAATCATCTTCACTTATGGTGTTTGGAATCAAAGCGGTTGATAAAAATAATCCAGATGCCTGAGAAAGTGCGAGCTGTCCGTCACCTGGAATTCCTCCCTGACAGTTTTGATGGGGGCTCCAATCAGGTCAGTTTTTTTACAAAGCTTAAGACAGGAATATTGGCTTAGTTGATTCAAGACCTATACCTTGAGGGCTCTGGGGGGGGACACTGGGGATATGGGCCTGCACCAAACAAAAGAAAAGTGACTGTGCTCACTCTTTGCTCAATTGCTCTTTTAGCTTAATGGAATCTCATTGCTGGATGGAGTATTCCACTTTGATTTACACTGACAGTATTAATTGAGGAATCCTTTTAACTTACAGGTCCTTGGAGTGTTAAGTCAAGATAATATTATGAGGTTTATCAATATAGAAACATGCAAACTCCTTTTTGATATTGGGAGTCCTGAAGAAGGAATTAGTACAGCAGCAATTAGTCCCAATGGACGGTATATTGCATCAGTAATGGAAAATGGAAGCCTTAACTTATACAGTGTCCAAGCTTTAACTCAAGAAGGAAATAAGGTAGAGTGTTTTACATTTCTTAAAACAGCAGTAAATCCCCTTGAAGTTAATATTTGTCTACATATCTTTTGTACCAGCAGTAGTTTGCAGATACATGTTGGAGTGCCATATTTAACAATACAAGTTTAGAAAAAGTGGTTTGTAGAGTTTCCTTCATAGTTCCTCCAGTCTGCCAGGTAATTTGATGTTTTTAAGGTGTATATATATCACTGTGGTTTTGGTGTTGGAACAAGGGAGAGATGGTATTTCTTTCTACAGCAATTTGCATGCATCAGTTCTTTGCAGAGTGATGTTTGGGGGGAGATGGAAGCAGCATAATTGTGCTGCTTCTGTTCCATTTCCAATAGGAAATGTTTAGCAAGTAATGCTCTCTTAAAGTGTGGGCATGAATGGTATTTTTATTACTGGTGATTTTGTTCTTCTTACTGTGTTATTGGATACCAGCATCCATGATTTATGGCACAACCATACCCCTAATCTTTCCTACATAAGAAACATTCTAAATACCAGTTCTTATTTCATTAAAGTAATTTATTAATGGGAGTTAGGTTTCTAAATCCAGAATTCCACGTATCTTTAATCACCATGTCTTTGAAGTAAACAGTAACCAGCTCTGGGTAATGATGGAGTTGGAGCTGAGGAAGGATGTGTAAAGATGTCACACGCATTCCATTTGCACTTTTGCTGACGGTTTGACATGAACTGGGAGATCCACTTTGTTACTTGCTTTCCCAATCTCCAGCATTGAATTAATTAATGCCTGCCTGACACTGAAGACTAATTAAAGTTTGTAAAGGTCTTCTGTATTCTTTTTAACTGGTGCTATAGAAATGCAAAGTATTTTAATGACACTGAGAAACACACTAAAGTAATAACCTTAACAGTACATGATACACATCTATACTATTCCAATTATATTTTAGTGTTTGCTAAGCAAGGAAGTAACATGATTGAGTTGGTTTGGAAGTTATATAAACCTTCTTATAGGTAAAGCAGTTTTTATTCACTGACATTCTTTTTCAGAGGTATGCAATCCATATATATCTGTGGTAGAAATGTGTTTCTATTCTTCTTCCTATGGCCATCAAACACAGAAATGTGGCATGTAAAATAAACAACAAATTATAGTGTTATGTAATCTGTGTTACAAGATTTTAACCAAGGTATTTGTACTTAATATTAGCCTCCACCATCCATGTTCAAAGTTGTACAAGATGGGTCCAAGTCCACATCAGAGACAAATAAACTCATAATGAAAGTAACTCCAGGAAGGTCAGAGGGGTCTTGGAAATCTAGAGGAAGCAAAATTCAAACCAGATTGCTAAAACTGCAAGGAAACGCATCCCTTGAAAATAAAGAGGTAGGAAGAAGTTGCAAATATTTTGTTCTCCCATCTGCAGCATTTAAATTTCATTGCCATTTATTTTAAAGAATAAGTTCAGGCAATGATGCACTTGGATGTTTAAGCAGAGTTTAGTACCATTTTCTCTCTCTCTTTAGCCCTCCTATACTCCTATAGTATGTGACACAGCCAGAGATGCCTCCAGTCATCTTGGGGTGCCTCTGAGGTTGTTCAAGCAACTTGTGACACATTTGGATATTTGCTAGATCTGATCTGCTTCCCTGCTAGCAAACTGGCACCTTTAAAATGTCTGCCTAAAATAATTTCATTTTTATTTATTATTTAGAAGATGAATTACTGTTAAATTTATTTCCCTTCTGTCATCACTGTGCTGTTTTCTCTCTCTGTCTTTATCTTGTGTCTCCTATGTACACACATATATACATACACATATCTGTGTGTATATATCCTCCTGCAACGTGTCACCATATGATCTATTCCTTATGTCAGTGTTCTTTATGGTTTGCTATATCCATCATTTAAATGTACATGCTTTAGTCAGTTAGGGTCTGATCTGCTTCTCACTGAAAGCAATGGCAGCTGTTCCTTGAGTTCACGAGACAATAAATGATGTTTTGAATTATCTTTTCTTTGTTGTTGAAATACCTAGGACTATGTAACAAATAGCAATAGACATTTAATTTTTTTAAATATTATGTCAGGAACTTCAATATTTCACTACTATCATTGATCAGAGTGCAAAAGAGAGCAAATCATTACATTTATTGTTGATCCCCTATTTTGTAGAATGAATTGCCGGGTGGATTAAACAAGAAGCGTCTGCGGGCCTTATTGAAAGGATTTGGAGAATATCCAGCAAAGTACAGGTATTTTTTTTGTGTGCAAGGTCATGCTTGCACAAAATAAAATTGCTTGTATTTACTGGCCTATGAAAGAGAAGTTGCTTGACTAAGGCTGCATTTTAATTGCAGGATGTTTGTTTGGCGTTCCTTATTACAACTTCCTGAAAACCACCTGGCATTCAGTAGCTTAATAGATAAGGGAACCCACAGTGCCTTTGTGAATATTCACAATAAGTACCCCATCAAAAGCAGAAAACTGCTGAGAGTTCTACAGAGGTAAAATATATATTTGTATTTATTTAAATATTATAGATTTTTATTTTCATATAGCGATCTGAAATGTATCCACTGAGCTGGAATCAACTGTAAGGAAAATTCTAAAATGAAATAGTACTACCCTTTTGTAATTTTGTGTTGATAACTCATACAATCCTGCATCTGTCTTGAAGTTCACAATCTTTCTATGTTGTGGTTCTAAAATACATATTATATTTTTGTCTGGTTTTATATTGATTTTCTACACCCTGTTTGCCCTTGTGCACAGGACCTTATCAGCTCTAGCTCACTGGTCTGCTATCTTTGCTGAGACACCTTATATTCCTTTGCTGGCATTCCCATTTGTAAAATTATTCCAGAACAACCCGCTGATCTGCTTTGAAGTTGTTGCAACAGTAGTAGGTAAGCAATGATTTTAAAAACTCAAATGTGCTGCAACATGGTTAAGCTTTCCAATGCAAAAGAGCATTTCCTGCTGAAATGAATGAGGTATTTCCTAAGAGGTCATCAGGCTCTCTTCTAATTAATATGTAGCAACTGTGTGCCTAAAACAAAAACCTCAAATATTAGACTTCCTTTTGCAGTGTATCTAGCAAAAACTTAGCAGTTTTAATAGTATTTGTAAAGTCTAATCAGCAAAACCAAGTGTATCTAGCATAATTATATCATAATAATTAGGTCTCTTAGACGTGGGAAAAGTAGTCACACCCACCTACCCCCTCACCCGCTGCCAGTCAAAAGGGAATGATCTCTTTCAAGGTTTTATTGTGTTTAGTTGTCCTAAGCATGTGGCAACTCAAAACTAGACGTTTGTCTGAACACTGGCTGTGGCTGTCTTCTGAAGAAACATTCTAAATTAAAGTGCTTTACGCTTAAATTAATTGTTGCAGCTGCTGCTAAGTGTGCAGAAGATACGTGCTGCCAAGCATACGTACCCACTTTGCAAACACATGCTGTTAGTGGACAAGTATCCAAGTTTACAGAAATTATTCTTAGTACGTTAAAAATTACTTGATCCAGGCTGTAGTTTCATGAGACAGAAATACTGGTTTAAGTATTGCTGTCTGCCCCTGATGCCTCAGTCCCACAGCACACAGTTTTTCATTTTATATTTGAGCCTTACTAGTTCTTCAGTCTGATTCACAGTGTGCTGACACAAAAACTCATGCCAGTGCAGTGGAGGAGCAGTGTACTGTGGGAATGGTTTAGGAATAGATGCTAGGAAAGAGATGTGAGTATCTTAAACAGCCTTTGCTGCCTGAAACTACCTCTTAAATTCATGGCTGTTGTAAACAAACTTGAATGTTGTCATGAGTCTGTCACTCTGGATTACAGCGGATTGTGTTGGGCTTTTTATTCTCTTTTCAGTTAATTTTTGCCAGCACTGGTTTGAATATTTTCCCAATCCTCCAGTTAATGTCCTTAGTATGATGGAAAATGTTTTGGCACATCATGACAAAGAACTACTCCAGCATTTAATAAAATACAATGTGACTTCACAGGTAATATTCTAGCCAACTTTTGTATACAAAAATGTTCTGCAGTGAATACTAGAGCACTAGTTTCTTATTTTGATGTAGTTCTATTTTGGGGAAGTTTTCATTAAATAACAGTGAATGATATGGGAGTGTAAAGAATATATCATTGGTTTCCTGCTGTTCTTTCTTGTCTGTGATCATAAATATCATGCACATGCTACTGTAGTTCTTAGAAGTTCTTTGCTTTCAAGTCCACATTGCTTGAAAATCTACTCATAAAATTATAAATGTACCTTGTTTTTAAGTGAACATAAGTGTGATGAATTAATTTTGTAATTCCTGTTTATCATTAGGGATGATTTTAGCTTCACAAATTTAAACAGAACATTTAGACATCCTGTTAAATAAGAAACATATTTGTAATCACCCCATATTTACTCTGAATATTTGTAGTTGGTGATGAAACTTGTCTTCGAATGGTCTGGTTTATTTCCTGTTTCTTTCAAAAATCAATAGATTCTTGGTATAGGGCAAGAAAAATCATATTATGTCTTTTAAAGGGATGGTAAAATTGTACTAATGGATTATTTTATCTTTTTTCCTAAATAATTTAGGTTTATGCTTGGCCTCTCCTAGAAACACTGTTATCAGAGGTTCTAACAAGAGAAGAATGGCTGAAAGTCTTTGACAATATCTTCTCCAACCATCCTTCATACTTTCTAATGATTGTTGTTGCCTATATTATATGTTCCAGAGCTCCTTTGCTTCAGTGTAATCAAGCAGCAGATTTTGAGGTAAACGTCTTTATATTCAAGTCAGTCATGCAGGAGATGTATAAAACATTGTATCTGTTGTTAGAGAGGTTAGAAGGAGGTGTTTCATTTCCACATTAATATATTAATACATGTTTCTGAACAAAGTTATCTGGTACTTGACAAATATACAGTAAATGAGTAAAACATTGAGCAATTTCCTGCATTTCATGCAAGGAGAACTTTAAAAGCTTTCAGAAGCTTTCTAATGCCACTAAAAGCCATTTTGTAAATTTCAATAGTTCATCAACCACAAAATAATTCTACCTCTTTTTTTGGGGATCTAATGTGGACTTCTGCCTCTGGAGACAATACACAATCGTTCTGTTATGTTGCTTCATAATCCTGTTTTCAGATTTGCAAAATTAGGCAGTATTATTGAATGTTCTCTGAAGCTAAATGAAAATGTTTCCTTATGTTTAGCCTTACATGGGGGAAGGAGTTTTTTTCTTATGTAAACATTTCTGAAGGCAAATAAAGGGTTCCACCTCTAAAGTGTGCTTTTAGAGTCAATTTGACTGACGTTGAAGAGATAACATTATTGCCGTGTTTAGTAATGACCAATTTAGATATTTTCTTGGTAAATAAGGTCTTTGATGGGAAGAATAGTCCTGCAAGAAGAGAAACTTCCAATCTTCATGATTGAACACCAAAAGTCAAGGGAGGTTCATCCAGTGGTGGGAGTGTCTGTTTGGGCAGTGGAACACTCCAAATTGACACTTAACTTTCCAGATCCCTTACACAACAGCCATTTGAAGAGAAGGAAAAGAACCAGAGCATACTTTCACAACTCAAAAGAGGTTTGGTTCAAGTCATTTGAACTGGTAATATTTTATGAATTGGTAGGGATAACTAAATAAACCCTTTGTAGATTAACTGTTGAAATATAGATCTTGCTAACTTACCTAATTATTCCCAAAGAGGTGTAATAAAAATAAATATATATTTATGTAAAAATACATAAAAGTGCATAATCTTTTGTAGAATGTAAATGGAAGCATGTCTCTTACAGTATTTCTTTCATCATCGTAACAACCTGGAGATCACAGCTGTGATTAAGGAAGCCTATCGCCTTATGGAGGCTACACCACTAGACATCCATCCACAGCGTATGCTTGAGGACTTTATACCACTTACAAAAGGACAGTACCCTATATTCAATAAATATCCCAAGTTCATTGTGGATTATCAAGCTCGGGAACGGGAGCGGATCAGACGGGATGAAATGGAATACTTAAAAGAGAGGTATTACTGGGAAAGTTGACGACAGTCTCAGACGGGGAGGGACAGGTGGACACAATTGCCTTTGTCTTTTGTGATGCATATGCTTGAGAAGAGAGACAAGAAAGAAGATTCAGGAAGATGACTTTAAATAGTTGCTAAAGGTTCAGTATTATTTGGTTTGACACGTTTTGAAGTCAAATCATCAGTTTTATCTTAAATAAAAAATGTTTGCTAATTCGCAAAAAATATTGGGCCACAAGTGACCAACTTGGAATCTCATAGTCAGAGCCTAAACCTTTGTTGACTTTGTGGGGTCCAACTTTTGAAGGACTGGGAGTTCTTAGCTTGCTGTTGAAATCAGTGGGTGCCATGATGCCAAGGCACCTTTAGAAACTGGTTTTTGTTAAGAACGTGAAGAAGAAAATACCTGCCCTGCCATGCCCTATTTGTCTCTAACAGTCAGTATTGTAACTCTTCCTCATGTACTTTATCATATTGTCTCATTTCAGCAGTTCTTTGCTAATACAGTCATTAATTTCTAACTAATCAAGTAATTTCTTGATAATTGGCTTGAGTTATTAACATGTGACCTCCTTCCATTTAGACAATTAGCACATGAATCAGAAGCCAAAGCAGAGGAACAGAAAGCAGAAGATGAAGCCTGGTATCAAAAGCAGAAATTACTTCAAGAAGCTGAAGAACAGAGGCGGAAAATGCTGCTGGAAGAAGAAGAGAAGTTGGCAGAACAGAGGCAGAGGTACTGTAATATAAGAAGCGTTAGGGGTCTGGCTATTGCATCCTGCTATTACATTTTTAACCACAAGAAAAGGAGAAATAACCACTAATTTGTATAAATTGTGATGTGGGATAACTGTGGTCTGGCAGGTCATATTTTGGTGTGAAAATTAAGTGATCTGGGTTGTATTACTGCCTTGCTTGAGGGAATACAGCAGATTAGAGGTCAAGTCACTTCATATTTTTTTCTTGGCTCCCAGCCTTTTGTCTGGTCTCTTTGGATTGGGAGTACTTTTAAGCAGTCAATTACTGTGTGTTTGCACACTGAGACTTCAGACTTGCACTAACCCACACTGCAAATATGAGAGTTGCTATAGTATCAGTGACTGTATCCAGTCTTGTATTTCTAGTGGATCTAGAAAAAAGACTGTTTTATGTATCAGTTGATGAGCAAACAGTTGTGACAGTAATGAAGCTGAACTGTTAGTTTGTATGTTTTTGCAGTTGTTAAGGTTTAAGAGAATGTCAACATCTCCATAGTTTCTTAAATCAACTAATAGTAATTGTAGAATCAGTTAGGTTGGAAATTACCATTAAGATTATTGAGTCCCACCATTAACCCAGGGCTGTCAAGTCCACTGCTAAACCCTGTCCTTAACCATCACCTTTGGGAGCACATCTCTTAAACCTCTGTAACCACACAGGTTTTTTTTTAAAAAAGCAGTGAGCTTTTTTTTTGCAAAATTTATTTGCAAAATATTCTTCAGTTTATGGTTTAGTTCCTTGAAAGAGTTTGATATTTACCAAATAAACTTAGGACTATTTTTGTGCAGCAAGAGGTACCAGGACACTGAAGTTATTCTAAGGAGCGGTTTCCAGTTTTGGATTGTTGCAATACTAAACTAGTGCTTATTAAAGTGGAACAGAAACAGGTCCCAGGACTTGAAAGCTTAACTGGGGACATTGCCATTAAACAGTGTTTGTGTGCCTGTGAATTTAATTTTGTCTCATAAATGAAAACCAGAAAAGTTACTGAAAGCAACTGTCCTAAACTTTATAAGTTAGAGATGAGTTCACAGTAACTAATGGCTAACTGCACTGTAAGTTTGTGCTCTTTGGTACTGACCTTTTATGTATACAAGTTCCCTTGTTTCTGTTTGTTTTGGCTTTGAAGACTCGCTGCTATTAAAAGAGATCTGAAAGTAAAGGAACTACAACTTCTAGATGCTTCAAGAAGGCGTTTTCTGAACTACCAGCAAGATCAGCTTCAAATGGAACTGAAACGTCTTGATGATGAAATTGCAAGAAAGGTTGAGCATTGCTAAAGCAGTTCTTTTCTAGAAGGTTTAATAGTGAAAATAAATAAGGAAAAAATGCATAACTAAAATTGTAGTTGATGTACTGTGATTTGTGAGGCCAGGGGTGTATTTAGCAAGAGATGGACTGCTTTAAGTGGTAAATGCATAATTTTACAGGGGGTTTTTGGCACTTAGTATGTTCTACTGGCTTGCTTTAACTGGGAAAATTCCTCAGAAAAGTCAGATTCGTCTGATTATTGGCAGTTTTGAAAAATGTAACGAGTTCCTTAAATGGCTGGTGAATTCTCAGCTGTCTGTGGGCTGTATGTCCAGATTGCAAATTAACTCTGCCATTGACTGGGAGGCTCCGCAGTGGCCTCTGGCCAGGCCTGGCTCTGTTTCCATGTTACCAGCTCGGGGACCGTGGCATGCAATGCTGAGAATGGAAGCTTTTGAACCTCGTGGGCACAAATTGAGCCTTTGCAGGGCTGTTCCCTGTGTCTCAGCACCACACTCTGCAGAGCACAGTGCACAGTGTGTGCTTGTTCCCTCAGTCAGGGTGCTGTAAGACTCGTTAGCTCCAGCTCAGCACAGGTTCTGCCAAGTGGCCACTTGCCCACCTCTCTGCTGTCCTCCCCAGCCTTCTGGGTTCAGAGACTCCTTATTCGACTCAGAGCTGCATCTGGCAGGTTATCAGCACTAGTTCAAGCCTGACATTTCCCTAACAAGCTTGGCTGCATGCAAAACTCTTTCTATGCCTCTTCTCCACCTTGCCCTGAGCTTTTGATGTGCAATATTTTCTGTTCATGGTATGAAGGTAGAAGGTTAACTAGAACTTAGGAGAGGGTGTAGCTTGGGGGTTTGCACATTCTTGACAATTTTTTTTTTAAGGGAGAAGAATTTCTTTACTAAATTTTTATGTGTTTCTCTTCTCAAGGCATCCATGAGAGAGCAGGAAACAGCTGCTGCTGTTCAGGACGTAGAAGTACGACGGATGGAACTTGAATCACAAAGACAGCTTTTTGAGCAGGTAATTGTTAGGGAGCTATACACATGTTTAATGGTTCTTCCTTTAAAGTTCTTGGATTCAATTATGTTCATTCAACCAGACTTTGTCAGGAAAAAGGAGGCCTTTTTTTTCCTTTTCCTCTTTCATACTTTTATTTTAGAATAAACCCTCTGTTGATAAAAGCGTTAGCAGAACTCACTATTATCTCTTTTTTTGGGTGAAAATACTCGTATCCTCTCTGTTTTATTCTTACCCTGTGCAGAGATATCATTTGGTTGCTGCAGGATTTAGCTGTGTGCTCAGCTGCTTGAGGGAAGTAAGGAACCGGTAAATAAGAAATAAGTCTATAACAATGTTCCTCATCCCAGAAACTCCCACCTTTTCATCTGTGATATCCAGATATATCTACATTTTCTGGAGAGAACAGTACAGCAGATTGATGTAGTTGATGAAAAACTGTCTAGTTGCCAACAACATCATTAAGCAAAAAGGAAAGGATGGCTTGTTGGGAATGTGCAGTTCCTTTCTGAAATGACTGACTTATAATTCAGAGATCGCTAGTAAATAATAAAGGGCTTTAATCAGTAATACTGTTTAAAGTTAAATATGAGTTAATTATTATAAATAATTATTATAAATTACTGAAAAGGAAGGATGCCAATGGAAGGCTTTAGAAATGTTTGTTTTGGTTAGAAATAGTAAGTTAAATGTTTAGAAATCACAGCTACATGTGCCCATTGTGCACGTGTGTAGATCCAATGGAATGAAGTGGACACTCACCTATCTAACCCTTATTTTGAAACATGTGTCTGCTTGTATGTGGTTTTTTAAAGACTTTGGCCATATACTTTTTATAAGACATGCTGAGCATAACTGGGGTAAATTTCTGTTAGCATCTATTTATTAAATACACAGCCAGTTGTATTGTGGCTACATAACACAAACCAGGCTAAGCTCATTTGTATTCCAGTACATGTAAAGTCAGCTCTTTAGGGGAACTAATTCTACAATGATCATCCTCTTTAGTCTAGAAAGGTAGCAGATATTTAACTAACTGAGGATATATATCTGCCCACAAGAATCTGTGCAGACAGGCTTTCCCTGCCATGCCCTGAACTGTTTTGCTGCCATCAGTGAGGGGCTTATTCCAGCTTAGAAGGTTGTGTATCTTTACTTTGCCTCAGCTGCTCAATAGATTCCCACAGGCCTAGGAAGAGGTTATTTCTTCTCCGGAAAATTGTGTAGATTTGCCCTGGTGAACATGAAGAAAGATGGTGAGAGTTAAAATGCTATTTCTAGATCTGCTGCTGGTTTGTACTACTTTGGCAAATCATCTCTGCATTCAAGATGCAGATGTGTTTATTATAAGTCCCAGTACCATGAAACACAATTATTATTTGTGAAACATTTTGAGGTTTTGGCTAAAATTTGCCATAAAAGTAGAGAATATTTTCATGATTAATCTAATTCATTTAAGTTGGAATTCTGGTTTTATGCTCCACTGTAATCCAAGGACTGGAATTACATCCATATCAACCTGAGAGACCACTGTCATGACTCTGATGTTAGTTTAATTCCAAGTTAATAAAACAGCAGGAACTATCATTTTCTTGGACAGTTATGATATGTAGTGGGATGAGATGTGTGGATATATTCATATACTAGTTTAATGAAATTTTAATAAATGTTAAAGAGGCAGAATTACAAATGTGAACTAGTAGCTTAGCAACAGTAATTTTTGTTTGTGTGTTTGGCAGCATCTAATCAAAGATCAAGAGGCAGTTACGAAGGAAATGAAAGAAAAGGTGGATGCCCATCAAAGAAAGGTGGATCTGGAAGATCACTGTGTTCAGAGATTGATGGAAATAGATAGAGAAGAAAACCAGAAGGCTCAGACAGTAAGATTACTGGATCTTAACATGTATTTGGGGTAGCCAGTATGTTATCTAGTACAAGTAGTACTAGTTAATAGTATTATGATTGCAGTTAACTAGTTCAAGTTAATACAGAAATATTTTCTAAGGAAATCTAATTTCTAGATACTTCTATTAATACATTAGGATGCTATGTTTCAAGTTTTGAGGTTTTCAAAAATACGACTGAAGTGTCCAAACATCTACATAATACTGAAATTCCCTGGATCTGCCAAGAATATTAATTTTTTTTTCACTTCTCAACACTTAGAAGGCACGTAAGTCTCAAAATTGATTTTCAGAATAAGTCATCCTCCTGTTAAGGAACATGTTTTGTTTGTAACCATAATAAAACAAAAGTAAGCCTCAAACGAGCTTTCAGTTGGTAGTACTTAGCAGGAAATTCAGTGGTAGAAGCTGTCTTGTAGATCACAGTAATGAATGTGTGTAGCTTGACATTAGGAATTGTTCAGATTTGCAACCTCAGAACTTGTAACTGCACAGTTGGAAAAATAGTTGCAGCTATCCCACTGCCCATATGCTTGTCATCTGCATTTATATTTTGTCTAGAAAAAAACATATGGGCCTGAGTTTTTGTAAACAGCATTGGATTTTTGGAAGCAGATGGATGTGGGTGAAAGTATTGGCATTCAGGTATCAGTCTTATGTCAGCTGCACCTGTAAATGAGTGGCATTGCAGGAGCAGCCTCCCAGCAGGGACATCCAACAGTGATACTGGAGAACACCTCAGTTTGTCTTGCCTGGTCTGTAGGTAGGGCTGTGCAACTGGAATAGACAAGTGGATTGCTGGTAAGGAAGGTGTTTCACCAGGTGGCTGAAGGAAACGTAGCCAAAGCCGAGCAGAAGCGCATTGACACCGACTGGAGGCTGCAGGTGCTGCAGAGGCTGAGGCGCGACGACCAGGACCGTGAGAAGTGCTACGAGGAGCTAGTCAGGCTCCTGCATGACAACAGGGTGAGAGAAGCTGAACTGCTGAAGGCCATGAGGGAGACAGAAGAAAAAAAGGTATTTGCATTATTTCTTTTTCCTAAGTGGACCTGGCACACTGGGTAACTGTCTTTTGCCCATAACGTAGAGCCATAAAGCTGAAAGATACTAGAGAAATATTTTGTTAGGAATCTCCTTTCCTGTTTTGACTGGAAGTTTCTGGAAGAACTACAGAAAATTGGTGAGAATGTTTTAGATTTGGGAAAGTATATTCCTATTTCTGTAAGTTCCTCTCTTTTTTTTTTCTCTGACCCAAGACTTTTGCTTTTCTCCAGGTGTTTGATTGAGACATTTTTCAAAATAAAACATTCACACATCTTAGTAACATCTATTTTGAATTAAGGGTGAAGTGTAATCTGTAATAATCCAGATGGTTTAACTTGTTGTTTTTTCCTTGCAACACATCTGTTGAAGACATTTAATATCTCTCTTGCACAGCGGGAAGACATTATACAGAAAGAAGCTCAACTAGAGGAAGAGCAGAAGGCAGCTGCTGCAGCAGATGAGCACAGAAAGCAGTTCTTAGATGACAAAATTAATGATGCATTACAATTGTCTGAAAAGCTGGAAAGGGAAGATGGTTATTTTGGTGAGCATATAGATAATGCAATTCTGTGTGGATGTTGGCATGAAGCATTCAACAACTCAACGCAAACTAAGTGTCCAGTATTAGGGATAAACTTAAGCATAACTCCTTTACATAAGTACTTTTTGGCAGTATTCTTTCATGAAACCAATATATCAGGCCAGACTTGGAAAGAAATCTCAGTTCAATATCTATCAGATGCAGCTATACAAGTGGCATTTTTGGTAGGGACACAGGTTTACCTCAACTTAAGCCAATCCATTAGAAATCCTCTGTCAAATAAGGTTGTCCTGTGATGATATACCAGAAGTGACTTTTCCAAGTGTTTGTTCACAGAAGAAAATCATATGTATGTGCTTTCAGAACTGGCCAGTACATCTTTCCCAAATGCTGCATTTGTGTGTTTTTGCAGATATTTCTCTTATCCCCTCCATGTCTTCAAGGCTCACAAAAATTAGTGATTAGTATTAAGGTTAGGTGATTAGTATTGCTTTGGGCAAACATTTTCAACCTTTGCCCTTATTTACCTAATGTTTTTGGTATGGAGTAATTTCCAAATGCACATTATGAAAATGGGTGTTTCCTTAAAACTGCAAATATGAGTGGCCATATTCCATATGATCTTAGTGGCATATTTGTCAGAAGATTAATTATATAGGAAGAAACAGCACATGTAATTTCTTAGAGAGCTGTAATTTCTTAAAGGGAATTTTAAGAAATTAATGAAATTACAGAGCTCTAATTTATTAAAATGAAGTGCAGTAATGCATAGCCTTGACTGATAGGGTAGGAACATTGACTTCTAATTCTGAGCAAATTGTACTTGCCATTACCTGGAGCTTCCTGAAAAAAAAACTGTTTCACCTCAAGCTAGGAAAATTCACTAGAAACTTACACAGTTTTAATTCACAAAGAATCCTTCTCTCCATTCCACAGAGAGACCGTGTGATTTAAATGCCAGATGTACAGAGAGAGAAGTTCAGCAGGTGCTGAGGTCTGGAAACATCTGTCTGAATGATTTATCTGCATTTGTGCAATCACCACACAGTAAGTTTCAAAGTTAGGACTCTGTTTTCTTTCATGTTTAGTTTCAGAAGCATTACTGGAACACCTCGTTGTGTGATTGAGTCATTAGTAGTTGTGTGGGTGTTTAGTGGATAGTAAACCAGTTTATTGTTGTGTTCTGTTTCACACCTGAAAAAAAAGTCCTTGGTACCAGCACACAAAGGAAGTGTCTGAAGCGTGTCACATTATGAGAATAGTCCTAGTAAACCTCAGCTTAGTTTAATCGCATTCTGACCTGATCATTTTAGCTATGCTTTTCCTATCTTCATATTTATGTATGATTTGGGAATGTTGAGAAGATGTAGAGCTGTCTTTCATCAAAATCTTACTGGGAGTTATAGTCAAGAATTAGTGTAATCATTTTTTCTGGGCTGTCCTAGCAACTCTGGCAGTGAAAGCACAATTTAAAATCCTATGCACCTTATGTACAAAACTCTGCAGGCAATGGGAACATGTGTCCATGGACATGCTGTAGCCATCCATTAGCATCTCACCTTCTGTCAGTAAAACAGGTGCTGCTTTCAAAGAACTTGCTCTTTGCAGGTCTGAGGGCTGTCTCACATACAGTGGTACTGTGTGCCAGAGATACCTGTTTTCCAATAGGTATTTGTAGTGTATGTGGAAAACCATTACCTGCAATACTAAGTCCGAGTTTCTTGCACTTCAGTGTCTTTAGACAGAAGACGAGAACTGGCACGCCAGGAGCGAGAGCTGATGGCAGAAGTCCGGCGGCTCAGACAAAGGCTGATCTCACAGGCTAAAAGTAGACACCCTCCAGCTCATTTCCCAGCTACAACGTGGACACCGTGACATGCTTTGCTCTGGACCTCAGCTGTACTTTGAAATTATTAATCAGTGAAAAGCTAAATATGTATAGTGTGATTCAGGATGGGTCATAGACTGTTTATTATAACAGCCTTTGGAGATATTTTTTTATATAAATGCTAGATAGAAAATATGTGTTTTGTTTGTAACCTTCTTGTTATTTTTTACTTAAATAATAAATAAACTCAGTTTTTACCACTAGGCTATTGCCCGTGCAGTATTTATATACTTTTTTCAGGTGCCTGCCATGACTTGAAGACAAACTACTGTTAAAATGTGGTTTTGTCAGTGATGTGTAAGTGGATTCTACAAGTTGCAGCAGGGAAATTTGCAATTAGAGAAAAAAATCATTTCCAGTGAGAGCCAAACACTGAAACCAAGGCTGAGAGGGTATGGAGCCTCTGCTGCTGGAGATGTATGTGATTGTTAAACATACGAGCAGGTTCATTTCATGAGAAAGAAGGGGAGAGAGGATCTCAATAAATACATTGCTCTTCATACTGCTAGAGGTACTGACAGCTAATGGTTTTGACCCAAGAAGAGAACATCATGTAGTGTTACAGTAAAAAAGAATGAGGCAAAGTAAAATAAAGTGAATAATTCATAATTGCTACACACAGTGCTGAGTAGACTTGGCCCTGTACAAATAAGAGGACTGGGATCCTGATTTGTTCTGCTTCTCCTGGGGTTTTACTGATGCTCTTTGGGGCAGCAGTGTCAGAGCAGGACTGCCCATGGTGCCCTGTGGGGGCTGAAGCACCGGGCAGAGGGCAGACTTGTGATGATACGTGTGATACCAGCAGATCCTTGTCACTTGGGGCTGGGAACAGTCTTCCTGATTCTCTTTAAATTACATGAAGACCTAAATGCACAGAGGTACTTGGTTTTCCTTGCCTTAGCATCCTCTGAGTCTGGAACTAGAAACAGTCACGTTAGCAGTGACCAGGATTCGTGGAAATCTCATCGCAGCCCTGCGGGGAAGAGGCATTGTTCCTTTTCAAAGGATAAACATGCAACAGGCGAGGATCATCTCTGGGAGGCAGAGGGGGTACATAAGAAAAATTATCCTTTTCTGATTATTGTCTTGGAGTTTACATGCGATTATTTCTATATTTAAAGGGAAAAAATAAACCTTCAGAGTTCTTGGCCGGCACCTTGGGTGCCAAACATATGGTTTGTAAAACAGTCAAAGCTGTAAATGTGCATAAACCGGGATGTTTCCCTCCGGCTGCCCCGGTGCCGCCCACAGTCCCCCGTAGGACCCACTGCCCCATCCCCAAATCCCCGTACGGGCTCGCAGACGACTCAGTAGCTGGAAACCCTCTGACAAAAGGTAGAACAAACGCGGAAGTTACTCCCATAAACCCGCCAGCCGAACAGACGGAACTGGAACTACAACTTCGTAAATCACGACGGTCGCGACGCGCCGAGGGGTCCGAGCAGTGCCGGGCGGGTCTGTCGCCGCTAAAAGCGTGGGAAGGCGGCCGGAGCAAAACAGCTGCCCGCCTTTGCCCCGTGTGAGGATCGAACTCACGACCTTCAGATTATGAGACTGACGCGCTACCTACTGCGCTAACGAGGCGGCTGTGCGAAGGTGCTCCGGGCCGGCTCTCGACCCTACTCCGGCCCCGCACCGGTGACCTCGCTCCCTGCCGGGGCCGCGGGAGGACACGGCACAGCCCGGCCCGCCCCTTCCTTCTCCCACATTGCTCCCACCCGGGGGAGATCCTGTAGTGGCCGTACGGGGCACCGGAGTGACCATGTGGGACCGCGGGGTGACAGCGGGGATTCGCTGGGGTGACAGTGTGAGTCCCATGGTGACAACCAGTGTGGGTGACAGTGTGAGTCCCACGGTGACAACCAGTGCGGAGCCCCACCGTGGCCATGTGGGGACCGGGGTGACAGCGTGGGACACCGGGTGACCGTGAGGGACACCGGGGTGACAGTGAGGGACCCTAGCCGAGGCGGGCAGTACCGTCCCTGGCTCCGATCGGCGTTGGCAGGGCACAGTCCTGGCGTGTCAGGGTAATTAGGTGGCATCATTTTCGGCATAATTGCGCAGAACAGGTCAGGAGATAATTAGCGAGCTTCGGCCGCGTCTGGCAGCTGCGGGCGGATGTTGGAGGCGGGGGGAAGGACGGGGTAGTTTGCAAAATCACCCCAGAGCTCAGGACGGCCCCGCC
Organism: Manacus vitellinus; assembly: GCF_001715985.3. NCBI lineage: Eukaryota > Metazoa > Chordata > Aves > Passeriformes > Pipridae > Manacus > Manacus vitellinus. The sequence continues at coordinate 11,099,068 of NW_021939396.1, read as the reverse complement.
TCTGCTCGGCCCCACGTGGATGTGTCCCGCCCTCCGTGGCTCGGGGATTGAAATCCGAACCATTTAATACCCTTTTTTCGTATATATTTGTTTGTCTCATCCTTACGTGTAATTACTTTTTTTTTTTCACGCGATAAGGCATCTGACATAGACACGGATCCAGAATCTGGGAAGCTGCGCTGAAAAACTGTGCCTGTGCCACCCTGCGCACCCCTGAGGCCGGGGCGGCAGGACCCTCTCCCTACTCAGACGTGCCCGCATCCAAGAGCCCGGACTGGCACATCCGCAGGGTCCTGCGCTCCCCTCTGGAGCTGTGGCACATGGGTGCGTGGACACAGAGCGCAGGGCGAGGGCCAGCCCAGCCCAGAGAAAACTGTGTCACACGTGCCTCTGCATCCAGGCACGCACACAGGTATGTGCGGAGACCTCGGGCAGGTGCCTTCCCACCCCACCTCTCCTCGGTCAGACCAGCCAGCCCGGCTCCCCCGAGGCTCTGGCCTGTTACCCTGCTCCAAACCTGCTAATGACACAGCAGTGAGCTGCCACGGGGACAACGTGACTCCAGAAGCTGCAGCCTGGAAAAAAAAAAAAAAAAAAAAAAAAAGAAACCAACCAAACAGCCCTAAATGTGCACAATCAAGTGATGAGTGTTTGTATTTCTGATGCTTTGAGGCCAGCTCACAACCCTCCCTCCACATAATACTCAGGATGTTTCGGAAGGGGTGTTTTGCTTTTAATAGGATGGCGTAGTCACAAAGCTTTAAAGAAACAGATGAGTGAATCGTATATGGTAATAGCAACATACTACAGACAGGGCACAGTGACGAAGTTCACATCTGTTTTTAAGCCTGCCTGGCAGCATGTAGATGTAGAACCAGAGCCCATGACCCTTTTTGCTGTTCTGAAGCCGTGGACATGGCTGTTGTCTCTGTTCCAGTTCAACATCAGAACTGTTTTTTCTCCATAACAAATACTATGGGAAGATAGAGAAGCCTCAAGCTGTTTTGAAGATTGTGCAATGATGCTTGGGAGCCTACCTGCTTTTGCTTGAGTGCTTTCCTCACTCATATTTCACAGGATGCGACGGGAAGGGAAATACAATCGAATCGGACTGCCGTGGTAAATTGGACTCGAATCCTTCGTATGCCCTAGGGCTGAGGTGGGTGCCTCTCAGATAAGCAATCTAATCAGCTTTGCATTTGTGTCCCATCTGGAAACAGATTGTTGCCGGAGTACACCACCACCTGAGAAGCAAACTTCAGGTTTGTTTTGAAGATAATTGTACCGACAAGTTCAGGGAGTGTGAATTTGCCTGCGGTAATAAGATCTCTTTATTTTTATTCACAGTTAATTCATTCAGCCAAGGCAATTTCATGCCATGATGCAGTCCCCAAACAAGGATGATTGCACTGCCTGTCCCACACATATGCATGGTGCCTACCCGGCAGATCGGCTGCTGCGACAACGAGCCATGGCCAACCACTCCAGACACATGGGCAAGATAAGGAAAAGGCTGGAGGACATCAAGAGCCAGTCCCCAAAGGTAACCAAAGTGGATTTCAGCCACAACGAAAGCATACGGTTGGCCACCGACGCCTTCCTGGATGGTGGGACAGACTCTTACCTTGAAACTTTAAGCAGAGAGGGTGAGGTGGATTTCCTCTCCTCCGTGGAAGCTCAGTACATCAAGGATAATGCCAGGGAGTCCTATTATGCACAGGAGTCCTCAGCTGCCGACGGGGCAGCTGTGCCAAAGCAGAACGATGCCGGATCACTCCCTTCAGGGACCTACTTCCCCACCATTTCTGACTGCAGTGAGCCGGCTCTGCTGCACACATGGATTACAGCGGAGAAGCCCTATATGAAGGAGAAATCCACTGCCACTGTGTATTTCCAAACAGAGAAGAACAGCAACATTAGAGACATCATACGCCGGTACATCAACAAGACCACTCAGGTATGGGGAGAGAATTGCTTTTCCTTCTGCACCTGGTTGTCTTCTTGCTCTTAAAAGATCAAGTAAACATGCTGTTTGATCCAAGGCAGCCTTGTGTGTTGCAGTGTAGCTTTGCTCTAGAAAGTGGCTGTAAAGAGCCTATTGTTCAACACAGGCAGTACCTTTTATTTTTCTTTTTTTAGTACCCACACCAGCACCTTCTTATGTTGGTGACTTAAAAAAAAGCACTCCCTCTTCTAACCTCCCATTAACCCAGTGGATCGAATGTGCTGTAGAAAGAGCAGCTGGGCTCTGTCTCTCCTTGTGCACCCCCAGCAGGATGATTTGCTTTGTTCAGACTACTGCACCATTAATAAGAATTAAACCTAAGTGAGCTCTCAGCCATTAGGAGTTGTTCAAGGGGATTCACGGGAGATATAGGGGAAGGGGAGGCTGGAGAAAGGCAGGTGTGTCTGGTATGCCAGTAGCCATCCCCAGAGGAAGGAAATTATTCAGAAAAGAGATCTTTCATCCCTAGTATGTTGCCAGCATCACTAAAAGTGTCATGTGGGCTCCATGTGGAGGCTCTTCATCGTGACTTGGCACACGGGAAAGGTGCAGATGATACCCCTGACTACACACAGATGACAAGGGCCACAGAGAGGTGCCAGCTACAAGCCAGGCTCCCCACGCTCTGGGATACCAGAAGCTGAGCAACTAGAGGGGAACAGAAAGCCTCTGACAGGTGTGTTCTGGCAGCTTTCTTGTTTTCCTGGAAAAAACATTTGATATTTCAAGTCTGTGTTTGCCATCATCCAGGAGTTTTCCCCATGTATAAATTTGAGACAGCAGCAGCAGTTTCACAGGTGAACGGTCAGGAACCAAACCAGGCTGTAGTGCTGCTGCCCTACAGAAGTCCCACAGACTTCTAAGCCTGCAGGAGACAGGTTTCTTCCACTTTGTTATTCCCCTGCAAGGGCGTTCTGGGCCTGATAACATGGAGTGTAATGGAAGGGGAGAAGTATCTCTGTTGGCAACTGCTCTGTCAAAGTCTACAAGTGCTTACCACATCAGGGGAATTATAGATCAGTCATGTTAGGTTGGCGGCATCAGAAAGGTGCAGAAACAGAAGAAATGTCTCTGGAATGATAAAATAAGCGTCAGGTAAAATATCAACCCAGAAAAATTTTCTGTCCCAAGAGAAGAAGATTTGTAGGGGAAAAAGTGGGAAATGTAAAATAAATCCATGGTTCCCAGGACCTTCTTTATCATCTAATTTACATTACAAGAGGGTGCTGAAGCAACACTTACTAACAGTATAAATTTGTCAGCTGCTCTTTCAGCACAGTTTTCCAATGGCAGTATTTATTACTTATCATCTGGTAAGGGTCCATCCTGGATAGCCTAGTATTTGATATATGCATTGACAACTTGAACAACAGAATAAAGACTGTGTTTGTGGGTCATATCAGACTGCAAAGGATTGGTAAATGGTACTATAATCTTAACACATTTGTAGAACTGGTGGAAATCATAAAATGAAAGTCGGGCAAAAGAAGCGAGAAGTACTGCAAGTAAGAGAGGGAAGTCAGGTGCAGAAATATAAATTGGGAACAGCTGTTGAAAAAGGAGTACTAGAGAGATTTGTCTGGAACTACAGTGAGGCTGGATCAGCACTGTGCTGTTTCAAAAGACCAGGGGTGGTAACAGTAAGTGTGGATGTGAGATATTGGACATAATTGTGCCACTTACCTCACAGTGGCAAGGCCCTTTCTGAAGCACCATGTTTTGGCAGCAGGAGGAGGGTGTGAGGTCCTCACTGCCCCACAAGTAGTTTGGCTTGCCTGAAGAGCATGCTGGCTGCACAGGATGTGCTTAGTCTTGTAGGATTTCCTCATGGTGGCAAAGGGAATAAGCTTGTTTTTAGGTGTGGGCATGGGCTTTGGAGTAAGACTCAGTGCAAGTTGGCAGCAATTAGTAAGACAGATCTACAGAGATACTGTAAAATTTGTTTTGCCTGAAGATGATATCCTGTGAGCACAGTTATCAAGGCTTCCCTCTCTGATCAGTGGAGAAACAGACACTTCCTAAACATAAGTCATGTATTAGCTGGGCTGAATTGCCCTGGGGAGTGACCCTTTCCATGGCCAATAGCAGATATCAGTCAAGACCAGCACCTTCATGAGGCTGTGTCCAACACTGAGTGTAGGGACTGGAGTATGGAACTGGTTTTATGTCCCATTTGCAGTTCCCTTGATCCACACTGGCTGCAGGCTGTGTATTTAAATAGCTGTGTTTATGCCCAGTACTGAGACTTTTATACACTGTTCTGCCAGTTGTGATTTGGGAAGCATGGATCTGTCGGTAAATTGAAACAGTTAGTTTATAAATCAGTATTTAAAAAAAGCAACAGATGGAGCTGTTGGAATCCAATCCATTGCTCCACCATCACCAATGGAGTGAGGATTTGACTGTTCCAGGTGTAAGTCACAACAGAGAAAGCATCATCCAGTGATTCTTGCTGAACACATGTGCCTTACGACAGCCAGGCAGTTGTTTGGCAAGGGCTACGGTCTCTTATTTTAGCTATGTCTTTATTATTCTCTGATTAGCATTTCAATATATTTCCTAGTGCTGAAATCTCACCTACAAACTCGTGTGTCATCTTGGATTATATGTTGTGTGTAATGCTGGTTTTATGTGAGCAATAAAACAACGAAGCAATGTGTCTCATCAATTTACTGATTCAGGCACTTAGGGAGAAAACCAGAGCAAATATCCACATATCTCTGAATATTTGTGTTTGTTGGAATTTGTTTTTAAACAAATAAACTGCATGTCAGTGGCCTCATGAGCAACCTGAAAGTTATGTAAATTGACTCTGCTAATGCCTCTGCTTTTTTTCCCCAAGGTGCTGGCTATCCTGATGGATGTGTTCACAGACACTGAGATCCTTTGTGACCTCCTGGAGGCAGCTAACAAGCGCATGGTGTTTGTCTACCTGTTGCTCGATCATGGCAGTGTAAATCTCTTCTCAGAGATGTGTGACAAGTTGCAAATTACTGAGGATCTCTTCAAGGTACTGTGGCTCTGTGAAGCTCTTAGGCTCAGATTCATCTGCCTTACTTCAGGCACTCTGAGCTAGAAGCATGGTTATGCTAGGGTCAACCCACCTTGTAATTAAAAGGGAGCAAGAGATCACCTGAGGTAGTATTAGTGCACCTAATTCCTCTCTGAAGATGCCTGCATTTTCCCATGGATATTATAGGAAGGTAAGGCATTTCCATCAGGTCCCTAGATGAAACTAATCAGGGCCCTGAAGTCTTAAAACAGAGCTTAACTCTCCTAGTAGTTGTCTAACATAAGCATTGCAACTGCTTCTGTTTAATAGCTCTGCAGCAGCTGTGGTCTGGCAGCCATGGGAAGAAGGTGTATGAAACTCTTTTGCATGGCAATACCTTGGTAGCACTCGGTAGTGCCTGATAAAACGTGTTAAATCTCTGTTTTAAAGATAAATAATGCCTCAAATTTAGCTGACTCTTAGCTTATTTTGTCTTCATCTCTGTCAGAGGGAACTGGCTTTAAAAAAACCTCTCCTAGAGATCATTTCAGTGGTTGCTTGAGATGCTGTAGGGCATCTGTGGCATCTCCATGGGGATGGGTGATACCACAGAGGCAACAGACCTCTGGAACAGCAGCTGTGGGGCATGCAGGAGGCCTGAGGGCATCTCACGTGCACCAGACACCTGTTTTTCAACAGCTGAATTTCATCCCAAATATATAAAAAATTTAAATTAATAACAGTTTTTGCATGTTTGTAAACCCCCACTCATAAGGAAGAACAAGCCTGTACTATTTATTGTGAATATGCAGCTACAGCACACAGGCTTACAAAACAAGCAAGTCAAACCCTTGGTGCCACTCCTTTACTAAGATCTTGATTCTGCAAAGTGTGTGTGTGGCAGAGTCATGCCCAGGTGCCTGGCAAGTCTGAAATGTGTTTCCCCAGGTACAAGGACAGTGCAGAGCATCACATGGGCCAAGCTGACACGTGTACTTACATCTGATCCTGAAGGGCAGCAACTGTCTGAGCTGCTCCAGAAGAGCAGCACATATGTCCATGCAGGCCCAGATGGGTTGGAGGAGCAGAGGTTTTTCCCTGCTGTGTTGTGCCATGGCCAGTGTAAAACAAGAGAGCTCACAGCTAGAGTAGATTGGGGCTGGGTGTCAGTGGAGGCAACAAGCTGCTCTCAGCTGTGGGCACATCCTGCACTCATTTTGGTTGGAGTATCAGTCACACAGCACAGCTCCATCTGGATGAGCTTCCATGCAGGTTTATGTCCCCAATGAAACAAGTGAACCCTGTGGCAAGTGAGAGACCTTGGCTAGGTTTCCTCTAGACACAAAACTTCAAATATCACATTGGAGAGTCCATGAAGAAATCCAGCATTGGGGAAGTGAAGAACTACAGGTGGGGGGGAAGGGCCCTTCACTTCTGATTTTTGATTGTTAAAAAATGTAATTAACTCAATTTTATTTTTATTTACAGAATATTTCAGTCCGCAGTGTTACTGGAGAGGTTTACTGTGCCAAATCAGGCAGGAAATTTTCTGGACAAATAAAAGAAAAATTTCTTATCTCTGACTGGAGATATGTGCTCTCTGGATCTTACAGGTGAGATAAGCCATTGCAGTTCATGTCTAGGTACTCTTTTATGATTTTTAATGTTACTTCACAAAAAAGTGCCATGGAAATTTTTGTACAGGTAAGAAGATTTTGTGTAACAAAGAAACCCTCATGTTTTCAAATGTGTCATTTTTCAAAAATCCATTTAACTTGCTTTAAAGCTGGTATTAGTTCTTTATGGAGCATGGTTTTTAATTCAAATGTTCAGAAACAAATGTAAGCATCTTTGCTGGTTCAGCCCTGGAGCAGAACCAGAAATGTGTACAGCTTAATATTACGCTTTCCTCATTGTTTGGGTTCTCAGGATACATCTCCATCTCCCTCGGGATCCCTTAATGTATCATATGTCACTCAGTTTATCTGAGGATTTATTCTCCATATGACAAGTTTAGTGATTAAAGCTAAAACATAAATTCTTCAGAGACTTACTGTTTTTCCTCGTGTTTCATTAGTAGGTAGGCAGTATATATCTATGTGACTGCTGTACCTTCATTTTTTCCCTTTTTTTTTTTTTTTTTGTGCTGCTGGAATTATTTCAGGTAGAGGATATAGCATCTCACCACCTGGGTTTTTAGTTAAGATCCGAGATCCTCCAGTCAGGGAATTTCAGGAGACCCTGAGCTTGTATCAAATAAATGAAGTTCCTAAGCATCATGGCTACATAGATAAGCTTCACAAATGACTAAGTGTATCCTAGAAATCCAGATACAAAAATACAAGAGGTGATTATTTAATTAAAAGGATGTGATTGTGTTTCTTAATCCCAGTTTACGATTTGGAAGCTTAAATGCCCCTGGTCTGATAAAACTGCGCCACCAGGAGGAGTACATAACTATAGTAACAAAGGTAAATTTAGGGGACTATGTGGGGATAGGCTGCAGAAGCTCAGGTGTCCACATTCCATTTCCAAATGACCCATCAGACAAAAATGAGTGGATACTTAGGGGTTTTTTATTGACCACTCTTTGGTTTTCTTGTTCCTTCACGTGTTTTTTAATCCCTCACCAGAGATGTGTAGAAATGCAACAGCAGATTTACACAGAGAGTAGAAGTGAAGGATGTGTGGAAGAAGGACAGGGCAAGTTCTATTATCATTAGCCAAGAAGCTTTCTTTTGGCTTCTCTTTCAATCTTGAAAAAAAAAATTAAAAACCTTCGAAGTCCTGTGCAGTCACTTCTGTCTTTCTCTACTGCTGTTGCAATATCTACGGACCTCAAGTACATAATCCCCTATCCAGCAGCAAACAGAGAGGCTGGTGAGGAACAAATCTACACGCTATTTAACTTCAGCACACTCAGCACCAGCAGTTTGCAGATTCATATGGGTTATAGCTGGCTATCAGTGTATGGCACTTCTTGTTAGCTCTTACTTTATTGATCTGAAAGATTTCTGTTATGCTGAATCTTATCCACAACCTCTTCAGGTATAAACAAAAATGATATAGAGTAAAACGGAACTCAGACTCCTCTGCAACGCATTTATTGGAAATCAGATTGGAAGAGATCTTAAAACTAATACAAGAGATCTTAAAATACAACAGCAAATTTCACTGTGCACTGCATGACATTTTAATGGCGGGGGGGAACAGGCCAAGGAACAGGCCCTTCAGGACATACTGCTCTAAAAAGGGACCCTGGGTCACTGTTTCCCAAAGTGTTTGGGGACAAAATATATTTGCCTAATAGACAATGAAGAGGACTGAAGCTGACTACTAGTTAGAGGCAAAGGAACCACCACTGAGTCTCTGGCATCTGCCACTCTGGCGTGGTTTTTAAAACCACACTAAAAAACCATTGCTTTGGTCAGTGTGAATAAGTGTGGTCCTGCTGCACAGGGCAGACTAGAGCCGAGAAACTTCTGAAGGCTCTTCCACACACGTCAGCACAAGAATAAGGATGAGTAAGTGTTTTAAGTTACAGTTTTATTCTCAGTTTTTGTTGCCAGTGTCTGTGGTGTGGGGTTAGGATGCAGTATTTCTTTTTGCTGCACATTGCTGCAGTGCTGCAAACACAAGGATGAGAGCATCCCTAATGAGCTGCAGCTGCAGCATTGCAGAGGGGACACTTATAATAAAACAAGTCCAATACTGAAAGGAGAGGTGGGTTATGATTCAGACAATCATATATGAGAGGATCTGGAACAGGACATAGGTTTTGGGACAAAGCCTTGCAAGGTGGCTGAGAAGCATCTATTAATGACTGAATTTGTGATACAGCATTGGCCCCAATCTAGGCATTACTGCTTCTTGCTTTCTCTTCTTCCTGATGGGCCTCATTCAAAGAGGCCTGGTAGAAAAATGATCCTTCTGGGCAGATAGTGACAAAGACTTCTCTGAGCCTTTCTCAGAAGAGCACTTGGAATTGTAAACTAAGGAGCTAAACAGGGCATAATACCTAAACAATTAATTTTCTCTTAGAATTAAGCCAATGAAAATCTGTTAAGTGTCTATGTCAGGTTCAGCTGTGTTCTTCAGCAAAGTGCACAGCATGTACATTGCTGTGACTACAAACATTTGTCTAAAATCACATAGGTCTCACCTTGTAACTTTGCAGCTGACCTATTTGCCATCAGTTCTGGGAGAATCTTTGGATCCAACTTTCCGTTTACAAGGGTTACAGATAAGATCAATGAACCACAAACTAGTATCTGTCTGTCATGTACTCTGGGAAGTTACACGTGGGAGTAAATTATCAATATTGGGCAGAACTGTTTTTTCCTCTGAATTTTTTTGGCTTTTAAAAGCTGTTTACAAATGCAGTTGATGTTTATTTTTGTCTACATTTTCTTTTATGCACTAGATGTATCTCTAGCACATAAACCTGCCACTTTACACCTCAGCCCTTTCATGAGTTTGTAACCTTCAGTGTAGATATCCTAGACAGTGTGTGTTTTTGTATTTACTCCTGACTTACTGTCTCCTCAACAGTAAGATGAAGGACATGCAAAGGTTTAGAGAGCACTGCTTAGTGAATAAAGGCAATGTTGAGCTGGCTCAGCAGATGTTACACACACAGCAGGGAGTTAGCTTCCTGTGCTCTTTACCTTGGCTCCCAAGGTTTTGTCCATATTTGGAATGATTTGAACAAACTGGATGAGAAGTACTTGTATTCTAGTCACTTACTGTGTGTTTTCTTGTCCAATCATAAAACAAACAGTATATATTGTAGGGTTGTCCAGTGGCATTGAACTATCGATTTCTTCACTCCTCTCCTTGCTCCTGAAGCAACAGTATAAAACCACTGCATGCCCCAAACCCAACCCTCTTTAGGAATGCTCTGGACAGGCATATGTGAATCGTCTGTCTTACTCCCTTAGCATCAGCTCAGGCTGTCAGTCCCACTGAGATTCAAAGGAGTTTTGTCAAAACATGACAAGAACAAGATTTTAAATGCACACACCTACAGCCAAATCTGGCTCTCAGCAATCCTTGTGCAAAGCCAGTGTAGCTAATAAAGTCACGCAGGATTAACCATGGCAGAGCTTTGCCAACACAGAATAACCTCAGGTTCAAATCCAGTGCTGCTCCATATCCTCTGCTGCACAGCTCAAGCCCTGGTCAGCTCAGGGAGTAATTACATTTTATTCTCTCAACTGTGCTCATTTTATTGGTGCTGCTGCTGCTCAGACATGGCAGCCTGCACAGCACAATCAAGGTAGCTTGTGGTTCTGTAAAAGCACAAATTTATGTTTGCTGACTGCATTAGGGAAGCACATAAAAGAAAAATCATTTAAAAGCTATGGGTTATCCTAGGGTGTGTTTCTGGACTACCAGAATGAAAACTATTGTGGTGTTTCTCCCTTGCTTTATAGCAAAGTAGTATATTTTTTTTGGAAAGGCCGTAGGAAATAGTTATAATTTAATTTTCTCTGTAGTGAAGAAAATAAGCATTTGTCAGGTGTGGCAGTTTGTTTTGTGGGTGTGAGTGACAGGGAGGCTGGGTTTTTATGTGTTTCTCTTGACCAATGCAGAAAGATTATGGGAAAATGAAAACTAAGGATGGCTATTTTTCACTAGTCTTTTTGATGCCAGTTTTGAAGGGGTAAGAGTTACCAATTGGCAGAGCATTCTGCAGGGTACAAGGTACAATTTATGTGCGTGCAGATAAAACCTGGTAAGACCTGAATTTAAACACTGTGTGTGGAAGAGAGATTCCAAAGACAGGTCTAAACTCCTTTCCATGGAACAGACACTCAAACCTTGGGTATTGTAGCTGACATTTAGCCCTGCAGTGGATCTGGATCGCCACTCCCTTTAGGAGGTTGCGTAACTTTACAAGGTTTCTTGAAGATTTTAGAGGCAGCTGCAATAACAAAGATTGATCCAAGTCAAAGAGCACTGATGTGAACTGACCTGAAATTCAACTGCGACACCATCTTCATCCTGTGTTTAGACAAGAAGCTTCAGCAGTAAAACACATTTGCTTTTCACATCACCCCTGTGGGGATCTCCAGCTCCTCATGGCCGGCATTAACACTAACCCTCACCTTGTCTCTTCTTCCAGCTTCACGTGGTTGTGTGGGCAGGTTCACCGCAACCTCCTCTCCAAGTTCACAGGTCAAGTTGTGGAGCTGTTTGATGAGGAGTTCCGGCACCTCTACGCGCTGTCCAAGCCGGTGAGGGGCCCGAAGTCCCCCCCACGCTCCCTGCCCTTCCTGTTCAGCCGGAGCTGGGCCGCTCCGCGCAGCCTCCCCTACAGTGACGAGGGAAGCGCCAACACTCTTTCCGATGCCTTCAGCAGCCTCTCAGCTGGCAGCACCCACCAGACCAAGCAAACCCCACGAACTCTCATATTCAACAGCAACTTCGCCCCCCAGTCACCTCTCCATCGAGTTAATTCCTTCCACAGCTACGTCTCCTTCACGCCCCCCCCTCCACAGAAGGCCATCCAGGCTAACTACTACCAGCCGCACTACATGGCCGAAAACTCCCCCGTTCCGTATAACAACATGAATGTTTACAGACCGATAAGACTTAGGCAAGAGGAACCGAACAGGACAGGGTTAAGCTCATCCTGGAGATGCCTCCACAAAGCTAACCTGTTTGCATAATAACCACCTTGTTTGGAAAGGCGAGTAAACGTAGTGAGGACCTGTTTAGCAATCGCTTGTGTACTGATGAATATAGAAATTCTGCATAATACAAAATGAGGATGATTTCAAGCCTCTTGTTTTGTTGCTTATGGATGCTTCGTTTCCCTAATTAAAAAGCCAAGCCTGCTAATGTGTGAACCTCAGGTACATCATGATCCCAGGAAAAACACATCTAAATAATGCTGCTCACAGTGCAACGCTGCTGCTGCCTATCACCTGCCCTTGGCAGCATATTTGTGTAGCAGGAGTACAGTAACTGTTCTCCTTATGTCCAGGCAACTGAAAGGGGGTAAGGCACAGTCTACTACTAAGCATTTTATGCACTTGCATAAGGAGACTGAAGGCTGCTATTTCAGTGCCAAACAGAGGCGATGCCAGCAGCAGCAGGCTGCCTTCATGCTGTCATCACATCTTAATTTTGATTTAGGAGGACTCCCTTTGGGCTGGCAGGGAGGGCCTGCCCCAGCACGGTCTCAGAGCTCTCTCTGTGTGAGCAAGGACGTCTGTTCCCAAGGATTCTGGGAAGGGGCCTGCTACCCATGACATGGACCAAGCCTGACAGTTCCGCTTACGGAAGACACCTCATACCCACCACATGCTCACTTCCACTCATTAGCAACATGGGTGTGTTCCAGCACCCTGGGTTACAAACCTCCAATCCTACCAGCTCAGAGCAACTTTCCGTATTATGGAACAGCTGTGTAGATTCAGACTGGAAAATGAAGCTGAGTTAAAGAAGTAAAGTCCTACTAGTAACACCCCAGGATTGAGTTCAAATTCATTTAGCAGCATGTGGATCTTAGAAATCCTCTCCATGGTCATTTGACTGATCATGATGTTAGATATAATGATGCTTTATTTCTGAGTTCTTCAAGGTTTCTTATTTTTAAAGAGAAACTCAGTGTCTGTAGTGCCCATGGACTACAGCTACAAAGGGTTACAGAGGTTCAGCAGCTTGAACCAAACCATAAAAACTTTCTGCCAAATAATCCATGAAAACAAACGAAGCTTCTGTAAGGAAAAGAAAATTTATGAAACAAAGTTTAAACCAAAGTTGCCAAGATGCCTAACATCTGTTATCAGTAGATTATTTTTTTCACACCTTCTTTGTATCATCTTTAATCTGACTCCAACAGAAAACAGAAACCTAAACACACTTGCACATCTGGCCTGTTTTCCCCGACTTCTCACCTGCCCAGAAAGGAATACAATTTAATTATGCAGGCTGTGGATGATGAAAAGTGTATGCAGCAACAAGATCTCGAGTGAGGAAAGTAACTCATCCTTGGAAGAGTACTCAGTTTAAAGAACATTATGAAAGGTACAGGATGGACACATCCTGCTCTAGCTTCAGTATGGGTGTTTTAACCAGTGATAGCAAATGTTGGAGTCCAAAGTAACAATAAACTATTGCATATAATTGTAAATTCTGTACATAGCAACATTTTTTGATTCCTTGGGAAGAAGGGAAATTTGATTTTCATTGTTATGACAATTCTACGTAATTATCTGAATATAACAACCATTCAAATAAAAGAGAAGACTTTCATTAAAATCCCTCTGAGAATCATTTTGTTTCTTCATATTCTCTTGATTTGTGCACCTCACTCTCTTCTCTTCCAAAAGCTGAAGGAGTCCCATACAGTCAGAGCCCAGGTAAAGAGGAAACACATTTTATTTCTTCTGAAATCAACAGGAACAGAATTAAGGTGTCCCACCAGTCTAATTAGGATTTTTCTTCTAAATGTAGTTCAGTTCACTGAGCCTCTTGTGGCCCAGCTGGGGGTGGTACAGAGGGGGCGTGTGGGAAGAAGTTTATAGACTATTACTTCTGAAACCTTCATTTTCTCAGGCCATGACCCATGAAATCCATGAAGGAGCTCTTCTCATCTCTTTGGGCAAGATAGTTTGCCTTCAGAAGCTTTGGAGAACACAGCTAATGAGAAGTAGATAAGGGTCAAGCTAATAATCCAGAAGGGCCACTGTGAGTTGAGTTAATTTTGGTGGGATCAGTGAAACATCTTGTGTTGGTTCAGGCAACATCTGAATTTGAACATCAAATGGATGAAATTTCAGTTCTGATGGAAGACTTTACAATTTCAGCAATGACTTATGCTAAAAACAGGCCCCCACAAGCACGATCACTTAGTGATGAAGGGCAACATGATTACAGGCAGCTGCAGAAACCATCACAAAGGCCATGACAGAATGCTGACCTACCTATCCACCTCCCTCCCTCCCTACTGCACCCATCTGCGGCAAGGGATGTGCTCAGATAAACACTCCTACCACACACTGCACCCTCTGCAAGTTCGGGGATGACACCAAGCTGAGTGGTGCAGGTGATTCACTACAGGGATGGGATGCTGTCCACAGGGAACTGGACAGGCTGGAGGCCCATGTGAACCCCATGAAGTTCAACAAGGCCAAGTGCAAGCTCCTGCACCTGGGCTGGGGCAATCCACAGCACCTGTACAGAGTGGGGATGAGTGGATTGAGAGCAACCCAGAGAACATGGGGATACTGGTGGGTGATACAGTAGACATGAGCTGTCAATGTGCGCTTGCAGCTCAAAAAGCCAATTGTATCACAGATGAGACAGGAAGGTCAGCTTTCTCATAGCAAATGAACCCCCCTGGGGCCAGCACTTGGAGGGTGTCCTCTCCCGAGTTCCAGGCACTCACCCTGACACAAAACTACACAAAGCTTGATGGAGTCCTGAAGTACCATCAATTTTCTTCCAGTTTCCCAGAATTTCTCTCAGCAGTCAGTAAACCCCATTTTACCTTACCTATTTAACCCCCCAACGACTGATGCTGTCCCCAGATCTAGTACCTTCCCTGGGAATGTGGATCTTGCAAGGAAAATGGGGTGAATGCACCAGTACTGGCTGTGTCATATCCCATCACCACGCTCACTAGGTTGGAAACTCACAGAGTCCCACCTGGGTTGCCAAATTGGTACCAAAATGGATTTGCTTGCATTGTTCATCTAGCTTTTGAGTGTGTATACCAGAAAGAGGGCAGGAGAAGTTGGCACCACCTAAAACCCCTCTGCTACTGCTAGCAATGAAGGTGGCTCTCAGCTGGGAGCACAAGCAGGACCCCATGTTACAACTCTTGATTCCTTACAAGCAAGTCTGAAGACTTTTCACATCCTCATTTTTACAATGTCATTGACTTCTGTTGGAAAGTAGAAAATAAATACAGTTTCGTTTTCCTCTGTTTCCTTGTGCAGACTTTGCTTCTTCTCTACTAAACTGCCTTTATCATGAACCACAGGTCCTTTTTTTTCCATCTTATTTTCTGCTTTCCTGTGGTGCTGGGGAAGGAGGGAGTGGTAGAGCATCAGGATGGGCTTTGAGCCCCATGGTCTAGTGGAAGGTTCCCTGCCAACCCCCCTGGTGGGAGAGTTGGAACTAGATCCCCTTTGAAGGTCCCTTCCAACCCAAACCATTTGATGATTCTGTGATGAAGAAAACTGTGTACACATTACAAGTTACAGCACTAACATGTTCTCTCGCTTCCAAGCCAGCAGCAAACACTCAATAGTAAGACACATAATTAAGAGTGTATTTGTAGGCAACAATCATTTCAGGAGCATCAGAACCAGGGTGGGAGGGTCCTTCCCAAAGCACCTGTGACACAAGCAAGTACGGAAATAACAAAATCAAACCTCAGTAACTGTTAAAGGATTCTCACTTGCAATGTGCAACACTAAAATTTGCTATTTAACTCAGCATGGAGTACTGCTGCATGTACAAATACCAACAATAATATCATAAGAGCCAAAACATGAAGAAATCTATTACAGGCAGATGTAAAATTATGCAGAACGTAGAAGCAACAATGAGGCATTCAATGCAAGATGGAAACACAAAGCCCCCCTTGAGACATGATCAGAAACAGAAAACTGAGTTAGAAGAGGCATGCCAAAAAAGTGAGAAGCAGGCCAAAAAAGGACGAACTGAAGTAGCTGAGATGAGAGACAGCCAGGCACAAGTGGGACAAAGGAATATTTTATAGCCCCAGTGCAATAAGCACTGGTTATTTGGAACAGTAACTATGTGACACATTCAGAACATTCATCTTGTTTTCTTTGCAGTACTTAAACCCAACATTTTTGCTTTATTGTTATGAGAAAATACTGCCTGTTCTGAAGAAATGCCACTTGCCTTTCACTCCTGGAGCCAGTGGGGAGTTAACCACTGTGTTCCCAGCCTGAGAGACAACCTCAAGTCAAACAACCTGCACATACACCAAAAAGTTTCCAAATCTTCTGTATCTGTTTCCAAATATGCCATGTATTTTGGACACCTCCATCACAAAATGACATTTGGCAAGTATTTAATTTGCTGTTAAAACAGTTCCAATGCTATTTGTGGAGCCAAATCATGTGGCAAGTTCCCATTAAATATCTATACAGACCTGATTCCACAAAAGCTGTGTTCTGGTGTCCTAACTACTGAACCTACTGAGCTGAGGCAGAAAAAATTACAGCCTTTTCATGTGGCTACTCATGACCTTAAGTTTAAGAAGAAACTGGGAGATGTCCCTGTTTCATTTTTTGCTGACATATTTAGCATTAAGCTTTCTGTATTTGCTGTCTTTGTCGCAATATTCTACTATTGATGCCAACATTGTAATTAATTTACAGCATGTTATGGACAGTCCCTACTGAAAACTTACACCACCAATTAGTCTTAAAAGCATTCCCAGCCCTTCAGGTGGCCTTTACTGCCACCCGACCATAGCGCTGCACAAACACACACAAAAACCTCCACCGAGCAAAGCACACGCATGACTAAACCAAATACTCTGTAGTACATTATGAGTGCACTAATGCTCACCAGGTGTACTTGCCAAGTCATCATCTTTCGTAATGAGCTGACCAGGATGTGGTTTAATCACCTTAACTCACCAAACTATCAAAGATAATTTGACGTGGCTGAAGGTGATATTCCATTTTTCTGGAGAGGTTTCAGTCGACTTAGCAGAAGGCCACACCACACCAAGGGTTCAATCTCTTCATCAGTGACATAGACAAAGGGATTGAGTGCACCCTCAGCAAGTTTGCAGATGACACCAGGCTGAGTGGTGCAGTTGACACACCTGAAGGATGGGATGCTATCCAGAGGGACTTGGAAAAGCTGGAGAAGTGGGCCTGTGGAATCTTGTGAGGTTTAACAAGACCAAGTGCAAGGTGCTGCACCTGGGTCAGGGAAACCCCTGGTACCAATCCAGGCTGGGGGCTGAAACAGATGGAGAGCAGCCCTGCTGAGGACTTGGGGGTGCTGGTGGATGAGAGGCTGGACATGAGCCAGCAATGTGAGCTTGCAGCCCAGAAAGCCAAAGGTGTTCTGGGCTGCATCAAAAGCTGTGTGGGCAGCAGGGCGAGGGAGGTGATTCTACCCCTCTACTCCGCTTGGTGAGGCCCCACCTGGAGCACTGCATGGGGCTCTGGGGCCCCCAGCACAGAGAGGACATGGACCTGTTGGAGCAAGTCCAGAGAAGGCCACCAGGACTATCAGGGAGATGGAGCACCTCTGCTCAGGAAAGGCTGAGAGAGTTGTGCTCTGCAGCCTGAAGAAGAGATGGCCCCAGGGAGACCTTACTGCAGCCTTCCAGTACAAGAGAGGGCTATGAGAGCTGGAGAGGGACTTTTTACAAGAATATGTGGTGACAAGACAAGAAGGGATGGTGTCAAACTGAAAGAGGGCAGATTTAGATTAGTTATACAGAAGAAATTCTTTACTGTGAGGGTGGTGAAGCACAGGAACAGGCTGCCCAGAGAAGCTGTGGATGCCCCATCCCTGGAAGTGTTCAAGGCCAGGTTGGATGGGGCTTTGAGCAACCTGGTCTAGTGGAAGGTGTCCCTGCCCATGGCAGGGGCTTGGAACGAGATGATCTTTAATGTTTCTTCCAACCCAAACCCTTAGTGACAGGTTCCCTAACCAGTATTTTCAAGATTGAAAATTCACCTAGAAGTCGCAGAAACAATTCACGCATGGTGAATTACCATTCAGTTGTGAGCTATTTAAATTTTCATCTCTCTTTACTACCTCAGAAAGAAAACACAGGAAAACATGAATAAAAGTGACAGCAAAATATGTCTAGAAGATTCCTAGTTTTAAGCTACATCCATTATAGAACACTTTTATAAAAAGGTACAAAGAATCTAAGTCTCACGGTTTAAGAGAAGATGGGGGAAGAGCACACCATATATGTCTGGAATGTAAACTATTTCCAGTGGAACAAACTACAGGAGAATCTTATCCCTTTTTCTGTAGAAACCCAAAGCATGCGGTATCAGCGCTTCAGAAAGCAAAGCAAAGTGGTGTCACTATCAACTGAATGCACAACAGAAGGAGCCATATGAGGCAGAAACAACACTGCCAGTTTTCACAGCAAAGATCTTCCTTGCAAGGCTTTTACAAAGGATATGCTCTGACTAAACACTCTTCAGTACACATATAAACAACCTTGACAGTTTTTCTCCTCCGTCATCGAAGCACTCTGAAGACAAGACTACAGCTTGTTCTACACCTGCAAAAAACACTTAGCTTTGAAGAAAAAAAAATCTTCTAAGTGAAATATTACTACTTAGATTTTCTTCCTAAAATATATGGAATTATCGACAAATTCTCAGGATAAATATATTTAAGATTTCTAGCTATCCATCTCTGAACAGAAAATTACTATTACTTAAATTACCTAAGAAAATGGCTAATTTCCTGGCTCTAAATGCAACAACATTGAATTTGATACCAAGAAATTTCAAATTGCACATCATAAAGGAAGCCTTCCGTCCCACTGGCATTGCAGGCCTCAAAAAAATCACAGGTGTTTCAAACAAATTGGTGAGGTTTATGATGGAAAGCTACCTCTGAAAGCTGAATTGAAAGCTTGATTTTATACTAGATTCCTCATAATTTGAAATACAAACAATCAGTTAACACAGAAAATGACGCAAGGTTAAGAGTTTAAATGCAGAGATTTATATCCATTCTTAAAAGACACACAAAAAGAATTCTTAAAAAATGCAATATGAACTTTATTGCATGTATCATGCCATAATCATTTGGAGATAAAAGAATAAATACAACAAAACCTTTAAGTTACTAAAGGTGGGACATATATATCTGAATAGAATTGACTGTCAAAGTGTCATAAATCATCTTGGAGATTACCGAACCATTTGACTTCAAATTCCACGACTGACGCATTTACCAATGATGACAATGCTGAAGGGCCTATGCATTTTACCTCACCCTGAAACTCCTCTTTTAGTTTTTCTGGTATAAGATCCTGCCCCATAACCTGCAAAAAGAGTAAAAAAAAGAAGATTGGAAACAATAAAACAACTTGCAGAAAAAAACCCAGCAAACATGGCATTAATAACAGATCTTAATGAGCAAAGCCCTTGTCACGTGAACCACACACTATCCTGGAGAAGCTCCCAGGTCATGCTCAAGTTGCCTGCTTGTGGAATTCTGCAGTGGACAGGGAGAACTGAGCCCAAGCCTCACAGCTGCACAACCCCTCCAGGCTTCTGGCTACACTTGCACGGGGTGTGTGTGGGGGCGTTCACTCTGAACAGCAGCGGAAATCTCAGTGCCAACTCTGCATTCAGTGCTCATCTCGCATCAGCATCAACACTGAGCTCCTCCTGGAGCGTGTCCGAGCAAAGGGAAGTTTCTGTCCTTCGCCTTTTCCAACCCTGAGATAGCCTGCATGCTACTGCCCTCTCATGGATGCAATCCCACAGACTGACTGCCAGCCCGGCAGTGGCTCGGCTGTCACTAACTAAAGCTGTAATGCTGAGAGCGAAGTTAGAACCTCACTGGCTCCCTTTTATTCCTTAAAATAGAAGTCAGAAGCTCCATAAACAGCACTAAAAATGTTTAATCTCTATGAATAAAATCATGCAATATTACTCTCTTCCTTTATATTTCTTTAAACTTAGAAACCAGTACCTCAATCAGAACAAAGAAATGTAAAATATTATCTCTGGCTTTTTCTGAAAATATGTAATACATTTTCTGGAAGTGTTTAATATTGCAATGGCCATCAAAGTAATCTCCACTTCCATTTCAGACTTGTGATTCACTTTGGGGCATCTAAAATTCCTGAGATAAAATGTGCATCCCAGGAAACGCACAGCAATGACACACCTGCAAATACAGGTCCAGTGAGAAACTTAACAACCCTGAACATTCCTGAAAGGAGAATCTCAGCAGATCAGAGAGACACCCATGACGCAGGCCAGAGCTCTGTAGGCATCCCTATCAGATCCAGGTAACACACTGCCAGCAGCCCGCCCCAGCTAATTTCCTTTCTGTCCTGGCACAGTTCAATAGCACAGGGCAGTGTCATGCTTACAGGACAACCAGTCTACACAGAGCTGAGAACTTGCACACAGTAAAACATCCCCTTACCTTGGTCATCAACAGCAAGGAGTTTTCATCAAAACCAAGTTGTGCCACTTTGTCATCGATTTCTTTCTGACCTTTTCTGTTAGTCTCTAGCACAAAGGATGACTGTTGCAACTGGGTAAGCTGAAATAGAAGCCTGGAAAAAGAAAAGCAGTTAAAAATTGGCACGGCTGGCAAAAGAGTAAGTTGGCAGACCTAAAACCAGCCAAAACATAGTACTTTAAAACAGCCATTCCTGACTTTTGCCGACTGCAAAGAAGTAAATACACCTGTACTAACCCACCACAGGTACGGTGTATCTGTGCTATGACAGACCTGCTGAGAAGTATTTTTGAAAAACAACATGCCAAGTATCTCTGGTTGCCCTGCACAAACGTTTTTCTCCCCATATATTCGTCACACTATTCCAAAATGAGGCTCAGACCTGTGATCATAACGTCCTTACCGCAGCCTAACAAGACAGCAGCACGTTTTTTTCCTATGCAGTGATTATCTTTGTAACCTGAAAAGCTAGAAATTTGAGGGTTTTAGACAAATATCAAACATCCTCCCCACACAGGCCAAACCTGGAATATTTTCTAAAAGCGTTCGCCACAGTTTATGTTCAAGCACTGCCCCAGAAGTCACCACCACCATTCAGTGAAGGGCAGACATTGTGCTCACGACACGGCTTCATGTCACAGAGTCCCATCATCAACTGCTCAACCAGAGAGAGCAGTGGCAGTTTGCAGAGCCCTCCTCACACAGGGACTGTGTAAAATATGTCATCAGAGGAAATACTCAGGTATCTGTACGGTTGTCTCACATCTGCCTGTCAGGTGAATTAACAGGTACTGTGCTTATTTTACACTTCTAGGAACATTCAGAGATATTGCATTTCCTGTGAACTCTCTAAAATTCACAATGGGCATTATTGTAGGGATAAATATTAGTTTTAGAGAATTTATTATGGTCCAGAGAAAGGCCACAAAGGTGATCAAAGGACTGGGAAGCCTGCCATTCAAGGAATGGCTGGGAGAACTGGGTTTGTTCAGGATTAAGAAAAGCAGCCTTAGGGGAGACCTTATCACTGTGTTTCAGTATTTAAAGGGTGGCTACAAAGAAAATGGAGACTTCCTTTTTACAAGGAGCCACGCAGAAAAAATTAAAGGTAATAGGTATATGTTAATTCCAGAGAGATTCCAACTGGATATGAGAGGAAATTTTTTTTACAATGAGAACAATCAGTCATTGAATAATCTCCTCGGGAATGTTGTGGATTCTCCAGTGTTGGACACTTTTAAGATTCAGCCAGACAGGGTGCTGGGCCATCTTGCCTAGATCGCTTTTGCCAAGAAATGTTGGACTAGATGATCCTTGAGGTCCCTTCCAACTTGGTATTCTATGATTCTACAATATTCAACCAAGGGATCATTGGAACTTAGCTGTGTTATTGCTGAAACCATGTTTAATTCAAGCTTTATGCATAAAGAACAACAACAATTTTTTTAACACATTTACTGAATTTAAATGAAGCTGGAGTTATAATAATGGTGTGCATTTTTTATGGAGAAGACTCAAGATCTTAGATGAAAACTTTCATTTGAGCATTATAAGCATCAAAATTTACAAATCTGAACCAGTGAACCATCTGTAAATTCAATAAAGTTTTAACTGGGAAATTCAAAGTGAAAATGGAAAGTATTTTTAATTTATAAAATTTTGTGTTTCAAAATTTGCATCAAAACAATGTAAAAAAGAATGAAATATCATTAAAAATTAAATAAAACAATTTCTCCAATTTTTTTTTGAAACTAGGAGAGTCGACTATTCACGATGCTTTAAAACAGAACCTTATTTTCTACAAAAAGCAATACTAACATCCCTTTCCCAGGTGCAATTTATCCTGCACATATATTTATGCAACATTTACATCCCACTTAAAATCCAGCAGACCTGAAAATGTTAGACAGCCTATGTAATGCGTAAGCCCTGGGCAGGGAAGAAGCTTACCCTGAACAAGTGTATCTGCAAGTACAGTAATACTCTGTGATACTGTGCAGCCAAGCAAGGAAATCCCACCATTTATAACTGGTTCAATCCTGAACCATACACATTGAAACAAGCAACACAAATTATTAATATGAATGTAGCTTTAATATTCAATATCAGTACTAAATCAGTTAACTTCTTCCAAGTAGCAATTAAAGTCTCCATCTCTTAGTCTGAGTACAGTTAAAAGCTACTGCATGTTTTTTTTATATTTCCTAAATCTTGCCCTAACAGGGCAGTTATAAAGTGTTCTCTGTAAACATTTGTGGAAGTTCCTAAGATGCCTTTAAATACATTCAGTGACTAATACATTACTGAGAGGCAAGAGCGGGAACAAAACATCCATGATTATTTTAACAAAACCAGTTCTTAATTATCTCTTTGAAAGATTATGTTTTGGGGATTTTTGCTGTGTGCAAGAGTTTTAGGATGAGGGGAAAGAAAAGGAAAGAGCATTTTAATGCAGCCCTGTCAATCAGTTGTCACAGAGTTCATTTTTCAACCTCATCCATTATGCAGATTGGGCTATTATTATGAAATACATTTTCACTCAAGCATGAGGCTTCAAGCAAATAAGACAGGTGGCACTTGCAGAAGGACTGGCTATGCCCTCCCTTTGGGGCACTTCTGCTGCTGCATCTTTAATATCAGACCAGGGATCAGCCATGATCTAACAGGAGCATTTGTTGAAGAACACATCCCTTTGTACATAATTACTTGAAAAGATTCACATTATAAGCTCATTAAAAACTGCTTTATTTCTCAACTGTGCATGACACCGGTTTATTCTTTCCACTCAGATTTAGACTCTTCACAGCTACCATGCTAGTAGGCTTTGCTTTTTAGATCTGCAGCAAAAGCAGGGTGCTTCTAAGTTAGTGTTGCCAACTCTGAAACAAACATTTAAACTGATAATGTAAACTGAAAATAATAAGGCTGGGAAAAATATGCTTTACATTGTTCTTGACTGGGAGAAGTTAGCATTATTCTAAGAATACGTGTGGTTACCTTGCTCTAATAAACGAGGCACATGCCTTTATCCCAACTTTCTTCGACACGTTCTGCTTCCAGGACTTGGAGTCTGCGCATTTCCCTTCGTCCGTCCTTTCCAGTTCTCCCAAAGTGCAGAGGAATTCTTTCACCACTTGGCTGCTGCTACAAGTCACTGCATTCTCCCCCTTTGTTTCTGCAGCAAGGCTGGACCAAGGGCCTTCTTTCTGGCCATCTGATCGGTGAGGCTGCAAATTAATCTCTCTTCCAGTCGGTGTTTTGAAACGACTGTCACTTACACTAACCTCTTCAGAAGGATTTAGATTTGTTCCTGGAACGACTAATGGAGACAAATTCTGTAAAAGGCCCATATAAGCTTCAGCAAGAAATTTCCAGAACCAGGGGTTGAAAGGATGTAAGCAGATCAGTTGCTGCAGACACAAGATCTTTTTTCCTACATTTTCCACACCCTGGTAAATGGAAAACTGCAGGTTGAGAACTGTTGTTAAGTGATCCGTGTTGGTAGCGCTGTTTCTCTAGAAACAAAAGATAACAGATGAAAAACAGGAGTAGAACAGAATCATCCTTCAGAGTCTAAGAAAATGTCTCCCTAAAGACATACAAACACCATAAGGTAATTTTTAAATTGTACAAATGGTGCTCTTAATTTTAAATGATACAATGGGATACAGATCTTGCATGACGGATCTGACAGCATTCCCTCCTTCAGACTGCTTTGTCCCAGTCTGAAGGCAAGAAGGTCCCAAATGCTGTCATTTGTTTATTTGCCTTCAGTGTTATACAGCTTCCTTTCTTTGCAGTATAAATACCTTTTATATAAAATAAACAACATCAGTAAAATTCCACCAGACTTCAGAGCCTCTAGATTTTTTCCTTTATGGGAAAAACTCAATTTGTGCCTAGATACTCTTCTTGGTGGTAGTTTGGCAGCAAGTATATGGAAATAAAAGGGAGTTTTGAACTGTCACTTTTATAGTGGAAAGATTTAAGCACTCATTTATCCCCTTTCTTATAATTCCTATTACATTGCATTAATTCTGCCTGGCAGAGCATGATATTTAGTCCCTTCCAGGACTACCAGCTTCCCTGCACAGGGAGCTCATTGTGGTACAGGGTGTTCTGATTTCTAAAGAGTGATTATATCTGCAATGACAGTTACCCTCTGTTTACCAAATACTCTGAGCATTGAACATCCTGAAGGATTATACAAATGAAAATTATTTTTCCAGAAAATGGTCTGTATAAAAGAACTACTGGCAATGTTTTAAAGTTCAAAGCCTAAAAGAAAGACTGCATTATTTACCATTTTTTCTGCAATACCCAGAGCCTCCTTGTGCCTTCCTAAGCGAGATAAACACCGAGCCTGGCCCTCTTGGACATCTCGTCTCATTGCAATGTTGCCGGGAGGTAAGAGCTGTAGGCAGTTTGAGTATTCACACAGGGCTTTCTGGGATTGTCGACAAGAAGAAAAGCCAAACAAAACAGTGAGAGATTTTCATTTAAAAGCAAACCTGACAGTATGTTTACAACTACAGTCACAAAGGGAATTCAAGACTTGAAGTCTACATTTTCATTTCTCCAGACTCAGCTACCACCTGTGCCAGCAGCAGACGAGGTCACAGCCAAGTCTAGATGGTGAGGAATAGCCTCAATTCTAACTCATATTTAGGCTGCAGCAAGATTCACCATGCATCTGTCAACCTCTCTCCCACCAGCCTTGATCCAGAACGGATCATTTACTGACCTGAGTAATATGTGACATGAGGCATCTTTCTACCAGCTACCAACACAATGATCTGAGCACTCATCCTAAATCTGGGGGATCTTGTTTCAAATCCAACATTCTCCATGGGAAGGTTTGAACCTGCAAGGACCTCACCTCACACAATCAGTAAGTCAGAGAATACAGCAAGGAAGTTGAATCTCCATCATTCCTGTAGGGTGGTTCTAACGTGCATGAAATAAATATTAATTGGGCTAAGGAAAAAGACAAGAATGAGTAATACTGCTGTAGCTTAATGCTCAGGGCACTCACTGGGACTCCAATTAACATTTAAATACATTAAATTAAGTATTCAGTGATGCTAACTCTAGAATCTTGATTCCTCCCCCGTTGTGTAAATGCTCAGATGAGAAGATTAAAGAGCAGTGCTCATTCTCCTATCTCTCAAAATGAATATTTAATTATTTCCTGCAAACTTTAATGGCTCCAACAGAAAAAGCTTCCAGGAGACATACCCTAAATACTTCCTAGCAAAATGGCTGAAACATTTTTCTTCGCTGGTGTTAAGCTCACATTCTTTCTCAAGCAAAAGAGGGAGCTCTTTGCCCAGTGTGTGCAGCAGCCACTGGTGAAAATAGATCAGAGGGCTGAGGACAACCCTGTTTGCCTTGTTACCTGACAAAGGGATATAACCTGGCAAGGATCAGGCATTATGAATCCCAAACAAATTCTACAGTCCTAAAGATGGGCACATCTTAGATCACTGCTGTCCATGGCATTTCCTACCAAGTGGCCTAGCTTGAAGTAAAAAAAGTATTCACAAAAGTGAAGAAATTACTGCCCCCATTTATATATTTCCAGCCCCCTTTCTAAGGCCAGTGCTTTCAAATCTTTAATTTTATGTGCAGTCTAGTTCTGGTTCTTGTTCTGCCACAGTGATCTAGGTTAGCAGTAAGACCGAAGGCATTTTTAACATGGATCACTGCAACAAAAAAGAGTCTGTTCCATTTAGCAGATTTGAAGAGCTGTCATTCTTTCCTGAGAGGGAAACACAGCACACAAGAAGAAATCTGCTCTTCCTGACGGTCACTAGCCACGTCCAACTGCAGCCTGAGGCATCTCTCCCCTCAGCACACTCCTATCAATCCCTTCGGGGCATCTCAGCTGAGAGTGGAAAACATCTCTCAGGTATACAATAGACTGCAGTATTGCTGGAATGACATTATGGTCAGCGTGGTCAGTGCCAACTGAGGTACTAAAAGATCCATAAATCCAATGGGCAAGGCAAAAGGAGTAGAGTCAGAAGTCAGCTGAGGGCTTTGAAGTCAGGGAGCCTGAAATGCAAACCGTAGGCTGAAACAGGAAGCTATTACAGCTGAAACACGGGCAGGAGCTGCTAATTTCAACAAGGAAACAAGGTAACGAGAGACCGGATCCTGCAAATAGGACTGCAAACGGCGGGGAAGCATGGATGATGAGGAATGCGGCTCACGAAGTACCCAGTGAGGAGAGGTCTCGGACTGCAGCAGGCAGGAACAGCAACGGCACCATCAGTGCACGGCAAAGGCACAAGCAGCCATCCGGAGCGGGCGGAGGCAGCAGAGAGCCGGGACGATCAGTGGTGGGGCCGACACTACTACTACCTGACAGCGATCCGACAGCCTGTGTGGGACATGGTATCATCCCCAGGAGCTGAGAAACCCACACGCCAAGCTCTGTCTGACCACGACTCCCACGGCCGCAAACACCCTCTCCGCTCACGCTGAGCTGCTCAGACGCGCACGCCGGGCTGGGATCAGTTCCGGGGCAGCGTAGATTCCTGCATGGTTTGCTCGTGCTGGCTCCAGGATGGATGGAATCCGACCGGGGGCTGCCGTCCTTTCACCACGACCCAGGAGCCACCGGAGCCGGACTAACCACGGCACAATGCCCCCGGAGCCCGCGG
Organism: Manacus vitellinus; assembly: GCF_001715985.3. Taxonomy (NCBI): domain Eukaryota; kingdom Metazoa; phylum Chordata; class Aves; order Passeriformes; family Pipridae; genus Manacus; species Manacus vitellinus. Next base: position 11,072,211 of record NW_021939396.1, on the reverse strand, counting down.
CCGCGATACATGCCCACACATTCACACCGGCTCAGCGCGCCAGGGGCTGCAGGACGCCCGGATATGTCCCACAAAACACCCCTCCGGCCCCGCCCTGGGAATACCTTCAAGTCCCGCGCGCGGTACGTCCCAGTCCGACCCGGAACTTGCTGCCGTGACCCCGTCGGCGCCAATCGCCGTCCCCGCCGTCCCTCGCTGAGAACCACTGCGGGCACACATTTAGCACACGCGGGCCGTCACGGGCCTGCGCCGCGCCGCCCCGCCGCCGCGCTGCTCGCGCTGCCCCGCCGCCCCGGCCCCTCACCTGGGCTCGCAGTGCTGGCGCCGCTGGGAGCCACCGGCTGTCCGCCCGCCCGAGATGCCGTTCTCGCCGGCCTCGGGAGGAACAGGAATGCCTCGACTGCGGGCCCAAGCTCCATCGCTGCCGCTCCCAGGCGCCTCGCCGGCCCCGCGCCGGTCAGGGGAGGAACTCGAGGCCAGGCGGGCACTGTGAGGGGAGGGCTGTGAAGATTCGTGTAATAAATTAGAGATCGGCCAGCGAACACTGTGAGGGGAAGGGCTGTGAGATCCGTGTAAATCATAGAGACTCGGCAGCGACCACTGTGAGGGAGAGGGCTGTGAGATCGTGGTAGATAAATACGAGATCGGCCAGCGAGCACTGTGAGGGGAGGGCTGTGAGATCGTGTAATAAATAGAGATCGGCCAGCGAGCACTGTGAGGGGAGGGCTGTGAGATCGTGTAATAAATAGAGATCGGCCAGCGAGCACTGTGAGGGGAGAGCTGTAAGATCACGTTATAAATAGCTGAACCGGAGCGCCGTGTGCTTTAATAAATTAACTGCGTGACTGTAGAGTTGCTCCGTGAGTATCTCAGCCCCCGTGCCAGTGCAGGGGTGAGGGGGAGTGTGTTTTGATAACTTCTCCATTTGGTTTCAGTTCTGCCCCAAAGCAGAAGGGGAAACTTGTGTGTAACCTGCTCTAGGTGAGTGTCCTTCAGAGTTGGACTAGATCTCCAGAGGCTCCTTCCAACCCTAACAGTTTGGTGATTTTGTGAAATCTTAGGCTTTCCACAACAGGCTTTCCCAGAGGCCCCTACCCTGTGCTGTGGGAGATGGGGACATGACCAAGTGAAGACTGATCCTAGACCTTCAGGATGTCAAGACTCAGGCACAGGGCTGCTCACTGAGGGTGCCCAGGTGAGGCTGTACCTGTCCCAGCTGTCTGCCCTGCCTCATGGTGCTACCATGCACACAGTGCTGTTTTAAGTGTAGTACAATGCTGTTTCCTCTCTCCACCTTGCCTGTCCATCCATCCAGGAAGGTCCATTTTATCTCATCTAATCACCACACAGGTTTGGAGGTGGTCAGCTGAAAAGTTCTTCCTTAACCTGCAAAGTGGACTAATGAACTTCTCTATACTAGAACAGCTTTTGAGGCCAAAGCACTGCTTGTATGGATAATTGTAAAGGTTTCCTTCTAGTAGACATGTAAAACGTGTTCTGGGTTTGTTAGGGGTTTTTTTCTTTCTTTCTATGTGCTTCAAATACCCTTGCATACCAGCATAGCTATGACTGAATATAGCATGACCTGACGTAAATACCAGGGTAGAAACTCAATTTGGGCAGGTAGATTTGCTCAGAAAAATAAATGCAGGTTGAAGTTTCTTTTGCTTTTAAACTTACTGTTTAGCAAACAAGCTCTCAGGGACACAGGAAACTGTTCAGCAAGTCTGGAAGGAATCAGGAGTTTACTTGACATGCTTCAGTCTTTCTGCTACAAGTATCAAGGTAGTTGAGGACAGAGCTGCTTGTATGTGCACACCAAAACCAGCTGGCTTCCTGCTGCCCACAGGCAAGGACTGGCAGAGCACACAGGAGTCAGACTGTGGAGGTTTGCACAAGTGTCTGAACAGTTACAGCGCCTGTAGGTCTCACATACACTGGATACATACATTCCTTTCCCACTACCCCAGGACTGCAGGTCATGCTGCAACACACCAATATAATGAACAAGGCACAAAATTCCAGAAAGACAAACAAGAATAAATCAAAAAGAAAAACTAAAAAAGAAACATGAGTAATCAAAGTGAAATGTGGCCCCAGCTCAAAGTAAAACACAAAGAGCAAGGCACTCCCAGGGGCAAATCCCACAGCAGCTGGTTGGCTGCCAGCTTGGATTGCAGAGTCCTCCAGGGCTGGGGGTTTCAGCCATCATTTCTTCTGAGGATAAAACATGGTCTGCAAAGGCTCTGTGTTGCAATGCAGAGAATGCCTTTGTCTGGTAAGTCAGTGATAGGAGAGCCATGATTCCTGAGTGCCACACAGGGGGCCTAGCAGCTGACTGTCATAAGTCACAGGCATATTGCCTCTCCTTTTCTCCCTTGCCTGGCTCTCCCCTGCCCCCACCTCCCCTCAAGACATTTAAAAAGCTCCTCATGTATTAGTTACAGAAATAAAAAATTGCAACTTTAGGACATTCCTCTGCCTTGTCAGCACCGGAGATTTGCTCAATTTCTCCCCTAAGACCCAAGTCATCAGTGTAGCTGCCAAATACAAATTCTCACTGTACTTAAGTAAAGCTGTTTGCCTGAGTTTGCATGGCATGATTTGCCATGGTGCTGTTAGCCTTGGCTTCATGCAGGAGAAAACATCATCCCTGGAAGAGGCAGCTTTGAGGGGGCTCAGATACACGAGCCCTACAACAGTCTGTGCTGCTGCAGCTGCTCTGTGTAGGCAGCTTCAGGAATAAAAAGAAGCTGTAGATGAATCTCTTCCTAAAAAGACAGCCAAGGTCTTACTCCAACCCCAGGCTAAACCACCAGCTCGGCACATGAACGCTGGACCAGTAAAACAAATGGGCTCCAGTAAGTTGTGGTCTCCAGCAAGTTCCTGCATCAGCAAAGCTATCTATTGTGGCTGTTCACACGAGCGTGCCTCGTGATGGCAGCAGCGAGGGGCTGTGACCCAGCTTCAGCCTCGGTGAGCAGGGGCAGGCGACCGTGCTTCATCTTGCAGTCAGGGTGAGCCCAGAGACAGCCCAGGTGGTGGAGACAACTCCAGTGATAGGCAGGAATTTGTCACGCTGTCCTATTGCCCAAGCCTTCTGGCCAGGGAAAGATAACGGAGCATGGAAGACCGGAGTTTGCGTAAAGCCCCTCTTCACCCTGCTTCCCACTCTACTGTGAGGAAACATTAATTCAGAAGAATTGTCCTCCAGTGCTTCTTTAATTACTGATGTTATTATTTGTATTGTGATAGCCTCCATGGGTCCTCACCACAGCCCAGCCACTCTTGTGCCAGGAGAACACACATCACACACGTTTCAGAGACCATCAAGCACACATGGTAGAAAAAAGAAACCTCATTCAGCAACTAGGGCCCTGTCTTGGTAGGCACTACCCACACACACTGGCTAGGGAATAATGCAGCTCTCGTATGGTTTATAGCTTTATTAAAATATGCTAGAAAGGAGCTGCCTTTGGAAGAAAGCAAAAGAGAGACCAGTTCCCTTCTCAAAGCAAGAGTGCTGCCTGTAGTGAGGAGGGCAGTAAGACCACAGGCAGCATTCCTCAAAGGATGGGGTGGCTCCTGAATCCTTAAGTGGATTCTTCCAGACATTGTGAAATATTCCTACCTTGAGGGAAGATTAGTTTTCAATAGTCACAACACAGGTTTTCCCCTAAACACACTCATGAAAAGAGAAGAGGAGTAGCTCTTTATTTGCTGACATTGTCTCACTGTGTTCTTGTCTCACTGTGTCATGCCTTTCATTTAGATGGCAAGTTCTTTACAGCTTCATCTTCTTTGCATGATGTCACACATAAGGGGTTATTGTCCATGACTAACTGGGAGAGTAATACAAATAACAACATTTCATGGCTGGGGGCAAACAGAGGTTATCACTACTAAAAACTACAAACAAAACTGCAGTTAAAGCTCCCATGAACTCTAGCATATCTTACTATGATGGTAGTAAGTTCTAGTAAGACACAACAAAAATTGAGTGGGGAGGTAAGGGGCTGTGCATCATGGAAACCAAAGAGTACAAACTGTTGTTAGCAGAAGCCAAAAGCTTTTTAGAGATCCTTAGGACAGACAAGAGAAGACGAATCTCCCAAAAGATGGTTCATTTGCCTTCTCTACCTTAAGGCAGTACAACCTTTCAAATCCTCAGCAAGCTATATTAACTAGGCCATAATCCTTCCCCCTCAGGCCTAACAAAACCCAATAAAGTTGTTATTGCCAAAAGGATGCTCAGCACACAGATGTGTTCAGCTATTAACAGGCTTTGCAACTATTTTCTGTCTAGTGAGATAAATGGTGAACAGAATGAGCATGCCCGGAGTTTGACCAGAAAGCTGATGAAAAGTGGAAAAAAGTTTTCTGGAAAGACAGAAAGAAGGTGGTGATCAAATGCTAGAACGAATCCTAGAGCAGGGATCTTCCTGTGCAAGCCTACACATTTCCAGTACTGACATGACCATGTGCCTTGTCTGAACTGCTTCACTCAGCCTTGTTGTACAAGCACTAAGCTTGTACCTTGACGGTCTGTGGATACAAGGTGGATGCCAAAGTCATGGTAAAGGGTGGTATCTCCAATCTACTGCTCTAACTGGAGAAAACCCCAAAAGACCAGTGGTAAGACCCATAGGAATGGCTTGAAATTATGTCAGGAGAGGTTTAGGTTGGATATTAGAAAAGGTGATTCACCCAGAGGGTGATTAGGCACTGGAACAGGCTCCCCACGGAAGTGGTCACAGCACCAAGCCTGACAGAGTTCAAGAAGCATTTGGACAATGCTCTCAGGCACATGGTGTGACTCTTGGGGATGTCCTGTGCAAGGCTAGGATTTGGACTCAATGATCTGTGTGGGTCTGTGGTAGTTTGGTCTAGGCCTTCCTTGGAGACCAGTTTGTAGCCAAGGAAGAGCTCAGATTTACCCAGTATTCCCTACAATTTTTACGTAAGCCAGGCTATAAGAAGAAAGGAGGAGAGGCCTTCGCTCTCTTTCCTTCCGGCGGCTTTGAGGTGCAGGTTCCCTGCTGTTGAGTCTGCCGTGCTGGGGAGCGAGGCCTGGTAAGGCCTTGCCGACCTTGGGAGACGGAGGTTGCCGGCGATCGTTCCAGAGCAACTTTCTGTTGTCCCAAGGAGAGCAGTGAGATATTTCTTTGCTAACTCTTTTAATGGATAGATATGGGGCTGCTAATTGGGATATATATATATAGTATTTTGGTTTTGTTCCTTTTCCCTTCCCCCTTCCCGTTCCCTTGTGAAATTGTATATATATTTCAATTGTATATACCTGCAACATAAGTGTAAATATATTTATATATATCACTTTAGCTGTCTCTCTCTTGTTTCGGGTTTTCTTGGTTGTTTTTCTCCCTCTTCTCCCTGAGGTTTGGGGGGGGAGACTTCTTGTGGTAAGGTCTGGAGACTTGGCAGGGAGCCAGCTTCAAACCATATCAGGGTCCCTTACAAGTCAGCATATTCTATGATTCTGTGATTCTATGACTCTCTGTTGGGCATGGTGAAGTTTGTATGCCTTCTTCTGTGCCCTTTTTTCAGTTTTATCAGTTTTTCTGAAAACTCATTAACTTGCCCTGGCCACCATTATGCTGGTTGCTTAATTGCTACTTGTGATGAAACCAGGCCACAGAGACCACAGTGGATTCATTACCTCTCTAGGTTAAAACTTTACTCCTGTGGTTTTCAAGACTGGGCAGAACTAAGTACCACTGGTGGTAAATCCTAGGACACCATTTAAGACTTCTATTGTAACAACATCAAATAAAATGAGCTGACTTCCTACAATATTGCTGTGTTGCAGCAACAAAGAGAAACTATTCAAAAGAACTAGAAAAAAATATGCTATACTGAAGACATAGACCCAGAGCTTCAGGACTGGCCTTCAGTGACCCTCACAATTCATGGGCTTTTTCTGTTCCACTCTCCTTTTCCATATGGAGGCTGCCTCCACAAGGGAAAACCACCATACTGTTCATTCTCCACCGCCTCATTTCCTATACAGCTTTTGCACTCTGGAGAGGACTAGTGGAAAGAAACTGTTATTAAATTCAGCTTCTACAGCTTCACATTTGCCTTATACAAGTATCAGTGACTGCAGAAAGTGTGAGGTGCAGCAGAGGGAAAGCACAGCTCAACGAACACATACAAACAAAATGCAGAAATCCAGAATGGACTTTGCCCACAACTGCTCCCTTCCCCCAGTTATTGCACTTGAAATGAATTTAGAGCAAAGAAAACCATAAAACATACATCGATGATGCAGTTTTTAACTCTGTGGTGTCACTAAGAAAAGAGCCACTTCCCTCACAGGGCTTCCGTGGGCCTCCATTTCTGCACTTTGGGGGTGCCGGGTGTGATGCCCGCACAGAAATCCATGCAGCTGGATTTCATCTGGAGCCTCTGGCCAGCTGCTGGAAACAAACTTCAGACCTGAGAGCAGTTACAATTGCAATACTATTTGTACCATCTCCTTCGGTTCAAAACACATCACTATTAGAGGCTATTTGTGGGCCCTCTTCCATGTTAGCCCCTTAAGACAGGCTTCACTGAAATTATGTTTTTTCCACTCTTTGGCTTTCATTTAGGAAAACTGAAAATCACTAAGAGCAGAATTACTGCCAGCACTGACCCTTATTTTCACCCAAAGGCACAAATCAACTAGGTGTGACATACACTTTCATTCCCTTGTTCCGTCTTTTCTTTCTTCTACCAAATATTTTAAGATAATGAAGATCAGCTCAGCACTGAGCCTGTGAAGAAACGCACATGGGAGAGGAATTAGTCATAATGATTATAGTTCAGCATTATAGCAGTAGAAACATATACTGAAATGTTTCATTTTACAGTATTTTAAGTGCGACAAGTCATTTAACCACCAAAATGTTAGAAACCACCATGTGAGACTGAAGACCACCACCAGCAATATTTCAAAGCAATGCCAAGCCCACAGGGAACAATTTATAGAGGGGACTTTTTGGCATTCAAAGGAAAACAAAGCAGTGAACAAAGCAGCTGGGTATTTTAAATTCGTAAAAATAGTAGTTGACAGTATTGTTATGAAAACAAATGCAAGATGAAAGAGGCTGGGAAGAGGAGGCTGAGAGAGGGGAAACAACCCACAGGGCCAGCTGGTCTCTTGTGAAAGTATCTACTGAACTGCAATATTCTGGAATGGCTGGTAACACTATAAATGAAAAGGTAACTTTTACAAAACGGTGACTGCATACATAACCTGGAGCTTCTCATAACTCCCTCATTAGCTGATGGATTCTTGAATAAGCTTTCTTTTGTTTTTACCAAACTGAGTAAAACTATGTGGCCAAGCACAAAGCTGTACTGACTACTTGTGCTCAAAGCAGTGTGTGTAGGTCACTGTTTCAGCTCGGGATGTAATGTTTCACACTAACATGAGCTACAGCACAGGAACCACTCTATGGTTTTAAACATCTTTGGGGGGGATAGGTCTGTAGGCACAATGCCAGGTCCTGCTGGAAAAACTAGGTCTTGAGCCCCTCCAGCTGCAGCACAGCACTTGAAGGAGATGGGTGTGATGAGTCACCCAGTGCAGAACACACAGCACTGCCTCTGGCAGGGAGCTGTGAGCGATGGCAATGGCAGAAATGCAGAGCTCAACAGCAGCTCTTACCTCAGACCCTCCTTCTCTGAGGACAAGGTACATGTCAGAGTAGCCACAAAGCATCATGTCCAACCGACAGGGACTTCAGTGAGGAGGGGGTTCCTACTTACCCCAACTCTTCCCTCCCCAAATATTTAAAATGCATTAATAAAGACAATCTGCCTTAATGAGAAAAATCCCATGAACGTCCCTGGGCTGCTGACATGGCAGAACACTTCAGCAATGAGCAGCTGTACTGACTCATACATGAAGCTGACCTCATGTTGGCTGTTCAGCCAAGCCAGTTCTCTAAATTCAATGCATCTGAGGAATTGGTGAAATCCAGTTTTTGTATAACAAGAAAAAAGATATTCGAGAAGATTTGGTCTGTAACATGTTCATACAATCATGATTCCTGGTTTTCACACCACCTCTTAAAACCACACACACTCGGTAAGGAGATATTTATTCCATTATTTCTGTTTTCAAATTTTTGGTACAAAGTTTATTTTCAGGAGTTCTCACATGATCCTTTCTTCTACTAGTGTCTTTTAGGATTTTTCTATCTCTGATTTATTTTCTTTATCTGTTGAAGCAAAAGCAATAATTGCTACAGAAAGCAATAATGGCAATATTACAAATATTTTACAGCAGCATCCATTCGTTTCTTTGCCTCAAAAAAATAACAAAAATAAATCCAAAGACAAGATCCATTCGGCCTCAAAGGCTTAGGTTTTTGACATCCAGAAGTATGCTGCTTTCCCATATATGAGTTGTACAAGTCCAGCACAACCTTCCAAGTTTGTGCAGAGCCTGATAAATAAGACACAGAAATATCAGTTACATTATACTGTTTCTAAGAACTTTTACTCTGTAAAATGTTTGGTCACTCAAAGCTATAAGCTTAATCACATATCAAAGAACACAGGCAATAAAGCCCATCTTACTAGAACATATAATATTAGGCCAAACAAAATATAAGAGGACAAAATCTAGTGGTCACTGAAGCCTCTTCAAAAAAGGTCTAAAACAGAATGTTTCCATCATGTATCAGAATAAAAACGTACTGTATTAAAATTTGAATTATTTTTTTTTACAAGCTGTCTTTTAATCAGTCTTCTATTTACAGTGCAGAACTGCCAATTGCAGTAGTTTAACTTTGGCACAACACTAAGTTCCAATCCTTTTGAGTATTCAAGTCCTGTGTGTGTCCAAAAATTTTCTTGGTTTCACGAAAGATTAGGCCCATTCACAGTTAACCAGTTATCTTGAAATTTTTCAAGAATTGCTTCCCCTTCACCACATTGGGCAGCTACAAAGGAAAGACATTGTAAGCTATTGCATCACTCAAAAGAAACTCTTCATTCTAAACAGTGACAGTATTGTTGCTTCCTTTAACATCACATACACCAGACAGATCACACAGACAGCTACATACTGGACACCTTTCTAAAAACCTTGCTGGTCGTTAGTGAATCATCTTCCTCATACTTCAAATACATAACAATGCATTAACTTAATTTCATTTCACATGTCAAACAGGACATTTAAATATATTGCAATATATTATAGAAAATTGCAAAGCGCCATCATTTCTGTAAACGAGACTGACACCTGTTAACTCTCCTGTGCACATGAAGAGCAGTACCTAGTGCCACATTTTCTATACAATATAAAGCCTTCCCAGGTAGGGCAACTCATTTTAGTGCATTTCTGTACAGACTGTAAGCACACATGCAGATAGCCAACTATGCAGGGTTGGAAATACTTTTGTAAGCTGAAACTTGGAGGGTGGGGGCACCATTCCAAAATCATAGCAGAGCTGTTGTGGTTCATTGTTTTGTAGCATAGATGAAGACTTGAATCTTCTGTTGTTCTAGCAGACTCTTTAGGGAGAGTTTCCTGATAGGTATCTAGTATTGAATAAGCATAAGGAAATACTTTCATCAACTGGGACACAAATATTATGTGTCCTAACACATTCTACGTTATGCACAGTCCAATGTTCACATGGTAACCTCATCTCTAAAATACTTGAGAAAACCCAAAGCATTTTTATGCCACAGTATTATAACCAAGGATCAGTTACATTACCCATCACTGTAGTGCCTACCTGCTCTAGAATAAAAAGAAAAAAAGAAAAAGGAAAAAAAAAAAAGGCCTCACTTCCCAACAAGCATCAGGTTGGAAGCAGAGGTAAGTACCATTGCTAACCACAACACAAAGCTCAGTGCTGCAATCCAGAAAGAAGATCATCTCGCCTCATGACAGGTGTCTGTAGTGTCAGTGGCTGCCTGCAAGCCACGTGTAAGTCAGGGGAGCCAGGGAGCAGGCTTGGCATCGACCGATGCCAGGCACCAGGATGAGCAGGTTTGCATTCCTTGGCTGTACTTGCCCCAATGCAAACATCAACATGCACTCAGAATCCCACCTTAATTCAAGAAAAGTGCTATGGGATCCTCAGTTATCACTCTATGTTTTACAATGTTGTATGAGTCAGTTTTGCAATGACTGTCCACTGAAAAAGTGCAGATGTTCTTCATCACAGAAAGAGAAAACTCCCCCAAGAGTTCCAACCATTAAACTTACAAATACTGGCTATAACCCACCTGTGCTTCAAAATCTCCCTTTTTAGAAGTGGCAAAACAATGCAGAAATTTGATTTATTGTGTGTAAGTAGCTATTGAGGGGATTTTTCACTTTCTGTGGCAAGTTCCATTTCAAAATATTTTCCTATGGAATACATCACCAAACCTCAAGTAACTTCACCTGTAAGTTTGTGTCATGCTGCTGGGTAAATCTACTTATCCTAGGATATCACAAGCTTAGTGGAGAATACAGGTGTAACCCAGCACTGTTCAGTGTACGGAACTGAGCCCTCTACTAGCTCTTTCCATCTCTAACTTACACATTAATTCCAGGCATTATAAACAACTCCCAACAGTTTCACTGCTCTCTGGTCATTGATACTATCTTTCCATTACTACTGAATGCAAGTAAAAATATTTTCAAAGAAAAAAATAAATTAAATCAAAGAAAGTAGCTGTAGTTCATTGCACTCTATTTTTGTGCCTTCAGGTTAGGGCAGGGATATTTAACACTACAGAAGCTTAAAGATTATCTTCTCTCCTTGGGAGATATGAATATAGACCGATATGGGACTCAGGTGGAGGACGCAAATTGGTACTATCATATTTACAGAAGCAAATACTGATATCCAGCCTGAATACACAGTACTCCATTAAGTGCAAAAGGGAAAATGCTCCCCACCTTAAACTACAGCCTCGTTACTCAGCAGCCAGAGACTGACTAGTTGTCAGAGTTACTGCTGTGCTCTCATTTCAGAGGAAAACGGAGGAGGAGAGTGTCTGCATCTTTGGGCTTTCTGGCCTGCAGGGACTGCGTAAGGCCATGAATCACTTTGTATGGGATCCAGAAATGCTTTCTCGGCTCTGTGGAGGAGAAGGGAGTGCATTTTCCTGCCTCCAGACTTTGTTGGTGAACAAAAAAAAAATCAGCTTTTGTCCAAAGTCAGCATCAGGAAATCATTTCAAATCATGCATCAGGAAATTATTTCACGTAATGTGTGGACATTGCATGAGTTTTCTTCCCAATAATCAAAGTTATACTCAGACACCATATTACATATAATGTAATGAAAAAACCACTTTCAAATTCATACTGGAAAAGGTTAAAAAAGGGAATGGCCTCATTTACTATAGTGTATTAGAGATAATACACTACATTCTAATCATTAGGTACTAGATACCTTTTCCTCTCCTTTACTTTCAAGCAAAGCAGATAATTCTGTGTGCTAAAATTTAGTGATTGAAATAATTTACTCTTTCTGTCAGAACACTTCTTACAAGCCAGCACTGTTAGATCATTCAAACCTTCAGGGAGGAATAGGTCTGACTTTAATTTTACAACACTAATTCTGGGGTCATTGAGGGGCTGACACTGGGAAGACAGCACTGTTTACGATGGAACCGTGCTCTTTCACTGCACTCAGAAGCAAGCACAAAACATGCCAGGAAGGAGGACAATACTGGGATGTCTCACCCAGTTGTGACACTGCTTTCTTTCTTTTAGCTCTTTTCCCTCTCCATTCTGGCTCAGGATTATCTGTATTCTCTCTTTAGATGAATTCCAGAGACAGCACAAGTAGCATCATCAGAGCAGGTACTCCTGGCAGAAACAGCACATGAAAAGGAAAGCACTAGTTTAGCTCTAAAGGAACTGATGCTCACAACTGAATTCTGAAAGAGTGGTCCCAACAAATACTGAGAAACCAGCCACCCAGAGGTAAGATCTAAGCAAGATCAGAGTTTCTTCATCTCATTGTCAATGACAATCACTGAAACCTGGCTCATAATGAGCTCAAACCTAAGAGGTGAAGCTCCACAGAAATACAGAAAACATACCACAGTTCATCTAGACACAGTCCTTTACCAGCCAAGGAAATCAACAAAAAGCCACATGGGCAGTCGTCCCTGGACAGATGTATTTTCTTGCCCCCTCCCTTCCCACTGTCAATATAGTTCAGTCCAAGTGGCTTCCAAAACACCTTATAGGTGTGCATAAGCTACAAGAGGAAGCTGGGCTTGCAGGGGTGCACTGCTTATGAGCACAGCAGTGCTCAGATTCATAATAAATTAAGTTACTTGCTGATGTGCTAAGTTCAGGAAGTTTCCTGCATGTAACTAATAGAATGAGAAGGTGCCATATCCTTTCCACCCACCAGGCAATTTCTGTTTATCTCAGGTGACTGTATAGTGTGACCTGGGCCCCCAGGTAAGGAGCACAGCAGCCTGAGGTTGGCTGAGATCAATCTCGGCTAAACCACTGCTACCAGTAGCCTTGAGTTCCTACCACAAATCAAGATACAACTGACCAGCATGCTGACAGCTCTTTCCAATGCTTCTCCTGTCAGGCCTGATCTGGGAGGCATCCAGAAGGATTTTCCCTCTCTCCCAGTATGCAGTGCAAATACACACATGCTGTAAACACGAAATAAACTGGTAATTAATGGACTCTGCTTGTTCAAAGAAATAACAGTCAGACTGTCAGCAGTAATGAATGCATACGACTTCTGTCTTCAGGCTGAACCCACCCAGATTCTCCTCATCCTTAGCACAACTAAAAGGCTTAAAAATGTGCAGGCAGTACAAAGGAAACATGGGGACTCTGCATCTCTCATTAGCTGATCCACAGCACATGGTTTAATTTAAATTTTATATTCTGCAAAGAGACAGTTTTGTCACCGGGCTGTAAATACTACTATAACCAGTGGAATACACGGAACTCTAATATTTACAACAACTGAAAATTTGGCCCAGTGTACATCAGCCACCGCCTCTGACCACTTTACTGAAAGAAGACCTCCAATCCAACTATATTTAGTCTGATAAACAATGTATTTCCTCTTCCTGTGTTTTTGAGACCAGATGTGCTAAGGCCTACCATTGTAGCTGACAATTATTTCACAGAACATTGCCAAAATAGAAAATATCCCAGTTTAATCATGTAATTACTTGGATCTCTATTTTGTCCCATTTTTAAAGAAGGTAAGATTCCCAGCTAACCTAAATGCAGTCCCTGCTAACAAAAGTGGAGATATTTATTTGGACGTATTGCTTGGTTGTTGTTTGGGGGTTTGGTGGAGTTTTTTTGAAAGAAAATTAATTCTGGGTCAACCTTAAGGATTAAGGCAACTGCAGATTTTGCTTGCTAGAGGCATATTCCCAAGGATTTGTTTTAATGTTTTTGGAAACTTAAAAATAGCATCTATTTTAATTCCAGCTTTTTCCTTTCCTACTCAGCAAGCACAGATTCTTGACCCTGTATTCCCAGCAGAACTTGAAGCCAGTGTGAGTCTTATATCTGCTGGCATTTACAACAGCCTCATCCATACCATTACCCCCCAAACAAGAATCCCTCCCAACCACATGCAGCAGTCAATGCTGAAAAGGCCAGATCCTGATCTCTCTTGCGCCACCTCCCATCCAGAGTCATAAACGCTCCACGAAATATGATGACAACATGGGTTTGCTCCTCCCCCACCCCAATGGAGGGGATTCTTGGCTAGTCCTCTTTAGCACCACTGACTGCTTTGTACCTCACCAACTTGAGTCTTGGAAGCCAGGGAATAGTTTTCATTATCACACTCATGACACACACCATAAACTATTGCCTTTTTCTCTCCAGTAATCTGAAGCAGTCAGAAGAGCTCACCCCAGCAAATGACCTTCATACAGAACATCCTCCTGCAGCTCAGAGAGCTTGTTCAATCTGTAAGAAGGGCAGCTACAAGTGTTCAGAGAGGAAGGTGAGCCTGGGAGGTTAACAATATTTTTTGTCAGACGTCATTCCCTTTCTTGCTTTGACTTGGGCTTCACTCACAATCAAGTATGAAAACCAGATGTAACACGGACTCCTCTGCTTCAGAAAATCATGACTAAAAGGGTTTTCTTGGTCTTTTCACAGTATGGGAGAAAGAATAATTCTAGAATAGGTTCTTGGAGATGGGGAAACGTTAGGACACATTTTCTCTACACTAATCTGTTCTCAGTCACCAGATGCAGAAGCCTACAGAGAAGATGCTGACAGATGTGCAAAAGGAGACTGCTAGTATCCTTTCCATTAGTGCCAAGGTAAAAAGCAGACAATGCCGGTGGCAGCAGCACCAATTCATCATCATCTTTTGACATCTAAATATAAAGTAACTTATCCCTAAAACTGCAGGCTCGCAGTAGCAAGAACACAAACTACTCTTCCTCAGAGTACCCGTTCTCTAGGATGCCAAACATCTGCCTAAACTAACTTGTGTGAATTTGGCCCACTGCTTTTAAGTTGATAATTCAAACATACTATGATGCAACTGTCTTGAGACCAAATGGTTTTTTTTTCTATTTTAAATACACTTATTCAAGATGTAGATGTTTTTGTATCAGATTAAACTACTACTAGTAGTTAAACTAGTTCAGGTAGCTCAAACCACCTCTAAAAATAAGTGCGTTCACCCGGCAGTGCTAAGAGCAATGAGCACAGTGGAGAGTTCAACAATCAGGATAAAGTACAGTTAAACCCGCACACAAATCACTCAACTCGGCTATCGCTGAAGAACAATTCAACACTAGTGTGTTTATAATTCCTAAGCATCTAATAGCCATATAACTTCATTTTGTTTGAGAATTAAACACCATGTCATTGCCACAACTTACTTGAAAACCTTTCTTACTAACACCAAAAGATGCCTTTCATCTCTGTATCTGTGTACTCTTACAAACCCTTAAGCAACTGTGAATGACTTCTAGGCAGTTTCCAGCTCATGTTTACCTTAAAACTCAGTGTAAGATTTCAAGAAATTATTCTTTTTAGCTAGAAATATACATACTTCTCTTACCATTTCCAATGAAGGAAAGAATGCACAAGCTAAAAATGAGTGTTACTATCAACTGCATCAAGTCTGTCAGGCATTTAAATTAAATTGATGTAGGATACACTGATTAACTGTAACAAAAAGCATCTTCTAGCATCAATCAGACTCACTCAGTTAGCTCATAATTATGAATAAGGAACATTTCAGTCCAAGTTCTGTAAACCCCAAACACTCTGAAGATAAGCAAAAGGTGCTGATGTCACCTTATTTTCTTAAAGCAATCAATCCTCACCCCTAGGTTCATTGATTCCTTTTGTCACACTTTTCCCCTTCTCTTTTTGTTTCGAACTCTTTCCTTAAGAAATAAACCCAGGCCTTGAAACCTTTAAGATGAAGTGATGTTTCCAAAAAGACATCTAAGGTTTTTGTGTTTTCCTCCTTCATGAGCAGGCAAAATGTTCTCCTACATCAACAAAAAAAGGTGTCTGTGTTTTTTTGGAATCAAACAACATAAGGCAATTAAATACTGAGAAGCAGTCACATGTATGATGAACATGAACCTTCCCATCAGTGATGTGGAAAAGGAGCTGAACTTGATCTGATTTATAACCCCCTGTCCTAGGCTGGGCCTGAGGATGTTCATCTCTTGTAGCAACGAAGCAAGCAGTTGTTGCCTCCACAGGTAGCATCTTGCCCATGTTCTTGTAGGTGGAAGAAAGATGCTAAGCAGCTGCTTGCTAAACTGAAGGCCATGAAAAATCATTTGGCTCTTCACTGTAACATCAAACCTAATTCATAGGTTTTTGGCCCCCAAATCCCAAATTGTACATCAGTCTGTTTTTGAAAGTTTACGTTTAACATGTCTGGGGGGTTCCCAAGTATCACTATCGTCCGTTTCTTCCTCGTCTTCCTGATCGTCCAGCATTTCGTCTTCCTCCTCGTTCTCATCAAACAGCTCTATTCCAAGATCTAATCTTCTTTGCCTCTCTGCAAACCACTCTCTGACCTGCTCATATCCCATGTGAGATTTGGCTACCAGTTCATCGAGGTCTTGCTCATTAAGGAATTTGTGCTTCATATAGTAGTCCTTCAGGATTGCTGTTCCAGTTTTAAATTTTATGACAGACACACCTCTGTCCCAGCAATTTAACCTCTTGCTTCCCCGAGGCCTCCCCCGAGGCCTCCCTCTCCCCCTCCCTTTTGGTCTTCCTCTCCCTCTCCTCCTGGAAAAACCTTGGCCGTTCAGACTGTTTGCACTGGCGCTCTGGTAATAGTAATACCATTTCAAACCACCATTTTTCCAGGCATAGCGAGTATCTCCAAACCAACTCACAATTTCCGATCTTGGAAGCCCAGTTTCTTCTGCCAGCTTGTTGTATTCTTGTGGAGATGGCCACTGAGTACGGACAAAGGAACTTTTGAGCATGTGCAACTGCTCTGGTGATTTTTTGCCTACTTTGCTCGAAGTGGAACACCCTGATTTTGTTCCTGCTGCTCCATCTCCCACAGATGTTTCTCCAGCCTCTTCTTTTGAGCTGCCAGCATTGCTTTCATTCAAGTCAGCTCCCTCTTCCTTCAAGACACTTGATTTCCTCTTTTCTGTAAACCAGGCATCAATCTCTCTCCTAGTCAGTTTGGTTTGGGCTCTTAATCTATTCATCTCTTCATCAGTGAGGACAGGGTTATTCAGAAAACTTGCCTGGAGGACTTGCAGTTGTTCAGCAGTCTTCTCTTTGAATTTCTGTGGGGTGAAATCAGGAAAAGCACTCCACGATGACTTGCTCTGTGGAGTGACTCCTGTTGGGGACTCATTCATTTCATCGCTTGAATCAATAACAATGGTGGCACATGAATCACTGTTGAGGTGAATCCCATGATTATTCTTTGAGTTTCTCTGATTGTAGCGTGTATCACTGAACCACTTTTTGATCTCTCCTTTAGTCAAGCCTGTTATTTTCATAAGTCTAACAATCTCTGAGTCTTGAGGAAACTGATTTTTAAGGTAGCTGACTTTCAATTCTGCCAGTTGCTCCTTAGTTTTTTTTGCTCGGATGCCAAAGGAGTCAGGATTCATCACTGTGGATTCATTTTTGATGGGTTGAGGGGCTGGAACAGCAGCTGCTTGTTTGGTTTCTGCAATAGGCTGAGCACTGTGAATCTGACTCTTCTGTAGCTGTGTTTGGTTTGGGACTCCCGCTACAGTCAAAGCTATTGGGGCTGTTACTGGTAACGTATTTGCACCTGCAACTTGAGTGAGAACAAGTCCTGGCTGACCAACTATTTGGCATGTCTGTAAAATGGAAGGTAAACCATTGCTAGCGGCAGAAATGTGTGCTGGAATAACGGTAATTGTCTGTGGCACAGTATGTACTGTGCCATTAAATTGTTTCCTCCTTGCTTCCTCCACTTCCTCTGGCGTCCAGCTCACACCGTGCTTCAGACGCTGGGCAGAAAACCATATTTTAATCTGTTCCTCTGTGTACTTGGCTTGAGTGGAAAGAACAGTGATTTCCGACATGGTTGGATATGGGAATTTGTTGTAGGTGTTAAGCAAAAGAGGATTGTTATCCAAAGCAGTATTATAGGCTGGAATGCTATTTACAGGTATTAGGACTTTCGGAATCAGGTTTGAGTTCTGTGGAGCTGTAACAGCTGTGATAACCTGTGCCACCCCAGGCTGAAGCACTGGTGCCGGGGTCACCACTGCACCGGCCACATCTGCTGCACTGCAAACAACTGAATGGCTTGTTTTTGACTCAGAAACTGCCGGTGGGGGGTTTTCTACTACTTCTTCAGAGTTTGGCTCATTTTCAGTTCCCTTTTCTTCACCAGGAATGTCATCAACTACATTGTGGAAAACAGCGATACGTTTAGTCTCGGTTTTGTTTTTCATCATTTTCATGATAGGAGTTTTGCTAATTGAGATCCCTGATGACGGGACCTCAGAAGAGTCGGCCTGTCCAGCATTTTCTTCTCTAACAAAACTTCCATCAAAAGTGAGATCATTTACTGTTTGTTCAAAGATTGTCTGATTATTACGTTTTACCATGGTCAATTTAAAATTCTCCTCTCCAGGGTGGTGCTTCACATTATGTTCTGAGAGGGCATCATATCTTTTGGTAAGGAAATTACATTCTAAACAAACATAGGATGAATTTAACACTACGTTGGGATGTTCTGAATCCACATGAAAAGTAAACATATTGAGATCTGGAGTCTGAAAAGTACAGTATTTACACTCATAACCACCTTCTACTTTATTTGTATTTTTCTGATTGTCTGAATCCACATACTCATGAACATCCTCATCACTTGTTACACTCTCTGCTGTAGGGTTTTCTGCTGGCGTGAGCACAGGTTGTCCTTCCTCCAGGTCCGATACCATTTCCAGATCCGGGTCCTGCTCATTGGCTAAGACCATGCACGGTGTTGTTGATTTTCGTTTACTTGCCATGACTGTTACTGTGAAAATGATACCAACTGGTCAGATACAGACTCAGCTTCAAGCTCTTCTTGATTGATAATAATAGTAATAATGGCTTTCGGTACTTTAAGTCAGTTCTTATAAAGTCTCAACATTTATCCCGTTAGCAGCTTTTCCTTTGTAGTGCAATCAGATTTAAAATAGATAGTTGAGGATGAGATGTTGAGACATGCTGTTTTAAAGTCCACATCCACCACCTGTAGCAAAGAAGAGACAGTGAAATTAGTTCAATTTAAAGAGTAACTTCTATTCTGCTACATATTATGGCTTAACATTATTCAGTCCTTTGAGGTTCCATTGTTATCCCCTGAAACCAGCAGACCCATTCCAAGAAGAGATAATCGAAGCTAAGAAAGGCAAAATCCAATCAGCTTATTACAGGCTGAAATTTGTTTCAGTTCATGTAAACACAGTGAAAGAACATAAACAACACAATGGTATAAAACAGGTAACTTCCTGACTGTTTCCCTTTCTTCAGAAGCCTTTTTCTTGGCACAATGCTGGGATCACTCTTGCCTTTGGATGCTTTGCCTAACCTATTACAACCTCTCTCCACAGCTCTGTGAGCTGAAGTTCTTCCTATCATTAAACTTGAGCCCACTATGACATCTCCACTACCAACTCTGTCATGTCCTTCATGTCAGAGGCTCTGAGGGGTCCCAGAGAAGGCAGGTTTAGAGTGTTTTATTACTGCATTATACGTGCAAGCATGACCATGTGCAGGGCCTTTCTCCCACATCTGAAAACAGGCAAAACTATCTTTTTAAGGCACTCTGACAGACAATTATCCTTTCTTCCTAGCCTCCCAAATATCATTCTCCAACTGAAGACCAACCCCAATCCAATAAAAGTTGATTGCTAGCACATGGCAATTAGCTAAAATCTGTTTCCATGCCTCTATGCATTAACGGAGAGATGACTGACTGTGTGAACGTACCAGAGAGAAAGAGCATTAAAGACTGATATACCAAGCAGAAGCCAAACAAAATTATGTATCCTCTGCTTGGAATTCTTTGTGCATTTCTAAGAAAAACTGAAGTACCACCAAATAAAGCTGAGGCTTACAGAAATTCAAAGAATATATTCTTAAATTAGCATAGACTGGAGTGAATTTTATCCCACAGAGACCACAACTAGTCTGCTGGAAATTATGCACAAACTCCTGCAGAGGGTTATAAACTCTGTAATAGTTTTCTTCTTGAATTAAAATCTGATACTGATTTCTCATACCAAAAATCCCATAGGCACAAGAACTTTGAGACAGTGGAACATCTTCTACTTCCATAAGTGGGGGTATCCTCAAGTCCAAGAGGAATGCATCCCCAAGTAGCTGTTTCAGAAAGTTTAGAAAGGGAACAGCATGTAACAGATTAAAAAATGAGGGCCATCTTTGCAAGACAAAGTCTTAAAGGAAAAAGAACAGTGTAAAAGGAAGAAAGGCAGTTACAAGAAATGGGAAGGGGAAAAGAAATATTATTTTTCACTGTATGATGATTCTTTTTTGATTATGGGAGGGAAGGAAGATCAATAATTCTTAGCTTCACATTTTTTCTTCAGGCAAAAGACAAAAGTTTTCATCTATACACGCCACCAGAGCTGCTCATAAGCTCTGTTTTTGAAACTGGATGTCTCACCTCACTTCTTCAGAAATATCTTCCCCAAATGTTTCTGTCACCCTCTGCACTACTTCTGTGACTACATCCAAAGTGCACAGCCTCACGATACACTTTTTTATGCCAAAGATATGGTTAAACGGCATTAAGGACACTGACAACGCTCAATAAATCTTGGGTAATCATCATTCCAGTAGAAAGATACCCTTCTTCCACAAGTTAATAGTGGCAGACTGTAAAACTGAGCACAGAAGTGCAAAAGCTATTTAATATATATACAAAATACATATTGCAGTCGATCTCATTTCTCTCAGCAGTGAGAGAACCATGAAGCAAAGCTAAATGGATCCATTTGTCTCAGTGTCTTGAGGGATGAGAGGTAGAGCATTATTAACCCCCCGTGCTGCTTCTCTGTGGGGCTGGAAGGCTCTTGACAAAAGAAAGACAACTGCCAAGACCATGTTGAGCAATGCTCTGGGGGAAAAGCTGGGTGGTATTACCTAATCGTTCTGTGATCTTGAGTAAAATTTCAGAAATGCCAGAAATGCCCATTTTCAAAAGTGACTGCACAGCTAGTTTTGCTGACTGAAGTTGCATTTTAAGAGGGGACTGTGGTACTCTGCAGTGCCTCCTCCCAGGACAGCATGTAGGATCTACACACAGGGCAGCCTGAGTGAGCTCAGGGGCTTGCCAAGGGCCCTGCTCTGGGATGGCCCGGACTGCAAGTGAAAGCAACATTTGACCTGATGTGTAGCGTTGAGCCATGCTCAAGATAAGGCTGGAGATAAAGAATAAAATGGGAAACCTGTCCAAAAAAATCAATAAATGTTTTTCTCCAGTCCCCTCCTGTACCCAATGGCATTCACAGTGTCTGTAAGCGTACAGGTCCACGTGCAATTACATCACCTGCAGCCTTTCAGCTAAATCTCTGTATCACATTTCTGTTGTGGCTCAGTTTTGCTCACAGTTCATAGGCAAATTATCCTATCCCTCTACTGTTTACCAACAGAGCAACACGTTTCTTTGATGCAAGCAGGTCTCAGAAAAAGAAAGTTGCATCTGTGCTCTTCTGATTACGCTATGTAAGATGAGGGGTTTTTTTAAAAGGATGTTGTGATGTCAAAACTCTGTTTAATTCATGGCTATGAAGTGGTACAACAGCATTCACAAAAATCTCAACAAAGTAAGATGCTTGCAACCCTTCCCAGCCTTCCTTCCTCTACAGACTTTACAGAAACCTCTATTCCCTTCTCCCTGGTGCTTATGTGATTATTCCACCTGTAGCACCTTGCCTGACGTTCTATCAGGTAAGCAGGGGATTATGAAAACTCACACTTGAGTAGTTTATCAAACCAATTATGCATCACCCTTGGAACCTGTAGTTCCTCTAAAACACCCCTCCTGTACTGCTTACAGGAATGTCACTTGGGACCTTGCCATGTATCTTGATTTCAGTAAGGTTTGCAACATTCCATTCCAGTAGGCCAATGACTCCAAAAAAAAAAATTAAATCAGATTGGCTTGACATAATGGGGTTTTGACAAATCCACCTTTGTAAGAACCTTGTTACAATTCTTTAGGTTCTTACAGACTGTTTTTTAATAAATTCTTCCTGTGTTGGCCCGGGAATGAAGACCCCGTTAACCAATCGGTGATGCACTATGTGCTCTCCTCCTCTACTCAAGTGTCTCCCTTGTTTAAGAGTAGGAACTATGATACTATGCTTGCCTGTCTTGAGTCTGTTAAGACCTCCACCTCTTTTCCATGAATTCCTGAAGATCATCACTAATAGTTCAGAGATTGTGTTCTCTTGTCCCTTACATATATTAGGGTCCAAGATGTGATTTAATATTGTTAAAGATTTTCTATTTTGATCTGGACTGTATTTTTATCCCTCGTTGTTAATATTGACATTATATTGTGCAATTTGGTTTGCAATGAAATATTAAGCAAGGTGTTTGCTTTATGTCAAAAGCAGAATTTTTTTAATAAAAGAATGTGAAGAAAAACTTAAATTATTTACACTCTTAATTTCTCAAGATGCTTGTCACTGCAATCTCCTTCTCTAATTTCACCTCAGATTTTCACAGAGTTGATATTCCTAGCAAATCGGCCCACAAAACAGACATTTTTCTAGGAATATAAAAACAGTAAGTGCAGGTATAGTTTTCTGAAGGTCCAGGATGTGATATTTTATCTTTCAGCAGGAAATTGGCCAGGACACGGTTCTTCAGAAACAGTTAGCAATCCCGATTAATAAATAATTATATGAAGACAGATTAATTCCAGAGTGGAATTCAGCATTTAAAGTTGTCTCTATAGCAGTTTTAGATGGAGACTTACATAAATATTTTCTAAATGGGGGCAGAAACCTTCTACCCATCTGATTATAGTTTGAGAACAAAAAGACTGAGTTAACAGTGGAAGACATACGTAAGGCACCTGTTTCCAGCACAATTTTTTTACTCACTTCTTCCTTCCTTCCCCCAAACAGCAGTAGCTGATGCAGCAAGAAAATAAATGAGTTTACAGAAAACGCTGCGTGTTCAGGGTGTATGGTTTACGAAAAGGCATTGCTTCCTGCCTGCTGTACAACACTTCCATCCAGCATGCAGGAAGAGCATGCCAACAAAAAATCCAAGCCCATGTAACGTGATTTTAAGAACATACACAGAGTGGCTCAGGAGAAGATGAAGAAATAGAAACTGCTTCTAACTTTTAAATCCAACTAGATTACAAATTGCCTATGACCTCTCTCAACACAGAAAATGTTGCCTTCTCCTTATAACCCACGACAATGTGCAGTTGTTGATCCTTTGTTTAGCCTCCTTCTACTACCATTTATTCAGAGTACATGTTTTTATGTCAGAAACTATTCTGCAAAGAGCTCAAATAGGCTAATATGCTCTGATTTGTACTGCCTCTCAGCGAGAAGGGTGAAGAACTTTGTTATACAGTGCCATTTTCTTCAGTTGTTCATTATCTGCCAAGTTCAGAGGGTTACTGCTCATGACTACAAAACAAAGACACATCTCTATATAAATCCTGCAATATTCACATTTGATTCCCATTTTAAAATAAGGTCTGGTACTAATTCAACACGAGCAAAACTTGTCACACTGATTTCAGCAGGACTTCACATGTGCTACAAAGATAAGGGCATACTTGGGGGCCTTGCCGCAGTACAATTGGTAATGAGGGAGGTGAGTACCAAAAGCAACTGTGCTGCCCAAGCAGAGCTTCAGGGTGTGCCAAAGCCAGCCCCGTGATGGACACAGAGCTCAGCAGAGGCTGAAGGGAGCCTGCCACAGGACACGTGACTAGGCTTTCTCAGCTACTTCCTCTCAACACTGGTTTAATGGGTAACAAGCAGGTTCCATCAAAGTAAATTTCAGAATTTCATGCCAGAAGTGACCACCAAATGACCTAGATTATCTTTCTCTTCCAAAATACACTCCAGCTACCTCTACAGTGAGCACAGTAACTTCCGCCACTGCTTTTGATACAGAAAGCCATTACCAGATTTTATATCTCATCATGTATATCATGATCAAATGTCCCACTTAACAGTCATGGGTGCACTGATGAAGACTTTAACATATATGGTGCATGTCTCTGCTCCTCAGTCTTGTAAGCATGTATCTTCTGTGAGATACAGTCACCTTAGCAGCTAAACCTCACATAGGCAGATTTTTTATTTTCTTGGCTCTACAGTGCCCAATTCAAATTGTGAGCACTCGGTACTTTTAACATCAGACACCTCTACATGGTTACTCTTGAAAGCGAGTATCAGACTTGTGTAAATACTTATCATACCCAATAAAATGGCAGCAGAGTCAGGGATATTTTTTATGTATTTACAGCTCTGTTTTGATTGCTTTTACATAGCAAAAAGAAAGGACAAAGAAATAAATTACTGACATGAAGAGAAGTTTTAATTTTAAACATTTAATTCAAGCCCCCAAAATGTTTCATACTGGCTTTAAAAAAACCAGACCGGTAAGAAATTATTCATTTTAAAAATTGTTTATAAAAAAAAGTTTCTCCTTAAAACATCAAAACAAAAGATTTTATTCTCATGGGATTTCCTTCTTTAAAACGAAACAATCTGGCACACATATGATTTCACAAAATGTTCTTTCGACATGATTCTGCCTTTTTTTTTTTCCCAGAAGAAAAATTTCTAGAGGCATTCATTTTCCCAGGCCCTTGTCTAGTACTGCAAGTACAAGACCTTCCTTTAACTTCCTGGAGTTCGTATCCCCAGACACCTTTCAGCTTCTTCAGAGCCTGAAGCTGCAGTCCCACAGATGGTGTCCTCGCTACCGAGCCCGACTCATTCCCTCATCATCCCTGGTGCTGCACAGGAACCCCCGCGCTTCTGAAGGTGACACAGCTCAGCACAGATTGTCTCGCTCTCCTCTCCCCCTCCTCCACTGATTCCCACTATCCGTACGCGCCCCTGTCACATTGGAAATCACACTTCACATCGGCTGCTCTCTGCTTTCATTAATATTTGGCTGTCACCGTTCAAAATGTATTTCTCAACAGTAATTAAGAGTATTAGAAGCGCTCTACCCTTAAAAAGTAGGACTAGGTCTCAGGGCTGACCAGCTCCCAGCACCTTTATACCTTCTGCTCGGCCAGCAGCCTTTGCAGAAGCCCAAGGAGCAGCTGCAGGTTAAGGATTACACTGATGCATGGCAATACAAGAACCCAGACAGACACGGAAGGAGAATCCATTTAACATAGGTGGTTTAAAGCAGTCTGCAGTTGTGCATGACAGGCATAAAAGCATGATCAAGAGCAGGTAATAAACCATCCTGCAAATTCTACCTTGGATACAAAAAGGTAGTGATATATTATGTCTCATAATTCTGCCTTTTTTTTTTGTAAACAGTGGAATGCATTTCTCAGACCTCAAAGCTAGATCCTTGCCAAATTTCAAGTTCCTATGTCAAATCCCTGAGGCACAGAGCTGCTCAGAAAAAGAAAGATAATACGGCATTTACATGGAGATTGCTTCTCTTCCTCTCCTTGCTTCCCTCCTCTCTCTGTTAATTTTGCTCTTGAACCAGCTGAATGTTCCCCTGAAACTCAATGAACAGAAAACAAAAGCAGCCTCAAGACAGAAACAATGTGTGAGAAATTCCCATTTCAACCATCACAAGAAACTGAAAAAAAGGACTTACAGTGGCCTCACCAGGTGACACTAATACACATTGGTGCTCCACATATACACACAGACTTGCATATATGAGGATACAGGCCCACAATTTAGGTAACTTCTAAAAGATCCCAAAATATTTGAAATAAATGTA
Source organism: Manacus vitellinus (assembly GCF_001715985.3). NCBI lineage: Eukaryota > Metazoa > Chordata > Aves > Passeriformes > Pipridae > Manacus > Manacus vitellinus. The sequence goes on along the minus strand of NW_021939396.1, from coordinate 11,046,770 downwards.
TAAACTCAGTCTTTGCATGAACCAGTGTTTTATGAATGAGGAAAAGCAAGGACTTAGGAATGTCACTTTAAAAGCAAAAAATATCACAGTTCTATTCACCCCATGTCAAGGTGAAGGCTATAAGGCATATTACCAAGGCTTCAACTGCTCTTTAGAGCCTCCTCTACTACTGGGTCCACTACGGGGTTTTGCTCACATGTGCAGAAGAACCTTCCCTGTGTGCCTTGGACTCACCTGCTTCCCACTCCATGCCCGTCTTAAAGCCTCTCCAGCCTCACAGGTCTGCTACCACTCTGTGAGAAGGTTGAGTGTAGAGTGCGTAAAAAGTCCTTTATGTTCATTGGCACATGATTTGCATCTCCACTCATGAAGCAAAAAATGTGATTTCGGAGCTGGTATTTTAGGAGGTTTTTTTAACGTGGTTCCAGAATATTTCCAGTACCATATAACAGCTTTAAAGCTGTAAGCTGAATCACACAAGTTAAGGACAGACAAAACAAAGAACTGATCTAGTCCCTACTGACAGACTCCTTTATACTGGAAAAATGCAGAAGAATTTCGTGTTCATGCTTGCAAGAAGAGATGATCTTACAGCATTTCTCCAGGATGTTATCCTCTGACGTTGAAACAACCAACGCCGGTCACAGAACAGCACATTCACAACTCAAATACAGCATATAAGTTCCCCTCCCTATTTAGGGTACTTGGTCACTGTCACTAAGTGCAAGTATTCCTAGTGCAGCACTAAATTGGGCTAGCACCAGGGTGACTGTCAAGCTAACTCAGGCTTGCCTCTCCCTGCAACACCAACATACTCTTGGTCAGCAGCAGACAACTTTAGGGGCATGGTGATGGTGGAGAAACAGCACCGGCAAGGAATTGTAACTAGTCTTCTAGAGAGGTTGTAGAGATCTGTTGGGAACTTTTAAGGAATTTCCATCCTTGAAAGTATTCAAAACTTGGTAAGACCCTGAACAACTCCATCTACCCTCATGGATAACTCTGCTTTGAGCAGGAGCTGAACTAGATGATCTTCAAAAGTCCCTTCTACTCTAATGTTTCTCTTCAGGGTTTTGAGATGTTTCAGCCTCTAACAAAGAGGAAGGAGGATAGGCCAAGCTGCCTGCATAAACACTCTCTGCAGTCTCAACTATCTAGTAAAATGCCATTGTGTACCAAGTTAACCTTTGTGAAAAGCAAAGCATTTTTATTTGCAACAGTGACCTGACTCCACTCCCCTGCTGAGTACTGTACTGTACTTCTTGGATGCTCCCGCTGATTTCTATGGGAGATAATGTCTTACTCCGTGTGTGACAAGACCTACTCGCTCACCCTCTACCCAACCCCTCCATCATGCATTCACAGAGGGGATAAACATTGTTTACTGCCCATCAGCCCAGTGACAAAAAAGGTAAAAGACAGGGGATTACAGAGCCTTTCAAACACACCCTGCTCACTGTGGAAGCCAGAGAGATGACCATGTACTCAAGTTACCATGAAGTAAGGAAGGGTCTTAAAGAGTCAGCAGAACAGAACAAGTATCTCAGCTCATGGCACAGGGAGCAGGAGTTTTGAAGTTACCGTGTTTCACATCTTCCACCCCACAGGCTCTCTTGGACCAGGAGCCCACAGTCCCACTTGCTCCTGGCTCACCTAAAGGAAGGCCTTCACTGCAGCAGCAGACTAACCCAGCGCAAATCAACAAGCCTTTCACCAGGCTGGTTCCCTGTTCCACTGTTTTCCAGGCTGACGCTCCAAACCTTGCTTGTAAACCTCACCTCTGTGACTTCCTCTGCACCAGACCCGTGACCCTTCTCGTCACTGCTCAGAGCCTGCTCGAGAGGACGATTCCCATTCTGGGAGCCACCGGATGAGGAAAGTCAGAGGCTGCACCTTTTGCCCTGTTCTGCTGGAGCTGCCTGTCATGTGAGTCTCTCTTGTAGGAGAAACACAAACCTCCGATGTTCAGTCCTGGCAGGGAAGTAACAGCGTGGATTTCCAAAAACAGACTACCCACTTTCACTTTTTGTCTCTCAAGTACAAAGTATAATGGTGGAAAATTAGCAGAACAGGATTCAAGTGGAATATACGGAGTTAACTAAAACACTGCACTTAAAATTAATAGCTGTGGAGCTGCTTTTTTCTTTTTTTGCATTAGATTTAAACACCATCAGAAAATGGATTAGTTCTGTTTTAAAAAATGTAGGTAGCTTAAAGGTGCATAAATATCTCACTGATTTAAGTGACAATGAGCAATAAAATTTTATTAAGAAATACTGTATGGGTTGATAAAAACACATTTAAGAGGCAATAGAAAAGCTTAAAAAACATTACACAGCACAAAACAGCATCAGGGTTGGGGGAAGGAAGGAAAAGAATCAGTATGATGTTTAAGCCACAAAATTATTTCAAGTAGGAAAAATCAAAAGTTTTACTCAGAAACACTTTGTTCATTTATATTCATGTTGCAGGAACACATTCTCTCATATGAGAAACACCTATTTAATTTACCAACATTAAACCAGACATTAAGAGCACCAATGACTGCCTGAAGGTCTAACTGTAAACAGCTAAGTTTTTATTAAGAGAATAAAAGCACTTAAAAAAAAAATCAGTATTACCACAGTTTTAGTTCATATCACCACTTTTAGTTAACTAAGTTGGAAATTCTTAGTGAAAACACTGAATTAATGACAGTTAATCACTAACTTTTATACAGACATTCACTTGGTAGACAGTGAAGGTAGAAATTACTTTCTGAATGACAGAAGTGTCCTCTCTCGAAGTTTAAAAAGCAGGACAGGTTTTTTTCTGGGTAAGACCTCCAATTCAAGCTTGTGGGCTAAAATCTTAACAGACATGGATACATCATACAAAAATAATAAATTTAATCTAGTAAGTATAAAAAAGTATCATATTTTGTTTCACAAAACAGTAGGTTTAGAAAAAAAAGTCACGTTTGAACAAATGTATCCTTAGATAGGCTATATTTACAATAGTTTAATAATACAGACATGTTATGCTGTTTGGGTGAATTTTAAATCAAATTTTAATTTCCAATCAAATGTAGTTTGACATAAATTGGGAATAACAGGAACTAATCACTAACTGAAAAACAGGATATGTATAAATCACTGTTTTCTAAGAAAATGACAAAAGCCAAAATGAATACTTCGAGTGTATGTTGAGATAAAGCACTGATCAGGTAAACACTCCCCGATATAATGCATCCCTTTACAAAACAAAACTCTGCACAAAACTACCACAATATCAGACAATGAGAATCCCTCACCATTTATTTAAGTTATCAAAAGCACAAATCCAAATCAAGGCAAGCAGAAATCATTTATATCGAGGTTCTCTAGGTGCAGATTTGAGCTGTGATCAAATCACGTATTTTAATTATTCCATTTCCTATATACCAGGATTGTTTTTGAATAAATGCATTAGTTAAATGTTATCTGGGGGAGATAGGGGAATACAAATACTGGTAAGGAGAGGTAAGATGAACACGTTTAGTATGATTATTAAATCAAACAAATCAGAAGAGCCCAGGATACGACTGGGGTGTGGTACCCAAAGAGAATGTTTATAAGAGTGTCCAAGTTAAGCAGAGAGAATAGACAGGCCTGGAAACCCTATGGGAGTAAGATGCATCTGTTGTTGTAGGCAGCCCCAGCAAAATGTTACTGGTTCACTAGCCTGGGGCAAGCTTTTTCTTTTTTTCCTTCTTTTCCTTTTTTGACAGCCAAGTACAATATTAGCTTGCTTTTTTCTTTTTTTTTTTTGTCATCGTCGAGCTGAGGCCGGGTGAGAATATTTAGTGTCTAGACTAATAAATGTTTGTAAGGATTTTGCAAGACTGGTTTATGGGAACAGAATCCACTTTTTGTTTTTCTGCTGGAAAAACCAGCATTAAAAGCAAATGAGCACCATCATGCATTTGTTTTAAATTGCATATTAGAGCACTGCTATTTTGTGTGCAATCAATACATAATTTGGAAGAAAAATGCTTTTAAAATTCAAAGCTATCCCTGAGCAGCTAAGGTTCTCTTGGAAACTGAAGGAGGAGTCTGAAATTATTGTTCTTTTGTTTGCATCCCCCAGTGGGAAAGGCAGCACACAACTAGAAACCACTGTGCTTTGAGGCAGCACGAATCACTAAGAATAAAGATCAACCCCCCCTTCATTTAAACATTAGATATTAAAATTGAATCTAGGATGAAGGCAAACTAAACACTTCCCTTTTCAAGCAGTTTTTGGGTTAAATAAAATAGTAAAGGGACTACATAAATCTTGTAACTGTCTCTACAAAAATTAAAAAAAGGTATTTTGCATAACATGGCCTGCTAGACCCCAATTACAAACATCAACTTAATCACTGGAAATTACTAGGATATGCATGGGCCAAAACCTACATTTTCTTTTTAATATTTGTTTTGGAGGGCGGGGTATCTCAAGATGAAATGGCTGACTGAGCTTTTTATTTCACTGCTTTGGGTGGAAATGACTGAATCTTTCCGCACAAAGTAGTGCTGAAGAAGCTGCTCTGGTGCAAAGCAATCTCCAGTCCCAACCCTCCAGCCAGCTCTCACCCTCAGCCTCTCTCTCTCTCTCATGTCAGCTCTCTGCAGCAACAGGGCTTAAACGCAGCCTGGTGAGGAAGAGGGCTCCTGCTCAGTAATTCACAGATACTAATTACTATCTGTAATTCAGCATTACATCTGGAAACAGGATATTCACTCATATAAAGGAGCATATAGCTGCAAATTCTGCCCTCAGAACTAGTTTGTGCCTACATGCATCTGACTTAAACTGCTGTAGAAGTATTTCCCACTCTGTCAGTAAGCGTGTGTGACATCAGAGTATGGTGCTCACACTGTCATCATCCATGAAAGTATTAATATACTAGAAAGCTTTCAAAGCAATGCATTCTGACCTAAAATTTCAGTGTACTCAGTAATGTAAAAATTCTCCCTCTCTGGACATTATACACAATGACTGATATATCTTGCTAAGGATGTGCTCATGTGATTATTTCTTTACTAAGTGTGGAAAGAGTAAACTTACTTTACTTCAATATTACTCTTTTCTCCCACCTCTTCCCTCCTTTCCCCAAAAGAAACAAATAGCTGATATTAACAAAGCCTTATACTTCCCCTAAAGGAACCCAAGAAGTAGAGAACTAAAAAAAAAAAAAAAAAAAAAAAAAAAGCTACTTATCAAGAATCAGAGTTAAAATGAATGGTTTTGGATTGTAAGATAAAGCACCCAAAGTTGTAATTACCTCACCAAAAATACTCTTCTTCCATGCTAAATTATTTCTTTTAATTAGTTCTCTACTCACCAACAAACTCCAACAAATTTAAGTAAAATGCATTAAGAAGTCAAATTTGAAAAACACTCACAAGGTACAAGGAGTAAAGTTGTGTGTGTTTGCATCATATTTTAACAGATACCTACAATGCCAGCAGGGATCTTGTAAAGGCATCAATTCCTCACACTGATCCATGCACAAAAAAACATGAACTCGTGACACTCCAGGTATGGTAAACCTTTTGTCAGACAGATCCCCACCGAGAAGTTTGGAGAACAGAGAGCCATTAAGTATTCAACACTGCAAACAAGGCTGAACATTGTGCAGTGCTGAACGCTCCAAAAATTCCAATGAAGCTACAAATGTGTTTCACCTTGTGGAGAATCCTCCTGAGAAACGGGAACCCCTGAGCCTTCATGCTTGCTCCATCTAACTCACTTGGCAACTGCTGCCAAGCGCCCAACTCCTCCTGATCCAGCTCGGATTTGCAGAGCCCTCAGCTCCCCTGATTTTGCTGAAGGCATCTGACCCATGTATAAGAAGTCAGAATTTTTCTACTTTGAAGGTATTCTAAATATTAACGAGAAATCTGGACTTTCTGAAGAAGCACACAGCTGAAAATAAGGTATTACGACCAGTCTTCTACAGCCCAAGTAGTAATAACTGTTCTTTCCTGACTCCTTCCCATTGTGTCCCTTTTACTCTTTTTCGGATACAGAACATTCCTAGATCTCAACTGACCTGATTAACAAGAACCTTTCACCCATGCACAGAGCCTGCAGGAGAGTTTTAAAATCAACAGCATTTTGGCATACAAAGCATGTCTTTCCATTATCATACAGGGAGGAAAGTAACCACATTAGTATCATGTTTTGTTTACATTAGTGTGTCTCATTTTTTAGGAAAGGCAAGCTTAGAAACCTCTACCAAGACTGCCCTGGACTATACAAACATGCATTTCCATCTACGAAGTTCTTAGCAACTTTCTAAGCTAAGACAATGTTAAGATAATCACATCCTAAGTTATAACCAGTGACTCAAGCCTTAAAATCTATATAAAATAATTACCCAATTCACAGAATTAATTCAGCTAACAGCTATTTTCCATCCAATACAGTTGGTTCAAAGATGCTTTGAAGATTCAGAGTGCTGAACACGTGGAACTTTCACCATCTCCATCAGAAAGTTCAAAAGCTCTTATCTCCCCTCCTGCCTGGTGGAGTGAGTTTGGCACTCACAGAACGACGCTGGCTTTGCCAAGCAGCGAGGGCTGGTGTTACACACGCCTCATTGCACAGCTCTGTCTGCCCACTCTTCAAACAAAACTGCCAGCCTTTGGGTCTTGCTTGAGCAACAACTTCAAACTGTGGGTCCCTGGAAGCATGTAAAATTCCTTCAGCTCCTAGTGAGACCAATAAGCAAGGAAGGTGAGGACTGCATTGCAAAACACCACTGGGAGAAAGCCAAGCTGCACAGAATGAACCTAAAATACCAAAATCACTTTCTTAAATGGCTCCAAACATGATGTGAAACCTGTTCTTTCAAAGTAGAATATATTGAGCTCCTTTAGACTTGTCAGGCACAAGCAGAGGTCATGCTGCTAAAGGATGTTTGCAATATTAAGTTCTTGCTACTTCATCACTTAGGGAGTGCAAAAAGTAGCATATTCAAAGTTCCTTACAATTTTTCCCCAAGATTGTTTAACCACGTAACATCTATTCTTCTTTTAGCTGTCAGTAATTTTCCTAGCTTCTGTGCTTTAGCATGATAATGTGTCTTTTTATAATTTTAATGGTTTAATAAACATACACTACATCCAAATTTTTGCCCCTTTTAGATCATACTCCTTTTCAGAGAATTCTACTGAACTGTAACATTTACTATGATCTCAAAGCACTTGAGGATAAAAGAGTGATACACATCTTCTAACAAGTGACAACAGCAGATTTTTGCTCAATTTGAGCAGATCCCTGAAGCTAGTTAGAAAGAATCCACTGGTAGTAGAGAAACTGTTCTAAGAAATATGTACCACTTCACTGAACTTTGAAGTATATGAAAAAGACTTGAGTGCACCTTCTGAACTTCATTCCAGTTCCTTGACAGAAAGACCACAGAACTGGAAATGCACCATCAGTTAAAGTGGTGCAAGGCATAGAACTATGAAATGCCATAGAACTATTTTATGCAGCAAAATGGTTTGACTACTTGGAAAGATCATGAACTAGCTATGAAAATTAAAAAAAAAAAAAGAGAGAAAGAAGATTAATTGGAATAAGGACAATAAATTTGAACTAATAAGACTAATGATGTTGACAATATGAGAAACTTAATAACAACAAAATTGTATTCTTATAGCTATATATTCACCAAAGGTCATGCTACTGACAGGTACTAGGGAGCTATACGAGTAGAACACTAAGATCAGTATTGCTGTCTATTTAGGAAATAGCAAGAAAACAAAAGGAAAATGGTACTATACTGAAAATTGCATCACTTGTTTACAAGTCCCTGACAGCTCAGAGGCAAACCATCTTGGACATTTATGGATCAATGACCCCACATCTGAAGCACAAGGAGAGAGAATATTGACTGTTAATACACAGAATAGAACAGCACGTCCATGCACTCAGCTAAAAATGGGTATAGCATTCCCTCACACCATGACCCCAAAACTGTTATCACACAGGACTTAATTTAATAGATACTGTTCATTCTGTAAATGTACAGATCATTCTGTAAATTTTACAGCAGGCTCAGGATCTATAAAAATCAGAAAACATAAAAACACTGAATTTGGTACCGTAAAACCTTGATTAGACCTCAGCTTGACAAGTAAAGAGAAACTGATCATCAAAATAAAGATGAGCCAGAATTTATCTACAAGTGATCGTGCCTTGGTTATATTTATTATGTGCAAACAGAATAAAATCCAGTTCATATGTACCTGGCTCTTTTAAAGTTCCAGCTTCATAAAGCTGCAAAAAATCCTGTACTCAGATTTGAGGAAAGAATCTGACTTCAAAGACATATGACTTTTTATCAAGTAAGACTCTTTGAAAGTCACATACAAACAAATGGGTCACTAGTTATAAGCAGATGAGAGTTAACCAAAAACTTAAACCTTTCCCTCAGACTACATATAAACAAACGGAGGGAAAACTAGGGGGACACCTCAGGGATAGCAATAAGCTTAACTAAAACGCTATAGACTACTCAGTGAAGCAGGAGACACAAGAAAGTCTTTTTGGTACACTAGAAACAAAAGGGACCCAAATGTTATTACAAAGTCCATTATTTGATAGAAATTCTTCAGTACTGAGAATCTACAAAAGGCACGGTCTCTAACAATAAGTATTCTGACAAACTTTGTGATAAATATTGTCTATACCAATAATAAACTACAGTTATAAATGACAGCAATTAAGGCTAGACACCAGGACACTGCTAAAGCACTCACAGGTCATCAAGGGTATTGCAGGAGAAGAAATAATCCAGAAGAGATTATTATAAGAAACACACAGGAAGTAGAAAAGTAAGCCTCACAAAAGAAAGATCTACCTCGAAGTGCTATGTTTTACAAAGTCAAGTTTGGGGACAATCACAGTACACACACGCATTATCCAGATGTGATAGCAGACGGCTTTTCAGTCTAGCAAAGATACAAAAACCACTAGCCTGAATTTAAAAGCAAGTAATTTCAGTTATACAAAATGGCACCTACTTCTAATCGGCTCAGAGGAATTCATTTAACAACACAAGATAGACTGCTTTCCTGGCAATGTTTAAAGACAGCAACAAAAGGGTTTTCTAAATGATGCATTATCTCTCAAAGAGGTCATAATTCAGGGCAGTCCTCTAGTCTGTATCACGTAGGTCGTTTCAAACAGGGTTTCTGTAAGTACCCACAAGCTCTTTTTTGGCCTGAAAGCCTTCTGAAAAAAACCAAACTGACCACTGGTGAAAACCATCAGCACAGCTTTTTAAATTCCTTTCTCACGTTTGAGCGAATACTTGTTTTCATGTAACAAGTTTTGTAACAAAATTCACTTTTTATTGATATGCTTCTATGCAGTTTGACATGCACAATATGCTCTCTGTACATCTCTATTTTAAAAAGGAGCATCTATTCCAGCTCGCAAACCCAGCCACCTCAGCCTTCACTATTTTACCTGATACTCTGTGCACAGTAAACTTCTCCACCCTTCCATTATTTAACCTGCCCAAGCAGCTCAGAAATTGTGGGTCCCTTCCAACTCAAGAATATTCTGTGATTCTGTGCTTATAAAGCACAAGTACCTACCAGATGACGTTCACTACTCCAGATACTCTGAGCCCTTTCAGAGATCCAGAACTGCCTCCATTACATGGTTTATTGAAGTCGGTGTTGATCTCCAGTGCTGCACATCCTGGTATAGGGGAGAGCCGAGCGTGAGAACGCACCCCTAAAAACCCAGACACCCCCGGAGGAGCAAACCAGACATCTTCCCCAACTTTGCCTGCACATACACTGTGCTGCTTCCCCACGCTCGCCCCCGCACCGCAACGCCACGGGATGCGAGACAACTCTGGAGCCAGAACTTCATGGCTTGTTGGCTGCCGTCAGTCTGTCTGTCAGTCTGTCCGTCCCAGCGCTGACACCGGGCGGGAACCCGCCGGCTCCTCCGGGCGCACCGGTATTACTGAACTTCTTTGACTCTCTTTTCTGACTAACGAGTCAGACGGATCTTCCCCCACTCCGTGACAAGTAAAACCCCGCACAGGCTCCCGGCATAGGGCGGAGGAGGGAAGAACGGGGAGAGGAGCTCGGGCTCGAAGGGGTTTAACCCCGCTGCGCGCCGGGCCGGGGTACACGCACAGCCCGCTGCCAAGGGATGCCCCGGCTCCCCCTGCCCGCCCGGAGCCCACCGCCCCCGACGGGCGATGACCCCCGGCCGCGGGGGGCAGCGCCGCGCCAGACAATGGGGAGGCGGGCGGGGCGCGGCCGCCCCACCGCGCCCACGCCAGCGGGCGGCGTCCCTGCCGGGCCCGGGCCCGCCGCCCCCGCCCGCTGGAGCCGCCCTCGCCCGGCGGCGGCGGCGCTGTCCCGTCGCCGCGCGGGGAGGCGGCCCGGGCCGTCCCGGGGAAGCGGGGGCGGCGCAGAGCACCGCCCCCCGGGGAGCGGGATCGACCTCCCGCCTCCCGGCGCCGAAAGCCCCCCCAGCGAGCCCCTACCTGGCCGGCGCCGCTCCGCTCGCCCCCTCAGCCCGCGCCGCCGCCCGCCCGCCGCCCTGCGCTCACAGCCGCGCCGCCATTCTTGCGCTTCCACACAACTACTTTGCACTCTTTCGGGCGGGGGGGCGGCGGATTGGGCGGGAGCTCCCCACACGCCGCCGGGCGCCGCGCCCTCGCCCGCCCGCGGCGCCCACTCGGCATCCTCCCGGCGCGGCGCGTGCCCGGGGGCTGGGAGCGCGGCGACGCGAGGGAGGCGCGAGGCCGCTTGCGCCATCCGCCCTTGGCAGGAGCGGGGCAGGAGCCGCTCCCGCTCGCCCCGCCCGTCTGGCGGCGGACACCGGAGCGCGGGGCTGCCCCGGCCCCGCGGCCCTGGGGGCGCCGGGCGGCTCCTGGGCCGGGCGGGAGGAGCGGGCGGCAGGCCGGAGTTCCCGGGCGGCGGCGTGCCGCCGTAAGCCGCTCCTCGTCGAAGTCGGCTCCGCGCTCGGCCCTCCCGCCGCGCCCGGGACGGGCTGTCAGGGCAGCGGCGCCTCCAGCCTCGGGAAGGCTCTTCAGCGACTCCAAGCCCTGAGGTGCCGCCGAGGGAGGACACGGCCACAGGGTCAGAGCCCCAAACGAGAGAAGCGGCTCTGAGGAAAGAGAGTCCGCCCCATTCTTTGTTTGTTTGGTTTTTTTGTTTAGTTACAGAACTTTAAGAAAGGATACCTCTCTCACTTTAGTACATATAAAATATTTTAGTCAATATTTGGTTTTTACTCTCGCTGCACCCTTTTCAAAAACGTTTCCATATACTATTTCTTTCATTGCTATGTGTTGTGTTTTGGGTCAGACACTAAAATGTGGCCGTTTCCCTGAGAAAGAGAAAAATAAAGATGTGGCTTGTGGGAGCCTTTAACCGTTCACAGCTCGTCATGGAAAATGAAGTTCTACACAACTGGAAACATTTTTTAAAGATCTGCCTAGGTACAGTATCCTGGCGAGACTAGTGACAGGAAAGCATTTGATCAAAGCTTGGAAGAGCAAGTTTCAATCCCAGGAATGTTTCTGCTTCCTCATTTCAACACTGTCACTCCTGTTCAGTTTTCCAAACAGTTCTCTTGGGGAATGCAGTCAGCAAACCGCCCCCAGTCACATTGGAAAGCAGTGACAGCAGCCAAGATAGAGATCAAGTTAAGGAAAAGTAACAGTAATTCATTTTTTATATTTCCAGTGTAATATATTACATTAAAATTTTCAATGTAAATTTTCTTTTTCTCCTGGGCTTGCCTTTTGTTGTATAACCCATACACCAGGAGTGGAGAGGAAGCTGCTCACATGCACCTCTTCTTTTAAAACCTTAATATCTGTGCTGGCCTGTAAGTGCAAGGTTATTAATGATCAAAATTACTCTGTGATTAAAATAGAGCAGACAACACACCACTAAAAAGAGAATAATTTTTTATTAATACCCAAACAGAGAAAAGAAAATGTGCATAACGAACAAATGTTTGAAGAAACACACTAGAAGGACACAAAAAAAGAACACTATTGACATAGGTAAGAAACCAAACAGAGGGATTGCACATTTCGGTGTTCAGAATCACCACACGCTGTGTGTGAACAGCAAAGGATCGTGCCACATATTTTATGAGAATGAATTTTTGTAGAAGTTGTGATACAGTGAAACTTGGTCTCATTTTTAAAAATAACTATCAAATTAACAGATAAATTTTCTCTGCTGGTTTGAGAAGGAATACATCTTCAAATCAGGATATTGCTTTGCTTTTACTTCAATATATTTATTGCAAACATTATATTCACTTTTTTGTAATAAACAGATTTCAATCTCCCCAGGTAACTAGAAAACTATTTACAACTTAATTCAACTACAGGCCACCTGATCAACTAACAAATGATATTAAATGCTTTTCTCCAGCATTAAGATTGCCATTATTACAAACACAACTAAACTTTACCTTAGAAAGTTACAGTAGTAAATCTTGCTTTGTTTCAAGTTAGTTTTTCTTTTAAAGAGAAGTACTGAAATTATTTATTCAGATCTGTGTTCTAAAGGCAATCATAGCAGTACGTCACATAAAAATATACACAGATAGGAGAGAAATATCAAATAAAAGTCATTAAATTACTTTATTTGAGCTTTCTTAATAAATTTTAACATATGTTTGTTTCATATATGTATAAATATATGTGCAGAACTAGTATTTATTGAGTTATGCAAAGAAAAGAGCATGCAACCAAAAGGAAACATTACAGACTATGTGAAGTCAGGTATCTGAAATCAAGTATCACGGATCACTGAAGGCTGTAATTTCTTTCTTCATTGCCTAAGAAGAAGAAAAGACAAATCAGGAGTCAGTGTGAATACAAGCTTAAGAACCCTGTTTACCTCTTCATCAAAAGAAGGAAGAATCTGTATATACATACAGTAGTTAGTAATAATTTAGCTGCTTCTGCCATCACAACATCGTTCTATACCCACTGGCTTCAAACACATCCTTATGCACCCAAAATAGTGTAGGCTAGAAAAACTGCAGGGATCTGTACCAAGAGGCTGTGGATCTCTATCAATGGTGCTTTTAACAATTAGAAAGGAGACAGTTCCCGAAGAGCCACAACTAAAAGCTGTAACTGTTCTTTTCTCAATAAATACTTGTCAAAGTCTCTCTCTTCATACAGCAGAACTTGCTCCTGGACTGACTTGTGCTGTTATTCTGAATAGGAGATATTTTTTTTCATTAAAGCTCAAAGTAAAAGTTGAAAACAAAGAAATCGAGTCCCGTCACAAAAGCACACAAGCCCCAAAGGTAACAAACAAATCCCTTCTCATGCTAAAACATATCATTATTCTAGAAGAAATGGGTGCCTTTATCAGGAATGGCATCCCTGGATCCAAATAATCCTCACTGTTGCACAATCAGAGTGGAGTGTCTGTTCTAACTGTTGGGTGTAGAAGAAGGGATCAAGATGACCGGGGCCAAAGAAAAGAGGCTTCCCCTTTTTTTTAAGGAAGACTGAGAGACATAAAATATTTCTTCTATTTTTAGGCACAACCACTTGAAACACAAATGGATTCCAGGACCTTGAAGCTGAAGACTGAATATCCAACCTACCTAAATCAAGTCAATACTGGGAATGCCTGACTGGGACCATGGGTTCCTGTGAAATATTTCTGACAAGTTCTGACAAGTCGGAAATCCTTTCTTAGAGGACAAGATTAGAGAATTTGACTCAAGAGCATTGTTAAACCATCATAGGCAGGAAGCTCCCCACATATGAAATTAAAGATGTTTGAGCTATGCTAGTTAAAAAGAAAGTCTGGTGAGACTAGAGACTAAAGTCTCTAATTCTCCTTATGTTTCATAATTAATTTCTTTTCAATAATGGAATGAATGCTATGCAAGTGTTACCAAGTGTTACCAAGTGTGACCAAGTGTGACCATGTTCTCCGCGAGAGGAGAACGAGGAAGCGACAGACTGAGAAAAGCACTCTCTTTTCCCAGCCCCCCCACCCCCGAAAAGGTGCTGGAGCAGAACTAGTGACAGACAAGTCAACTACTTTGAGACAGCTCTCTGAGGGGACCCAGTATCTTAAAGACTTTTCCTGCTGGAACTGCCAACGCTGAAGCAAAATGCAACAATGGATAAATGTTTTCCAGACTGAAGTGAACAAGTCTTGTAACAGAGGCAACTAAGCAGTAAAGAGTAATGCTGTAATAAGTGTGATGTTCACAGGGCACACATACACATGTGTAACACACACACACACGTAATAATGGCAGAAAGTGCTCTAAGACAAAAGAAATTACCTTCACTAATTCCTTTTTGTCGCCATCTTCCCGGTGTTGGTAAATGCACTGGCTAAGAACAGCGTATAGTTTTTCCATGCGAAATATACTGACGTTCTCAGTTAGCATGGCGATAGAATGCAACACTTGCTGAAGAAAAAAAATGGATATGAGTTCAGAATAGCACAAGATAAGCTGCAAACAGAAAAGGTAGGACATGGCACAGGTGCATGGCCAACATCCCACATGAAACTATTTCTAACTGCTGCCATATAGGTGACTGCACGCTCTTCCATGTGTTCATCAAGTTCTAGGCCTATTACCAAGCAAATAAACTATAATAAACCCCCAAAACCCCAAACAAAAAAAATCACCCCAAACAAAACCGAGCAGCTACAGATTGGAGGTTCACCCAGCTTACTGACTGCAGGTGAGTTCCAAAGAAGGTCTCTGACACAAGTAGCAAGTTTCAATGACACTCATGTTAAGAAAACAAGTTTTCTAAAAGACATATTTCGTGACTGTAGCTCTGTCCTCACAGCTGGAACATCTGTAAGGGCTGTACCACACAACCTATCCAGCCGGCAACAACTTAGCATGTACTATTAGCAGCCTGGCTCTAGAGAAACCTATGTGGATTCTCTACACACACAGGCAGATAGGAACAAGAGCTTCCTCACGATGGGAAGCAGAGGGGCAGGTACCAATCTCTGCTCTCTGATGACCAGTGACAGGACCCAACGGAATAGCATGAAGCTGTGTCTGGGGAGGTTTAGGTTGTATATTAGGAAAAAGTTATTCAGAGAGTGGTTGGGCACTAGAACAGGCTCCCCCGGGAAGTAGCAATGACCCCAAGCCTGACAGAGTTCAAGAAGTGTTTGGATGATGCTCTCAGTCACATGGTGTGATTCTTGGGGTGTGCTGTGCAGGGTCAGGAGTTGGACTCGATGATCCTTGTGGGTCAGTTCCAACTCAGGATATTCTATGATTCTATGAACAAAATCTCATGAAATTTGCTTGCTCAGGAAGCCAGCCTTAAGAAGTTAGTTTGCCTCTTTTTATTCCATTTCTCATCATTGTATGTAAACAGCAGCCTGCCCTGATTTGACCAACCTCCAGGACCTCAACCTATCAATTTCCCAAATCTCCCTCACTGCAACATCTCCTGAAGAAGGCCAGGTCCTTCTTCTACCCTCTCTAATTCACACAAATGAACTTTGCTTAACCCCATGCAGCTAGGTCCATTTTTGATCCTTTCCCCAGCTGTATCCTAGGATAGCACCTTCTCTCCTACAGGGCACTGGAAAAGCCTTGTGACACTGTACCTGTATGAACACAAAATTCTAATGTTGGATTTTGAAAGCATTTGAGAAAAAGCAGGTATTAATATTTTATCCAGGATGAGCTTTGGGTCAACTCAAACTTCAGGTTAACTTCAGGTTAAAAGTCATCACTGCTAAAAATCAAGGTCCTTTTCCAATTTCTAATAAATGAAAACGTGCAAACAGCAAACCAAAACAACGCCCAATCCATCATAAAAATTGCCAAGACATTAATAACCAACAGTACTAGCAGTGTGTGTCAGTAGGATATTTTAAAATTTAACAAGATCTGTTACACTAAAACTAGGGAGAGAACCCAGTCTCCTGAAATTTAGTTCACCAAAAGCAACAACAGCAGTCTAACCAGCTGTGGAAATAATGGTCATAGTCTATTACAGGTTGAATTATTTCACAAACCATATATCCCTCCCATAAATTGTTTGAATTTGCATTGGTTAACAACTGATTTCATTTCCAATTCTAAATGTAGCAAGAAAATGTTCTACTTCAGTATTAATAAAATTGAAATTTAGACTTACTTTGAGCTCACAGTAATCCACAAACACGCCCTGTGTGCCAATTTTCACAGCTTTCCTGACACAAGCCAGCTGTTTTTCTTCCACCTGAGAACATCTCGCACGAGTCACACGCTGTACCCATGAATCTGGAACGACACAGATTCCTTAAGCAGGATTTCTCTTTATTTGTAATACATAGTATGAATGAAGTATCCTGTACCTGGAAAAGAGTACTTCTCTGCAATAACAGAGACAGAACTGTTACTGTTTTTCACTGATAAATGCTTGACTTTTACATTCTTTCTAGCAAAAGTCACTGCTCCATAAAAACTAAAAAAAAAAAGCACTAGACAAAAAGGCAGGTAAAACCAGGAAAAAAACCAGTCACACTGCCAGTACAGCATTGCACAGTAAAACTCCAAAGTAATTTAGGTTCGGAAACACATCTTACACCGCAAACAGTAGTTCATCTCTTCTATTTCACCCAGGACTGGGTCCTTACTGCTTGAAATACAGCTTTTAACTTACACTGCTTATTGCTGGGAAGATTCTCATGCAATAAAAGAAAGCCAACAATTGTTTTTCAATTAGATACCATTTGAAAAACAAAACTGCAGAATCAGAAATCCAGCAGCTGCAGAAAAACACAAGTTTGGCCGGCATAACTCAAAGGGCAGCACCATTATGCAAGAAACACTGTGTCCTGATTTGAGAGGGACGCAGCAGATAGAACAGAATTCAAGAAGGCTAAAACCTAGTAATTGTTATAACCCTCCTCAGGAAGAAAAAGGAGGTAAATGACCTGTTTGACCTTTCACTTACCATTTGAACCTCCATCTTCAGAAGTTCCGGCTTTTTGGTAATCTGGCATTTCACTCTGCTCTCTTAAGTCTGAATGTTCTCTTTTCTTTCCAGAAGGAGATTTAGTCACAAGGAGAACTCTCTCTCTTTCATTTTCTGTCCTGTTTTTCTGTCGTTCTTGAAGTACATTTTCATATTCTTCAATAGGAGCATCCTGGGAGGATGCAAATTCAGTGCAATCCGTGTTAGACTCTTCACTACTCTCTACTTCAGTTTGGTCTTCAGGAATTTTATTCTCTTTATTGAACTGAACATTCCTCTTTGCTGCAATACTCGACTTTCTGTTGTTTTTGCGTTTTCTTCTTGACTTATCTACAAAGAGATATAAGAAAAAGCCATCCAAAACATTACCATAACAGTTCTTCCTTCAAAATCCAGCATCCTCATCTTACTTGACTTACAAGGAAAATGACCAAAGGAGTTCAAGTACCATTGTCTGTCTCCCTACGAATGTCTGGAGAAAAAGTTGCAATTTAATGGGGTCAATTTGCTACTATATGTAAAAAAAAAAAAAAAAAAGTCAGCTACAGAATTTCATGCACAAAACTATCAGCTTCAAGCTGTTATGAGCAGAAAATTCTTACTTTAGTTAGGAAGTATTACTGCAAAGCAAGGTTATTGGGTGACTTAGTATGTGATCTAATACAGGTGAACAACGGAAAAGCATTTGGAGAGGAGTCCTTCAAAATCTCAAAATCTGTAAACTTCAAAAGCTATACATATGTTGGGAAGAGTTGAAAAGACACTTTTAAAGGAATATGTGCTGGAAAAAAAAAATTGTCCACAAAGATTTATGTCTCGTGGGCTTTCTGATTCAGTTAACTTGTTCGAAACAAACTTGGCTTTTTGTCTTCCAAAAAAACCCATCATTCTTTGTACTCATGGAGTACCACACAAAGCCTACGGGTCAAGTCAGAGGCAAAATTCCCTGACATGTCAGGAAGACCAGGAAACTTCACACCATGCCATGTCATGTGTTTTAACTGAAAGACACCCTAGGGTCTTTGTTTTTTCATGTCCTTTTCACGGGGAAAGTGAAGAAATAATGATTATTGATCCCCTGGTTTTTAACCCCTCCCCCTTCAATTGAAAAATCACGGTAAGAGGGCAGGGAAGGGGAAAACACTGTTGCATGTAACTAAAAACTAGTTAAGTATTCAGAAACTGCCACGTACAACATTTTTGACTTCAAGAGGTAGCAATGTAAGAGCCATTCAATGTCGGTTGATCCAGTGCCTTACAATGCCAACCAGCCACTTGAATCTCATAACCACACTGAAGGAATGACCTCTGGATTTATCCCATGTTTTGAAACATATTAATAAATTTAATGCCTCTGGCATGAAGAATCAAGCATCACAGGAACACGTTAGGTGACAAGAACAGAGAATGTAGCAGTCCCTTCAGCACCTTCTCCAAGAAAGTCTGAATAAAACGCATCTTGCCTTTAGAGCAGGGGGTACTGGCATCCACAGGCACTGCTGGCATCTTTGATTTTTCATTACACTTTGGGTCTGTTTTCTTACACGCAGGAACAGAGTCCTCCTTTGGCATTACACGGAAGTAAGAGGAAGCACAGTCTGAACCTTGCAGTAAATAAGAGAGAGCAAAGAATTGTGTGTTGTGTGGCTGGTTACAAATACTGAGTCAAGTCTTGAAATCCTCAGTGTCACAAAACATACCTCTTTTCTTTCGAGATTCTTTAATTTCTTGGCAGCGTTGTTCAAAATCTTCATCCATTTCTTCCCTCACTATAGAATATGCAGTATCTCTCAAGGCACAAGCTCTGTGTCTAAGGAGACGATCTGAAATTTTTCAGTCAAAAAGCAGCAGTTACTGATCAACATGTCTATCACAATTTCCCAAATAGTTTAGTTAATGTATTCACAACCTAGCAAGAAATTCTCTTGGAGGATGTTTAAAATGATCTAATTCCACATCTACTGTCCACAGATGACGTTTATCAACTTACACATTTAAAATTTTTATAAATTAGGGATAAAACCACATCCTCACCTCCAGGATCTTTAACTGGATTGTACTCTAAAGCATTGCTACAGATTAGGTCAATATCTTTTAGAAAATCTCTTGCAGTTGGGTACTGGTGCATGTCAATCTTGGAGAGAACTGTCGAGAGGTCCATGGGCTGTTTAATGACAGCATTGTAATCAGGTACCTACAGAGGAAACATAGGTGCTTGTAGATTTAATGCAGTAGCCATGAAGAGTAATTATTGTCATAAAGTCAAATAAAGGACTTCTTAAAAACCCCAATATGACACATCCAGAGATGCAGAAATTACCCAGTTAGTTTCTTGAAAACAGAAGGGCTATTTCACCTGGCTTTGATGAGACAGACTAGAAGACAGGGAAAAAAAAGGCAGGGAGGTCAGAAGCATGGGTGAGGCAGAGAAGGGAACTGGCACCCAGAGTGGTATTCATTTCACTTCCTTTCAGAAAATAACAACAAAGAAACCTCTCAGTAAAGTCACCTGAGAGTCTTTGTTAGCAGCAAGAAAAAGGCTGCAGGAATTTCACCTTTCAAGCACCTGTCTGGGCACCTACTTTAGAATGAGATAACTGGACCCAAAGGTGCCAATTTCTTTATTCAGACCACAAAAGAAGCCTAAAGGGTAGTTTAGATGAGGACATCTATGTTTGTTTAGATTATTCACATCTCAGAAGCTACAAGGAAAGGAAATGACAAGTCAGTGGATGCTTAGGGGAATGGACTTTGCTGAAACACAAAGTTGACTTTGAAGTAGGTGCCCCAGCTCACACTTATTCAATAAAAGTATATGGGAGGATGTGAGAAACTGGATTATTATATTCATTAGTGGCTTGGAGCAACTCAAGTGTGTGTGTGGGGCGAGGGGGGGGAAGGGCACACCTTTTTGTGAATGGTGAACCCACCGTTTTCTAGACTCATTTAGCTGGATCTAGAGATGGTAGCTATATTCCTCTCTTTCTCTCTCTTTCTTTACTTTTTCTTCACCTACTCTTCTTTTTTAATATTTTGGGCAACTTAGGACCAGATGGGCTGGATTTGCTAAGTTTTATGTGTTAGCATGTGCTAAGTCAACGCTTTGTAGAATGCTTTATTTTGGTTCTGTTACCCTGTCAACTTTTGCCAAGTTCCCTTATTTTCCAAAGTGTACCAGTAAAAGTACCCTCTGAGAAAACGTGTACAGTTTTTCTCCTATGCATTCTCTCTGAGGTGTTAAAAGAACCAAGCGCTCTTCTAATATGTTTGGAGGGCAGATATTGTTGAAGCCTTGTATATTTTTAAAGTAAAACCCCTTTAGTGAGCTTGTTGCTTGAGACTTGGGGTCTTACAGAGGAATTGAAAAACCTACAAGTCCATATGGTTGATCTTATACCAAGGAAAGCTCCCTGAGAATAGAATCTGAAAATTTATTTGGCAAACTGCTGCTTTTACTCCTGTTCTTGCAGAAACTACTGACAGATAATTAAAGAGCTTTAGGCTTTATTAAAACAGCCCTAGAGGTACTGTTTATAGTTACAGAGAAAAAGAAAGATTTGTACTTTTCTGTGCTGTAACACACCTACATATCAAAGCCTTTTCATGAGCAAACTGTATTGGCATTTGCTGTAAGTGGCACTTGGACTAGATCATCCTTGTTGGTCCCTTCTAAGGGAAATACTCTTAAGTTTTAAAGAGGTTATAGAAGGAACACAGGGACTTCAGTGAACACTCAAAGACCTTGGAGAGCCCCACGGAGTCAACAAAAGCAAAAGCAAAATTCACTTCCAGCTTCCTGGAAATTCAGAATATTAGTCCTAAAAACAAAGATAAATCTTCCTAGAAAGAGCACACAAACACCAAGGAACATACACACAGAGAAACTGTGAATACACACAGCTATCATGGTATTGCAGATCAACAATAATTTACCTCCTCTGGGTCAACAGGCTTTGTAAATGCTCTGAAACGTCTATCAATGACCAGTCTGTGGGTCACGTCCCTTAAGTAAATCCTAAGTTCACGCAATGTATCCTCTTCCTGCTCTTCCAGCTGTCTCATTTCTTCCTCTGTCAGCTGTCGAGGTTTAGGTGGTGGTGCTACAGGCAGGACTTCCAGTGGCCGCCGAGCTTCAATTAATCAGAAAATTTTAGTCAATTGGTGGTATTCAAATACAAATCCATGAAAAAGTAAAACACTGTTAACTTACAGTTAGTAAAATTTTATACTTAGAATATCCTCACCTGCATTGTTTTTTGATGCAGGAGGTTTAGCAGCTTGCTTCATAACTAAGTCTTCAAAAAAACTTCTCCTTTCAGCACAGGTAGGCCACTGGATTTTGAAAACTTCTTCACAGTCATTATTAAACAATACTTTTATCTAAAGCATGAGGAGAAAAGGTATTTCAGATATAAGGCCACACAAATTCTTTATATTCTATTTCAAAAAGCTGAGTACCTTTCTAAATTTAACTGAGTATTCATCTGGGTAAACAAGCTATGAAAAGTTATCTTCTTGGCCTTAAAAGGCTAGATTTTCATAACACAGCAAATTAAAACACCTGCTCTGAGAAACACCTTCTACGGTTTAGGCTCCATGAAAAAAAAAGGTATGATAAACCGCTAAGAAAGGGGTCACATTCACCACCTCCAAGGCTGCTTATTTTGTATTTACCTGCCTTGCTGTCCTTTAGCTTGAATATGGCAACAATAGAGGGAACAGGCAAGGTTCAGCTTACCAGTGCCAGCTTTTTGGTAAAATGGCTTTATAAATTTTATTTTTAATTAAGTGAGGTGTCCAAAGTTGCATACTTCCAAGTTGTACTTCATTTTCCCATCTCTGTTACCAGAAGGTATGGAAGGAATTTTATTCCTTAATTGAGAAGGCATTTATTAACAGTATAAAAACTACTGCTACCAAGACAAAATGATCAGAGCAGCATATCCACATTTTGAACACCTTCCTTTAATGCACACTCTCAGGTGTTTGTTCTGAGATCACAGTACAGTTTGGGGGGGGGCAGTTGTACCACCAGAGATGTCTAGGAAGCTCAGCATGTACTCTTACTGAATTTTGTTAAGGAATATAACTAAAACTTGATTTCCAAGCTACTGAGATGGAATTTGGATCCTAGCTTTCTATCCTGTAAAGGAATCAAAATTTTTATGAAGTTATTTAAATTTGAAATGATATTCCGTCAGTAACAGTGTGACTACTGTACTTTTTCAGTAAAAACGTTTTCAGAAACACAATCTTTTTCCTAGCTACATCTCAAGCACCTTATATTCTTCACCAACTACACACCTAACCATATTGAATCACTGAAATGAATGCTTAAGCGAATTTGTACATCTGTCTAATAAGCACGAATGTGTGAGAAGGGTGAAAGAGTTGGGTCAAAGTCAATCTCTTTACTCAGAAAACATTTCAGACAAATGCTTTCACCATTGTTTTGTCTAAGCAGATTTCAAGAGACTGGGTTTGGGTGCCTAAGTAATAACAGACAGGCACAGTACTCCAGGCTTCCAGGAGTTATAAATTAACAAGCAAAAAGGAAGAGTAAAGAAGGAAGAAAAGTATCAACAGAAATACCTCTTCTGGGAGATCTTCGTGTTGCACATCAGATGTTGCAAGGAGCAAAACTGGAGCAAACGTTGGAACATTCTGCAGTAGTGTCGTAAAAACAGCTCTCACTGTAGGTCCAACAGTCTCCCACCACAAAGGGATTTGTGGGACATACATGATACTTGGTGCTGTTCTTTGAGCTTCTTGCATTAGCTGGTGAAATGAAAGCTTGGTTAAGAAAACTACATCATGTAAAATAGGCTATTATATAACTACCAGTCAAACTGTCTTATGTAAGAGGAGTACATGATGTCAAAACATCAAGACAAAACAGTAAATGAACAACTCCTTCATAACAAGGTAAAATTTTCACTTTGACAGAAATATAGACATTGCTATGCAGACAGAAACCACCCCAAATCTCTACCTGATTTCAAAACTACTTAGGTGTAAGATAACTCCTAAAGAGCCTCAGAACTCAGCCAATGTGGTGGTGTACCTGAAAAACCAGGACTAACCCTTCAGCAAGATGCATTAGCCTGGAGAAATGGCCACACTTGTGACCACAGCATTTTCAGTTCAGAGCAGGCACATACCCAAGACACAGGAGCACAGACTGAACAAACAAAGACCTATGTGAGAAGACAAGGGCTGGCATGGTACAATACACCTGGTTATAATTCATATTTTCAAGCACATTTTCTAAGAGGTGACCAGTCTTTAGCCTGCCTGAAGAGCTAAATCACTCAACTTCTCATTACCAAAGGATCCACCAGATGAGATGATGTGCTTTGGAAGAGGACAAGCCACTGCTTTCAGATGGCACCTCAGTACACAAAAGACAACATGCATCTACTCCATGAGGGAAGTGCCAACAGTCCTTTCACATAACAAATTTCTCCATGGACCCTGTCAGATTAAAAATATTCAGGGAGTTCCTATTGCAAGGTGGGAAGTACACATGGTATGTCCAGGCAGTGACTAGATAGGGTAGTTACTTGTCCAAAGATCCCACAACAAAAAAGGAATTGTTCCTCCTATGTGACAAACAAGTATCCAGTCATGGAATGTGTCTGTCCTGACTCATACAGCTCCCAAGTGCTGCTACTAGAGCTCAAAATATTTTAATACAAAACGGATTTCCTACCTAAAACTGAAAAGAGGAAAACAGCACTAATCTGCTTATGTTTAATTTTCCTAGCTAAGGGAAGCACACCAGTGTACATGAATTTCAATGCCTTTACTGCATGTACTGCAGCAGTAGAAGTTGTATATGTAAAAAAATAAACACTTCTTTTCCCCAAAACCTTGACTGCCCTACAAATATAATAAAAGATAAGGCTTCAGAAAGTGCATGATGCCATCAGGTTGATGCAGTGCCATCTACTGGGAGCACAGAGCCTTAAGAAGCAATAAAAACTTTCTGGGTCCCACCGAGATCAACAGGATTTCTTGCCACAGAGAGGGCTTTATTAGCAGCACCTCCCTTCTTTCTGAGCTGCTAGCAACATCCTCCCTGTTTCATTTCAAATGGAAAACATGGCTATATATAATATCTTTATATGGTATCATTTCACCTAGAAGAAAAGTGGATTTCCAGACAGAAGTAAACATAACAGTACATTCAAGTCAGGCCACCTCCAATAACAATGAATCTTGCTTATTTCACTAGTTTTTATACAGTTCATGAATCCTACAAGAATAAAGAGAAAAACAGATACCTGTGCACATGTTTCTTCCGGGGATGTGGTGCTAACAAACAAAGCAGGCAGGTCTAGTGTATAAACAGGAAACTTTTCCAGGGCATGTATCACTGCAGGTGCCAAATGAAAAGCTTGCCCACACCCTGGATCTTCAACTAATAAGAACCGTGGTCTGAAAGATGTTGGCTGGCAACGAGGATTTCTACAACAGCAAGAAGAAAACACGTTTAAAAACGAGTGATTAATAGGCACACAGATGTTAACTTTTTTAATTGTAAATACACTTCATGTTCCGCCAAATAATAAGCTGGTCTGTGATCAGGAAGACTATCAAAGCCTATTTTCTCACAAACTGGTACCAAACCTCCGCTGAGAAATCCTGCCAGTCCCCAGCATGTCTGTTACTCCTTTGGCTGGGTTAAGTAACAGCTCTTAAATATCACAGAGGGACTGTCTAGCCAAATACACACATAACAATTGGTCATTAACCTGATATGGAGCAGAAATACAACTCTCTCAGCATAAAGCAGTCTGGATCTCTTCACTGCCCATACACAACCATTTTCAGCGTGTCTTGACTTTAAATAACTTTGCACCTGTGAAGTGTAGCTAAAATTTGGCTGTACCTCCTGGAGATGGTGGGAAGCACAGAACAGAATAGCATTTCTAAGAAAAAAATTAATGTGGGCACTGAAAAATGTTAGCTGTATCTAAAGAAGCACACAATTGAATTGGTTAAAATACAGCAGTACATTTATTTTATTCCTTCATTCTAATGTTTTCATCTTCGAATTGCCTATTAATTCCCTAATAATCTCATTTTACTAGCATGAAATACACTTGTGAAGAGGGTTATGGTTTCTTCCACCACAATACTGCTGTACCTTTACTTGCTGAAGTCAAAGGTCCTAGAGACCTAACCAAGCTCAGCAGGTCACATCTTCTGGACAGCACAGCTATAGAAAGGGGGCAGAATAACTGACCCAACAGTGACAACAATAATCTACTGCTTCAACTGTTGGCTTACATGACTGACTTCCAAAATGAAAACATCAAAAGATTAATAACAAACTCAGTAGGGTAAAGGTACAAAATGCAGACATTGTTTCAGTTTCTTTCACAGTGTTTTAACAAACTATTTCTCATTTATATTTTTTTTCTGCTACATAATCTGCTACTGGTTTAACAGTCTTGGAAGGCAGAAGGGCAAAAGATGGCTACATAAATCCACAGGGGTTTTTTTAAGCTAAAAGGGCAGACAGTGCATTTTTTGGGTCTCGAGTCTTTCAAGGAATACCATGGATTAAATCAACATGTTCTAATAATCTGTGGATCACTGATTTAGGAAAATAGGACTGGACCATTCAGTTTGATGAGTCAAAGCAGTGCACTCAGAACATTAGCACCAAGTTGGATCTTTGCACTTACTTCATGCAAATATTGATCGCCCCCTCCGAACTCATCACTTCTTCACCCAGCACCCCTCACAACAAAACAGTTTACAGACCTGACCATCTTAAAAATATAAACATAAAGGGGACAAACACAGACCTGCTAAAAGTGAGGAATTCTGCCTTTTCACGATCAGGCACTTTATGAGTTGGCCTCTCTTCAAAAATTGATGGTGATTCCTCATCAGTGTCAATCACATCATTTCCTAAAACAGGAAGACATGAGATCTTTGTTAACTTTCCTAAATAGTCCAAATCTCACTCTTGCATTAATACACCTTTGAAATCAGTGCAGGAAACCATTCTCTTGTATTCCATCATTTTAGAGTACACCCTGAATGCTATTTTCTGAAAAGTTCATTCTACCACAGACCTAAAGCTGTCCTACATCCCATGATTTGCATCAGGTATTATCTCTCTTTTGACAAAAACTTGAGAGGCTTTTTCCCTTAGAATAAAGATGATTAGGAACAACTACTGTAGTTCATAGACACCTGAAAAACACAGAGGCCACTTCTTTTTGGAACAGGTTCCCCCACTAGATATGGAGAAATGAAGTGAACCTGACGGCCCCAGGTTTCCATTTGTCCATGACTAGTCAGCCAGAATACAAAAGACCCACCTATCTTCTAAATAAGGCTCCCCAAAGATCGCCAAAGGAGGAGATAATGGGAGGCAGACAAGAGAGGGGATGCAATTACCCATCCCCCAGCCCCAATGCTTTTATTGTGTTGGTGGGTTTCTGCCCCTGTTTTACCAATGCAAACAATCTACCAACTCTACTGGGAGGATATTCTCCAGGGATTAGCATGGTAACTAACTATTCCCAGATCTCCATTAATCAGGAGAGTTTATCAATATTGATTTGTTCTCACCAACTGATAAACTAAACCTGGTCAGGGCTGTCTCAGTCAGGACCATGAGCTCACTTATGCTATGCAAGCCAAGCCCCAAAGTACATGCTACTAAAATATTCTGATCTCATGTGCAAGTGTACACTGTGACCCACAAATATTTCAGTTAAGAGACCATAATGGCTAAAAGTCATGATAGTTAAAACTGTATTTAGCTTAAACAACTTGTACCATGGTTCTGACATTCTTCAGACAGGAAGCAGAAGCATTTATGTAACAATACTCTTCTCCCTGCATGTAAGCATTTATTTGGAAAGAGGTGCTCATATATTAAACTTTTCATCCATCTCTACAAATGATGTGATGTTAGCTACTCTCAGAAACAGGGTGCTCCAGCAGAGAACATGGTTCTCTACTGTGTACTGCAAGTCACTCACAGCTCCCATCCCATGCTGTGCAGATATAAAATTAAACTGTCATTATGGTTGAGAGGTTTGTGTATGTTATTGAACAGATCACAAGTTTTTGCATTGGCAGAATTTTAAACAAATGGATGTTGTTGTTATACCTTGCTGTTGGTCCTTCTTTAGTGCAAGCTCTGCGTGGGGAAATACTCTCTGCAAGCCTCGTAAAATTCTTTCCAATGTGTTTTCCAACAGCGGTTTTAAAATAGGTGATAGCGCTCGCCCAGGTGAAGCCACAGCCCTCTGTGAAGCTGGAACAGTTTTCTGCATGGCCATGACAAAATCCTTCGCTGTTATTTTAATCGAAGTGACGTCTAACTGCAGTTTCTCGCTCCTTTCGTATATCTGAGGATACCGGCGGCGCAAAGCACAGAGAGCAGCTTCAGCACACAGGGCTTTAATGTCAGCACCACAGTAGCCTAATAAACAAAATATGAAGCACATGTTGTGTCAGTCTCAGGCAACACCGAAGTCAAGGCCAAGATTGCTAAAGTGCAACACTGGAAGACTTTGCACGCAGCCAAAAATTAAAAGGATAAGCAATAATTTAAAGAATTACTGCACCACAGAGAAGTTTTGTTATGTGGCTCACAGCCTGATATCCTGCACTTAAGCAGCAGCCTCCTACTGAAAACTTTGCTCATGGGAAAGATGTCCCAAACCCTATCAGTGTTCTGAGAAAAAAAGAAAACTTTGTTTGCTTCCAAGGCATGCCAGCTGCCCCACTGCCTTGCTCTGCAGCAAGGCACAGGAGCTTGAGCACTGCCTGGGACAGTGCTCCTACAGTTCCCTACGACTCAAGTTGTGTGCAGTAACCACCCTATTTTCAAACTTACCAACACATTTCTCAGCCAGCTCTTCAAGAAACTTGTCCAATGGCTTCAGGGTCCAGTCTCGTGTGTGAATTTTGAAAATCTCTTTTCTTGCCTGAAAACAAAACAGTTGAATTTTAGTTTGCCCTAAGTTTTCTCTTAAAACAACCACAACACAAAACCCCCAAACCCCTCACACTAATACAAATACTTTTCTTATCTGCTAAACTTTAAAATACTTAAGGTCAGTTAATATGCTCTCTTTTTCAACAAGGAAATTTCACTATTCTCATCCTGTTACATTAAACTCTTGCTGGGGGCTGCAGTGAAATAAAAGGCATTTACATCTTCCATAAAAAATGAGTTTTCACAAGTGTGAGACCTAATAATCCTGAGGAAAAAATTGTAGTAAAAAACCCCAAACATATCTGGAAACAGATTTTTTCAAAGAAAATTCTCTCAAATTCAGCAAAATTTTACAGTGACAGTCTCATTAGTTCATCAAATTTGCTCTTCTGCCAGCTCATCCAAGGAAAGCAGTCCTAGCACTCCATTTCCAATTGCTACAGTTACTACCAAGAAGAACAATAATTATGACTCAAATGATTGTCACTCATCCAGATAATGTCAAACATTGCCTATCCCCATCTCTGACCTTAGCAAGACTTTCGCTGAATTATTTAAGTATTTTCTAGTACACAGACCAATTATGGCAGATTTCTAGAATTCGTTCACAGTAGGAATTTTGTATTAGATCTATTTTATGGCACCTTTTCTCCTGCTCTGAGAGCAGATAAAAACTGAAGACAAATGTTTTGTTAAATGCACTGTTTAGTGCACTTTTACTAGCCTTCAGTCCAATACGGCTTTTATCCTCCTTCCAAAAAGTGCTAAGGAAAAGAAATATCAGCTGTAGCCAGAAAGAAAACACAGAGTATTCCAGTTTTGCCCAGTGCCCCCCTCCAATATTTTTTGGTTGCTAAATACCTATTTTTTTTAATTGCTTAGCTATTGCCATTGAACTAGAAGCTTCTCAAGCCCTGCCCCTGTGCAGTGACTTCACATTTTTGTCTAAGTCCCTATTACTAAGTACCGGTAGAAATGTCACATCCCAACATACTTCATTCACTCCAGCATCAGCCTTGATCAAAGTTCTTGTTACCAAAAAGGAATTCTTGCCTGTACAGCATTTTTTTCACTTTCACAAAGCTGTAGCAGTACTTTATAACTTATTTGCACATTCATTCTTAAACATTTCGGTGACTAGCAGAACACCATAGTCTTTGCTGGTCGCAGAGAAACCAAAACTAGAGCACTAACTGCCTGTTGCAATCATCTTACTGATATATATTCAGTACCAGGTCTGCCCTCCATGGTACAACACAGTCTCTCCGGACAGCCCTCATTTGTCCAAGTTGTACAACACTGACAGACTTTTGCTGCTCCACAATGCTGCCCTGTTACAGGGGTTGGTTTCTAAGATGGACTCTGCCCCACTGGCATTAAGGTGGAGTTGAAGTTCTGACCTCTTTGTTTGGCAAGTTGAAGAGGAACTCTCGATCAAAGCGTCCTGGTCGTCGTAAAGCAGGATCTATAGAATCCAGTCTGTTGGTGGCCCCAATTACCACAACTTCTCCTCTGCTCTCTAAGCCATCCATAAGTGCCAGAAGTGTCGACACAACAGAGCTTACAGAAAAGTACAATTTTCATTCAGCAGTTTAGTAAATCATCTTGAGTTCCACATAGATAAGGTAACATAGACCTTGTGTGCTGCTATCAAGCTTAGCAAATGGTTTTTAATCAGTGTTTAAAAATAATCTGAAATTCAGTAGTACTGAATTACTAGTTTTCAGGATAAATGAATGTGCCACATCAAGTTAAACAGGTTGTGGTCTTCTTTTCACAAAGATCAAGCACCCTTCTATGTAGATACAAAACATGTCCTACCTATGAACTTGGTCTTGTTTACTGGACCGTACAGGAGCAAGGCCATCGATCTCATCAAAGAAAATAATTGAAGGTCGCATCTGGTAGGCCTACAATGGAAGCATAGGAATACTGACACCAGGAAAACTCTTTGAAGGAGAAATGCAGGAACAACATTATGGTTGTAAAGTCACTGGAACTAGATTTTTCAGAGCAGCATCAGGGAGCTAATGTGGTAAAGTGGCAGGAGTAAAAAAAGGCAACAGCCTATGGCAGCTCACTGAGACTGGGCAACAGGAAACAAATCACACCAGCAGTTTTTACAGCTATTTGGCAACTACCAACAACAGAGCTGGGATTTAAATACATGTTCTGGAAGCAACCTGTTTTACCAATTTAAATGATCATGCTTTCAGCCTGCCTCTGTTTCCCTCTGATTGAAAGCCACCATCTCTTGTATCTTGAAGCCTTTTTTGGTTTTTTTTTGTAAGGCAAGGAGTGGCAGGTGTGTGTTGCTTTGGAAGGTTTTCTTGATTGCTTTACTAATCTAAGCCCCTAAAAACCCCACTGACAAAGGAAACACTAACAATCCCATTTCAGTGGAAGGAGCTGACAAAATATGAAAAAGAATGAGTTCTTCTTGACCACAGAAAATTAGTTACAGCTCAGACAGAACACAAGGCACTTTCAACCTTACCTGATCAAATAACAAACGAAGCTGTCGTTCAGACTCCCCGACCCATTTACTCAGGCAGTCAGCACCTTTTCTCATAAAAAAGGCGACTCTCCTGTCACCTTGGCTGCATTCATTTGCAAGTGCACGAGCAACCAGCGTCTTTCCAGTCCCTGGTGGACCATAGAATAGACAACCTCTGGAATTTAAAAAAAAAAAAATTGATGTAAGAAAAAAAATCATAGAAAAGTACCTGTTACAACCTCCATCCCTAAAACATAGAACTATTCTTGCCTAAATAAAATTTTCTTTCAATTGTTCATAATATTTTTAAAGTTACTGAAAGGAAAGGATCCAAAGTCCTATTTCAATATACCATGACTGAGTTTTGCTGATCAAGAAAATATAAAGCTAACAAATCTCTATAATTTCATTTCGTAACACAGAACTAATAGAGCTCTGTAAGAAGCAGTCAGATTCTTATTTTAGCTCAAGCACAACAAACACTGCAAAGTTTAAGTTGCAAGTTCAATGAGTTGTAAAACTGATACTGGAACTCTTGAAAAAAACAGAGCTGGGGGAGAGACAACTGGACTTCCACAAAACAAACTGCAGTTCACTACCAGTAGATAATTCCTTCCTGCTTACAAACTGATCAAGTCCACTTGCACATAGAACTCAAAAGAAAAACACTCCAACTCCCCCTTTTAAAGGCAACACACTTTTAAAGCATAGTCTTGCCACACAGTAAATCTCTGAACCTACATGTAACACTGGATTCTATCCATTTTTTAAAAATTACTTTTTACTACTGCTAAAAAAACCCACCATCAACACTGCTTAAAATTTTGAAGCATAGAAACATAATAATACCTCAGTTGAATATTTTCCTGAAAACCTATAATACAGTTACAATTTTAAACAGCATCTGTTACCTTGGAGGTTGAATTTTGAACCTCTCAAAGACTTCTGGATAAAGCAATGGAAAAACGACCATCTCTTTTAAAGCTGAAATGTGGTCAGAAAGACCACCCACACCATCAAATCGTACCTAAAGAGGAAATCAACAGAACACATTTTATATGTTAAAGAAAGCTGCAACTTCTGTAAGGTTCCACCAGGACTCAGATGTCAGCACAAAGGAAATGTTTGTGCAAATTTTCAAATCTCTTGAAAGAAAACTGTAAGCCAGGGTAGGTGTAGACAGCCCATTACTGAAAGCTTTCATAAATACTGAAAACATCTCACAATGAAGTAAAAATACTTACTGAACAATCTATTTTCACTGGATCAACATCAGCCAGACTTGCTCCAATTTTCATGCGATCCTTATGAGCTCCCTTTAAATCACCTTTTCGGAAGTTGCCAGGAAGAGACCTGATTTGAATTTAAGAGAAAGATGCTTTCTAAGTTATGATGCAGATTTTTGATTTTCTAATGATAGTAAGTGAATGCAGACAGTCTTATAAATGAGCATAAACTTCCTGAATAGTTAAATATTTGTTTGATCTGTTTTACATTTAATGGCCATAAGTAAATAAATAAAAATGGTCACTCCAGACATTAAACTCAGTTAATTATTTTAATAGCTCTTAGCACTTACAAATATCCATGCCAATCAACAAACACATATAGGAGTACAAGCTTAGAACAAGTTACTCTGTTATGTGTAGACCATGGACTGACACTGATTTGTGTGATGGAAGAAACCGCCTCCCCCAAGTACACTATTACCTTTCAAATTCTTTTAGCTTCTATACTTTATTAGTTACAGCCCAAGACAATACTTGTTTCAGTGGGGATTAACATTATAAAGGTTGCCTGGCACTGCTGGTCCTTCCCGAGGCCTATGGAATGTGTGTGCCAGAAGACACACATCTGAAAGATGTCAGGCTGAAAACTCATTTGTTAGAGTGTTACTAAAATAGTTTTTCTAGAGCATTTGTTAAGTAACGAAACCTCCATCATCTTCTCTATTTATAGCATTCTCTGTTATGATGGTTTTCTTTCTGAATCAACTACTGTAAAGTACAGGAGCAGTAGAATTTTACACTAGGAACTTACAAAGTGTTCCTACATCCATTCCCACCTAGAAATCAAATTGCTTATCAAAATCAATTGTGTAAAAGCAGTTGCAGAGAGTCCAGTTACAGTTGGCAGCACCAACAGACAGGACTGCCAGAAATTACAAAGCATGCAAGATGAAGATGGCAACACTTCACAGTTAGGCAGATGTAAAGTCCTCCCAAGTAGACTCCTCCCTCCCCTATTCTCCAATTTCATTAACCTTCTTAAATTTCTGTTCTTCCGCTGCCTCTCAAAATCCTCTTCTTCATCAGACGAGGAAGAGGAATCACTGCTGGGGACTGTGTGTCTCCGTCTGCAAACATTCAAACAAAGATGTGAAAAAATCAAAATACAGAGTAAGTAATATCAAAATTTAAAGTGAGATCTATTAAGTTTCCAGATCATTGTACTCCTTATGAATCTGATTTCAAAGTACATTATGTGATTTTCCTTGTGACAGCAAAATTTGATTTTCTTAGCAAAGAAATTTCTTAACCAAGTTACTCCTTTTGTCCATTTACTCCCCCTCACACAGATTATAGAGTTGCACTTAACATTATGTATCCACCCTGTGAAACATCAACCTTTTTAACTTATTCCAGAGAAAAACTAGAATCTGTATTCAGGTGATTAAAAAAAAAGAAATCATCACATCATTAAAACAGGCTCCCTCTCTAACAAAATTGTCTTTGGTTTTAAAAAAATAATTTGTATCCTTCAAGATTAAATAGTCTATGATTTTTAGAGGGAGATTCTGGCTTCAATTCCAGAACAAACAAATTTCACTTATACAATCTCAGCCACAACCCTCATGATCACCTTTTAAGTGACCAGAAAAAACCCTGCATTTTCAAATAAAATCTAATGGTTAATAAAAAGGATGGGGTCCCCTCAATATTTGTTTTCTTTATACCCTCAGACTACCACAGCAATAACCATACTGTTAATCTCTAATTACCACCAGTCCAAAAACCCTTGAAAGCTTTATTCAGTCATGTGACTGACAGCACTATTGAAAAAGAAGAGCTACCACTAACCATACACACACCTTAAGTTAGTTCCTTTGCATGATTCTCTCTGTCTGACAGGTGAAGCCCGGTCCGAAAAATACATCTTACGTTGCCCTGGTTCTATTGAAAGAAAAGAATTTAGAATAATGTTACAAACAAGTTTAAGAGAAAGCAGCATAGTGAAAGAGGCAGAGAAGGGGATGTGTATCACCCATCTCTAAGTTCAGAAGAAGTTTCAAGGGTGAAGGGATGGGGATTTTTTTTTTTAATCAATGCACAATAAAAGTGAAAAAACACACACCTAATATTAAGGAGAACTGAAAACCCACAGGAGTAAGATCATCAAGTCTGTTCAATTACTATTCTTTCAAGGATACATAGATAATATTTTTACTGAAAAACAGTAATAAGGATGCCAAATGGCAAAGAAATAGAATGTGCAGAGGATACATGCATTTAATAAAATTCACTTACAGGTAAGGAAAGACATTTAAATAGCGTTGAGTGTGTGCATGTGCGTTTTCCTTCTAAAAAGCCCCACAACACTCCCACTTCCATGCAAGACCTTAGTTCCTAAGAGAAGCTGTGCCTATAACCTACTTTGCAATGGTGCTTGATAGCGCTCAACAGTTTTCCTCTGCCGAAAGGAGTAACGCTTCCGAGTGTCTCCACCATCATCTTCTTTTGCTTCACTTTCTTCTGATGAACCAACTGTACGTCAACAAAACATGAGACTGTAAGTACTGTTGAGAATGGTATTGAAGGCAAAGGGCACTAGGCAACATATATTCCCATGTGTCCACAACCTTTTATCTTGTGTTTTGGAAAAACACTGACTTTTCTTTTCCTCTGAATACCTGTTCAGAGCTCACAACACTACAGTCCTAGAGTCTGTGACCATGGCTTGTAATGTCAATAGCAGCACAGATTTTTTTTTAATAGATGAAAATTACCCAGTAGTTTGCCCGACCTCAGTTGTTTAAGAGAAGGCTTTTGGTTAGAGCATAGTCAGGAAAATTTTAAAACAGAACTAGCCTACAATGCTACCTTGATTATCAGCTATTTCTTCATCAGTCCTTTCCATATCGAGGCTTTCCTAATTAAAAGAAACAAAGACCGGTCACAAATATGCAGAAAACCTTTGGGCATATTTGGTGCCTGTACAGTATCATTATCAAGGCACTCCATATACACAAAAGATTTAATTATTGTATGGCAGGAGAGAAGTGGAACATCATTCTGGCATCCAGGATTAATAACAAGGATTTCTGCTCTAAAATAGGAATTCAGATCCAAACAAAAACTTATGAAAGCAAACTATGAAGATGTTTAAGAACAAAGTGACTGCCATTCAAAAGAAGATTGGACTAACTTAATTTAATAAAGCAAAATTAAGACAGAGGAAATATGATGGCTATCTTTTTAACAGTAGTTCCTCTCAGGATAGAAGACTAGTTGAGCTCACAGGCAAGACTGGTGCAACAACACACAGGTAAAGCAGGTATCAGCAAATTCAGGTTTTAGTAAGATTTGAAGTGAAAATCCAAGCCCTGAAACAGCTGTTTGTAAACAGTGTCCATTCAAAAATCATAAGACAATTCAGAAAGTGTAGCATAAGACATCTG
The DNA here is from genome assembly GCF_001715985.3 of Manacus vitellinus. NCBI lineage: Eukaryota > Metazoa > Chordata > Aves > Passeriformes > Pipridae > Manacus > Manacus vitellinus. The sequence goes on along the minus strand of NW_021939396.1, from coordinate 11,011,627 downwards.
TTGCAATCTTTCACTGCTATTTCTTGTCTTCTGAAGTTATTTCTTCCACCCTTACAGCATAGTTGTGGCATGACCGTAACAGTAAGATGTTAAAATGTATCCTTACAGAGTAAAACCAAATGTTATTTTAGACAACACCATGCTTTGGATGAAGGTTTTCTCTGCTAAAGTAAAACTACAACTAAATAATTTCCCTATGTGAAATACCCTACTTATACAAAAACAGCAAAATAAATTAGTATGTACTTCTTCTGTATCGTGGAACACCTCCAGGTCTCCCATCCTTCGCCGTTTACGCATCTTCTCCATGTCATCCATTTTTTGCAAGACTGCTTCTGCAGTACTAAGGTACAAAGTTGTCATATAAGAGCAAAAACAGGCAAGTACAAAAAAACCCATTTAAAACAGCACACATAATCATCATGACATTTTAATATAGTATGCACAAACCAAGAGTCATTGACCCTTAGACAAGTTTTTCAACAATACTTAAAAATTAGGTCAAATATTAACTTTTTTAAAGAATTAAGGACAAATGTTTGAGGATTTGCAAACATACACTGCTTGGGTTTATTTTCCCCTCTTGCTGAACACAGAAAAAAAAAAAAACCAACTGTTTCAGTAGGAAAAAAAGGAATTCTGCAGATAGTAAGATAGCAGATATTATGGCAGGTTGTCATAGCATTTAAGTTGCTCTGCATGATAATGTTAAGTCACTTTTGGTTCACAGCCTTCTTCAGACAACAGGTTGCATACTCATCTCTAAACTGCAATTTAAGTTTTGCATTGATTTTCCATGACTGTATATGCTAGAGAAAACACCCTACTGCTGTTACACTTCACAAACCTTACAAGGAAAACAATGTCAGTTTGGGCTTCACAGAGAGAATTACACCACAGACAGGCAGAAACACCAGGATTGCTTCACTTTGCCTGTATCCAAACTTCCTTAGCATCTTAAGCTAAATCTACTGTAAGTCACAACAGAAGCCAATTGTTTTGGTTCACAGGAAAACACATAATCCCACTCAACCAATAGTACCAGACCAGGTTGCTCAAAGCCCCATACAATCTGGCCTTGAACACTAGCAGGGATGGGGCATCCATAACTTCTCTGGGCAACCTGTTCCAATGCCTCACCACCCTCCCTGTAAACAATTTCTTCCTAAAATCTAATCACTAGGATGTAATATATACATAGTGGTATGCAGGGAAGCCTCAGCCTAACCACTGAATGCATTTAGCTCTTGCTGCCAGGAACAACAATACCTTTTTCCCTTGTTAAAAGGAGGAAGTCCCTAGCTAGTATTTTGCCACAGGACAAGGAGTTGCTAATATAGGCTCACTGTAGTAGCTTTGCAAGATGATGAGAAAAAACTACTTACTTTGTTACAAGTTTGTCAAACAAAACAGACTGATTTGTAGAGGTGTAACGGCTTTGCTGGAGTCTGCAGCTCCGGCGGACCTCCAAATCCCCATTTTCTTCGTGGACGTGTTCTGCAGCTTTTGCATCAGCTCTGGTCTTCAGTGTTCTGGTCACTAAAATGCAATAATACATAAAACTTTCTAGGAAGGAAAATTTGTCAGTCCCTTTATTTTACTGTTGCTCTAGCAAAATGTAAAAACCTCCGCCTTTAATTGATTTTTGCCTTTAAATACTGAATTAAAAGTTACTGTTGCAATCACAGCATTCAACTTAAAAGTACTTATGCTTAAAATACCTCTTTAAAAGTGTGATTTGTATAACAGTTTTTTCATTTACTGGGAAGCTAATATGATGAAAACAAACACCTAGGTTTTGTTCCATGCAGAAGGCAAATTTATTACAGCTACTTCTCTCTGGAAAAGTGAAACCAACAAATACCTACCCCTAAAGTGTTTTCACTCCATTCATGTAAAATTGTATCTGATAGTTTTTTCTAAAAATTGCTTATGTGGAAGTCTCTAAAGAGGCATGTTTTTAGTACACTATTTAAGCATGCATCTCTTCCATTTTCTGTGTTGTGACACAAAAGGCCTAGAAGATGAGAAATGCCTCAAGATAAACTTCCAGATACAAAAGAACTCAAAATGCTTGCTTGCTTTAAAAGAGACCTGCCCAGTATTTACCAGACAGTATCCTTTGCCACAGGTTTGTTAGTTGCACTATCATTAAAAGAGTTAAGAGGTCAGTGAGAGAGTAATAGATGTATCACTATGTTAGTTTAAACACAGGTGGGTTTGATCTCATCATCACCAACTACAAAACTAACTTTGAGCTCAGTAAGTAATATTTTATATTGCACAGGCAGAACTTGAGTTACTACACACCAAGTGCATTTTGGGTCCCTTCCCATGTTCAGCCTGTAGTTGGCAGGATGCTGTCAAGACCTAAAGGATTTTTCCAGCTGCCACCAAGTGGCCTCATGGCACCAAGTCCACTTCTGTACTCAGCAGGGCAATTCAGCTCCAAGGTAAAGTGCTCAGCTTCAGGGACACCTTCCCCACACCTGTGGGTTTGTACATCTTATGACTGAATTACTTCTAACTCACCTGTATTACAATACTGCAACTCTTTCCTACTTACAAGACTGATTTACACTTAACCTGTGTTCTACAGACTCCAGAGAACCCATGTCACAAAACAAAACTGACCCAAGGAACAGATTCTTTAATGCTTAAGAATTCAGGAATTCACACTGCATTCTTCCCAAGCCTGAAAGGAATTAATAACATCTCCTCCTATTTGTACCTACCTCTTTTGATAGAACTCAGTGGAAATTGTTATCTTTGACATATCTATTCTCATAGCTTCAGTTGATTTTGGCTGATGAGTTCAGAAGTTTTTGGGGCCAAGTTAAATGGACAGAGTGACCAAATGCAATCCTTCTCAGAAAATAGACTAAAAAGGAATCCTAAGGAGTTATCACTACTTACCTTCTTTATAGTCTTCTTTTTTCGCGTCTGATTTTGGTTTTGCCAGCTGCCTACATTAAGAAAGAGGGCAGAGAAAAGGAGAACAGAATTGTTGTATCACAAGTATTGTATGGCAGTATTATATTGCATTGCATTGTGCAGTCTCCCCTCAACACTGGGGAACTTCTCCAGGTTTATAATCTGGTGCCACATGTCATGCAAAGAAAAGCCTGTGGACCCCAGGGAGGATTCAGATCCCGAGTCTGCTGTGTACCATATGCACACAGTTCTCTAAGGACAGACATTTCCTAACTTGCTTGTCTGGATTCTCAATAGGGCAAGTAATATCTCAGTAACCAAAGTGGAGGAGAAACCTCAAGGGACATTGAGATACAATGCTTTTTATACAAGCTGAAAACTTTAACTAAGAAGAGTGATTCCAGTTCTAAGATACTGGCACTAACATACTCATATTCTCCTGCAGATTTTTAGCTGTAGATTTACCTTGAGAAGACTCACTGTGCATGCTTTCACTTTTCCTTTTCACTGTATAAATTGAACAGAGATTAAACACCCAGAAATACAATACCTGGAGAAGTGTCGGTTGACATTTTCACTTAATATTTCCATACTTTTGTCAAAGCTGGAGTCTGAACAGGGTGGCATGTTTTTTCTCATTGATCTTAAACAGTGTCCATTGAAACATTCAACATTGCCAGAGGAAAAATCCTAGGAAAAGAAGGAAGAATGTGTTTATCTGAACCACACATATTGTCTCATTTGGGCAAGCTTAGTCTGTTACACTCCTGACTCAAGAGTGATGTGACTGACTGTAGGTAAGCCTCGAACCACTTCTCCACCAAGAAGTAGCTCTCAGGAAGAAAAACCCACATCAGATTTCAAAGAAAAAAAAAACCAAAATATTTGATTTCAAATTTGGTACAGCGACCACAGCAAACAAAAGCTCACCTATAACATGCAATTTTTCCACCCCTTTAGGAAGGGCCAAAAATTATACCATAAAAGAAGGAGGGGTTTGGATCCAAAAAACCCCCAAAGCAATAGAGAGTGAAGAAGCCTCTCTGCTTGCGTTGGATCGGCTGATGGACTGTGTTTCTCCTCTTCCCTGAAGGGATGCCTTTAGGTGACCTTTCTGCCTCCCAACTGTTTTGGAGTAGACCCAGGAATACTCATTTAGATAGACAAATACATTGCTAATAGATCTGTCACTACTCCTTCTGTAGCAGCACATACAAACACTCTGTAGTTGTTGCATTTACCACCAGCAATTCAGAATCCGCTTTCCTGTTGCTTCAGTGAACTGCTATTCATGAACCTGGATCGTGTAAGTTCCTACTGAACTTGGCCAGGCTGATAGTGCCGAATTGGCTACAGTCAGAAGTTAGGCCCAGCTGCACCCAGCCCCTCTGATCTCTGAGGACCAGCTGGAACGCAAGGGGTTAGTTTTCTGCCAAATTTCTCTATCTTTAATGCAACAGAAAAATGGTTTGTCCTGGGTGAGTTTTTTTCCTGTCTCTGCTCCATTTATAACAGCATTCAGAGGGACATAAAAAGAATTGCTTCAAAAGGATGACATTTATCCACAGAAAACCAAAGGGAACTGAATATATGCTTCCTCATGGTTGTTGGTCTTGTTTGCATTGGTGTTTCTGCAAGGAAGATGATACTATTGACTTTTACTATGTGAGGAAAGCTCTGATGACCACGGAGGGGGCTTGTTCTGTTTACAACCCAAAGTGTCGTTACAAATATGCCAAACTAAATCTCACGCTGAAAAGGGCAGAAAACTGACCAGATTCTTCTAGTTCTTCACACTAATATTACCAAGAGGTAATTCCATTACTTGTTGATGGAGAGGACAGAAGAGTGAGGAAGGACTATAGGGGGATTACAAGATGTCAGGAGGTTATGCAGGGAGAAAATTACATGGGCCAAAGCCCAAGTAGAATTTAATCTGGTTACTGCTTTAACAGACAACACAAAACATTTTTACAAATACATCAGCAACAAAAGAAAGGCTAAGGAGAATCTCCATCCTTCACTTGATGCACAGGCAAACATATGACAAAGGATGAGGAAAAGGATGAGGAAAAGGCAGAGGTACTATGCCTCAGCCTTTAGCAGTAAGACCAGCTCAGGGTACCACCCCTTCCATGAAAAATTTCTTCCTGATGTCCAACTGGAACCTCCCCTGCTGTATCCTCTTGTCCTGTTGCTAGTTGCCTGGGAGAAGAGGCCAACCTCCTTCAACCTCCTTTCAGGTGATAAGGTCTCCCTGGAGCCTCCTTTTCTCCAGGCCAAACAACCCCAGCCCCCTCAGGTGCTCCTTATATGACTTACTTTCTAGACCCTTCACCAGCTCTGTTGCCCTTCCCTGGACACATTCCAGCACCTCAACTGCCTTTCTTGTTGTGAAGGGCCAGAACTGGACACAGTATGTGAGGTGAGGCCTCACCAGTGCTGATTAAAGGGGGACAATCACTGCCCTGGTCCTGCTGGCCACACCATTTTCTATACAGGCCAGGATGCCCAGACAAAAAGGGAACTCCTGGAGCACACTGCCCTCAAATACAGGTCACCAGACAAGAAGCTTGGTCAGCTTGGGGAATTACACCAGCATTATAGACCTGGAGATACACAGTTTCCAAAAGGGCAGCAGCCACTTTGGATCTCACTGGGAAACTCACTCATGAAACTTAATGAGATTGGAAACTTGGAAGAGGATGAACACAGCAGATGTTGGTTTACCTTACACTTTCTCCTGTATGCTCCTTACTGTCTATGGATAAAGATAAACCACATGATGACTGCAGAAAAAAACTGCAAAAGCTGCCACCAGCAAGTCCTCACATGTCGATGAGACAGGAAATAGGCATTAGGGCTTGAACATGCAGCCAGCACCAGCATCATGACCTCTGTCAGCTGGGGCACTTCTACATTATCTCTACAGTTAAAACCTCCAGCAGAGCACAGTATCCTATAAATGAGGTAATGACTCAATACCTCAAAGCATGGAAAAGGTCTACAAAAAGGGAAAAAAAGAAAAAAACCACCAAACCAATGAACAACCTTACACCCTGTTTCATAACAATGATTCTGCTTTGGTTTCAGGGATAAGTTTACATTTAGCTTCCTCATTCCTGTTCTCCACACTGAGAACACCTGCCAGCTGTGCTATCTGCTTAACACTGCAAAACCTTCCCCTCAGTGCAAAGGGCAGCTGAAGGCAGCCCCTGACAACCATTTCCAGTGGAGACTGCAAAAACAAAAGAGTGATATTTAAGCAAATTCCATAACTCTTTGCAAGGGGAGAAAAAAACCCCACCACCCCAAGGATTTCTTCCTTCTTAGTTCAGTAATCTTGAAAATAATGGGGAAAAAAATTTAAAAAAAAAATTAAAATTAATCCATACAACTGAAACTCCTGAAAGACTTTTGCTGGAAGGAAACAGAGTCCACAAGAAGCACCACTCCAAGGCAGGGCTCCCCTCAAGAGCAGACCACTTCCAAGTTGCATCTGATCTGCTTTTATTTGTCACAGAAATGCAGGACAGCCTGCAGAGAAGAGCCTGACTTGGAAAGAGCGGAGAAGAGTTTTAGCTTTTGAAGGCTATGTTAAAAACAGTCAACTTCTGAACATCTCAAAGTGAGATGATTCAGTTATTAAAGTCGCGGCAGAGAGGCAGAGCACAGGTTTGTGTTCCCAGGGACCGGCTCTCAGGCCGCTGCCAAGGCCGGTGCCGAGCCCCCTTCAGCCGCAGGGCGGCCGGAACAGGAGCGGCCCG